>NC_091282.1:637411449-637731449 GCF_032444005.1 Ranitomeya imitator
AGCTCAAACGGTGAGAACCCTGTGGAGGCCTGTGGAACTTCACGAATGGAAAACATCAGATAGGGTAAGAGACAATCCCAGTCTCTACCGTCTTTCTCTATAGCTTTTCTCAGCATGCTCTTTAGTGTCTTGTTAAACCTCTCAACAAGGCCATCTGACTGGGGATGGTACACCGAGGTCCTCAACTGGGAGATCTTCAGGGCTTTGCATAACTCCCTCATCACCTTGCTCATGAAAGGTGTACCCTGGTCAGTCAGGATCTCCTTTGGCAGACCTGTCCGGGAAAAGACATGGACCAACTCGCGGGCTATGCTTTTTGAGGAAGAATTTCTCAAGGGAATTGCCTCAGGATAGCGTGTGGCATAGTCCAGGATGACTAATATATACTGATGGCCCCGAGCTGATTTAACTAAGGGACCGACCAAGTCCATGGCAATTCTCTCGAACGGTACCTCAATAATGGGCAGTGGCACAAGGGGGTTCCGGAAATGAGGAGTAGGAGCAGTTAGCTGACATGTAGGGCAGGACCTGCAATAGTTCACTATTTCCCGGTGACACCCAGGCCAATAGAACCTCTGCACAACCCGTTCCTGCGTTTTTTCCACCCCCAGGTGTCCACCCAAGATGTGTGAATGGGCCATGTCCAACACTTTCCGTCTATACGGACCCGGCACTATCAACTGCTCTACCAACTCCTCCCGTATTTTCGTGACACGGTACAACAACTCCCCCCTCAACAGAAAATGGGGAAATCTTGTGTCTGCCCCCGGCTCCTGTACCACCCCGTCAATAACTGTGACATTATTAAAGGCTTCCCTCAGAGTGGGGTCCCTATGTTGGGCAGTCCCAAAATTTTCACCGGTAACTTCTAACTCCAGAATGTCAGATGTAGGGGATACTTCCTCCTCATCCCCAACCAGAACACAAAAAGGAAACCTGTCTGCCTCTGGGTGTGGCGATACCCTTCCAGGGTTCACTGGTTCCCTGCCAGGGAGCTCAGAACCATTTCCCCACAAATCCCAAAACAAACAGAAATCCCGGCCAATAATTATAGGGTGCAACAAGTCCTGAACCACGCCGACTATGTGGGACTCAGTGCCACATGCCGTTTCAATGTCCACCCTGGCCATAGGGTAGTCCTTTGCATCACCATGTATGCACCGCACTCCGACCTTCTTTCCTGGGAGCAGGTGGAGAGGAAAAGTGGCCCTCACCAGGGTCACTAGGCTCCCCGAGTCTAACAGTGCCGTTACTGCTCGACCGTTCACCTTTACGGGACACGCTTGAGGTCCCTCGTTGGATGGAGAGTTCACACTACAGGCTGGATACGCATAGTATGAACAACGGCGTCCCATGCTGCAGTCCATCTGCTCAGTGGTTTGGGAACAACGGGCAGCTATATGTCCTGGCTTGTGGCACCTCCAACAAATAATATCACCCGTGGGGACCTTGGGCACCACCTCCCCCGCCCTTTGTGACCTTGGACGCACCACCCCTTTTTGGGACTCAGCTGCCTTCTGGGACCCCCAGTACGGCATGGGCTGCCTCCCGAAGGAGCCTTCCAACCCTTGGTATCTCTCAACCAGTCCGATCAGCTCGTCGGCATTCTGGGGATCACCCTGGGCAACCCAAGACTGTATAGGCCTCGGGAGGGAATGGACAAACCGATCCATCATCACCCGTTCTACCATCTGTGCAGGCGCAGAGGATTCTGGCTGCAGCCATTTCTGGACCAGGTGCAACAGATCAAACATTTGGGAACGAGGTGGTTTGTCCCGGTGATAGCCCCAGGAGTGAACTCGCTGTGCCCTGACAGTCAGTGTCACCCCCAAACGTGCGAGAATCTCGGCTTTCAATTTGTGATACTCTTTGGCATCCTGCAAGGTCAAATCATAGTACGCCTTCTGGGGTTCTCCCGTCAGGTATGGCGCAAGTACCTCTGCCCACTGCTCTGGCGGAAGTTTTTCCCTCTCAGCGACCCTCTCAAACACCGTCAGGAAGGCCTCAACATCATCCCCGGGAGTCATTTTCTGCAATGCGCGTCTTACCGTCTTCCGGACGTGGGTGTCATCAGCCAAACCTGGGGTAGGGGCGCTCGCCTTGCCCTGGATGGCGGTTGCCAGAAGCTGCATCTGCTGCTGATGCTCCTGCTGGCTCTGCTGCATCTGCTGCCGTTGCTCCTGCTGACTCTGCCGTTGCTCCTGCTGGCTCTGTTGTATCTGCTGCATCAACAGCCTGTTGGTCTCTTGCTGCCTTTGCTCCTGCTGGCTCTGCCTTTTCTCCTGCTGTGACTGCATCTGGACCAAGTGTTTCAGCAGGTCCTCCATTTTCTCCGGCAATGCTTGCTGGCTTGCAACAGCCTTGACCCAGGACATTCAAAAATAAACTCACGTCTCCGCTGGGAACGCTGCTCGCACGTCTCCACCAATTGTAAGGATTTCACTCACTCAGCTGCGACGGCTGACACTCAGGAGACGTGTTCCTTTAAAGTTCACTGGGTTTATTGCTTCATAAACCATGTGGCAAATAACAGAAAGCAAAATGGGCCTTTGGTTCAGGCAAAGAAAAGCAAGTGTCCAGTTCATCCGGCTCAGTCCTGAAGCCGTAACACACTCAGGAGGGTTTCACCTCCACACATATCTGCTGTGTAAAGGATTAGCCAGTCTTATAAAGAGCTAACCCCACCCAGTAACCCATCACATGATTAGCCATGTGGTCTGACATTACCACAGGTCCTGAAACACATATACAAGATTATGTGCAAGAAAGGAATACTCCGGGCTACATTACAGCAACCAGGCACTTATGTGGCACATACCTCCCATCGACTACAAACCCTTTAGCCATGCTACAATATATATATATATATATATATATATATATATATATATATATATATATATATATACGTATAGATATATATACATATATATATACAGTCATGGCCAAAAGTATTGACACCCCTGCAATTCTGTCAGATAATACTCATTTTCTTCCTGAAAATGATTGCAAACACAAGATATTTGGTATTATTATCTTCATTTAATTTGTCTTAAATGAAAAAACACAAAAGAGAATGAAGCAAAAAGCAAAACATTGATCATTTCACACAAAACTCCAAAAAAGGGCCAGACAAAAGTATTTGCACCCTCAGCCTAATACTTGGTTGCACAACCTTTAGCCAAAATAACTGCGACCAACCGCTTCCGGTAACCATCAATGAGTTTCTTACAATGCTCTGCTGGAATTTTAGACCATTCTTCTTTGGCAAACTGCTCCAGGTCCATGATATTTAAAGGGTGCCTTCTCCAAACTGCCATTTTTAGATCTCTCTACAGGTGTTCTATGGGATTCAGGTCTGGACTCATTGCTGGCCACTTTAGAAGTCTCCAGTGCTTTCTCTCAAACCATTTTCTAGTGCTTTTTGAAGTGTGTTTTGGGTCATTGTCCTGCTGGAAGACCCATGACTAGAGTTGAGCGACCTTGACCTTTTTAGAGTCGAGCCGGGTTTCGCGAAACCCGACTATCTCAAAAGTCGGGTCGAGTGAAATCGGCCGATTATGATGTAAAGTCGGGATCGACCGAAACACGAAACCCAATGCAAGTCAATGGGGCAGCATAGTCGGCAGTGAGTGGGGGCCAGGAAAACACCTAGAGTGCCCATTTTAATGTCAAAACCATCTATTCTTCTTAATGAAGCTTGTCAAGTGTAATTTACCTTATAATAATTGGAAGGCATTTGAAATTGGGGGTCATTTGGCTAAAGTTGTGGTGGGTAGGGCTGGTTCAAGTAATTAGTGGGCCCAGGAAATCTGGACCACGTCACGGCAGTGGAGCAGGGAGAGGTAAGTATTTCAACTTTGCAAGTGCTGTGAACCTGAGCAAGCAGGGGGGGCCCACTCGTTGGCATTGGCACTGGCACAGGGCCCCTCAAAGTACAGCGGTGTGTTTGCACGGCGGGGGCGCCTCCCACCGGCAGCAACACTTTTGCGTACCATGAGAGGCCCTGTGCCAGTGACGTCGCCAACTAGTATTCCTCCCCCCACCTGATGAAGGAACCTGCACTTTCATCTGCACCTTCCTGTTTGTCCCCGTGTAAGGTGGTATGGTATGCGGGAAGGGGGACCTGACTTTCAGCAGGGTCACAATCTTGCAGTGTAGCGTGCACGGGAAATGTTGCGTTATGGGTCAATGTACCAGCAGACTCATCTATCACTGGCTGGGCAATAGGCAGGATGAGGAGGAAACACAGATATAGGCCCAAAGAATAAAGTGGGCTAAATGCAGTTCAAAATTGGTAACACAGGACTAATCAGGGGGCATTGCAGTGGAGGACAACTGGAATGAGAGGCTGACAGAGAGTAGGCCCAAATCAGTAAGTAGTCGAAATGCAGTTCAAAATTGGCAACAGTAGTAAACAGGCGGCACAGCTTTGTTCAGTGGAGGAGAACAGCAAGGAGTGGCAGACACCGATAGTAGGCCCCAACCCAACTAGTAGGCCAAATGCAGTCTAACATTAACAACTACTTAACGAGCGCCTGAAAACGGAATTTCAGGACAGGAAACCAGGAGAACAGCAAGGAGCGGCAGACACCGATAGTAGGCCCCAAACCAACTAGTACGCCAAATGCAGTTGTTCCGTTTAACCACAATTTAATGAGAGCCTGAAGATAGAAGTTCAGGAAAGGCAACCTGGAGAACACCTTGGAGTGGAACACACCATCTCTCTACACCCCATACCCAATTTGTAGGCCTAATGCAGCGTAGTTTCCAACAACTACTAAACGAGAGCATGATGATCGAAGCATTGGCGAGGAAACCTGGGGAACACCTTGGAGTGGAACACACCATCTCTCTACAGTGGAACACACCATCTCTCTACACCCCATACCCAATTTGTAGGCCTAATGCAGCGTAGTTTCCAACAACTACTAAACGAGAGCCGGAAGATCGAAGCAATGGAGAGGAAACCTGGGGAACACCTTGGAGTGTAACACACCATCTCTCTACACCCCATACCCAATTTGTAGGCCTAATGCAGCGTAGTTTCCAACAACTACTAAACGAGAGCCGGAAGATCGAAGCTCAGGAAAGGCAACCTGGAGAACACCTTGGAGTGGAACACACCATCTCTCTACACCCCATACCCAATTTGTAGGCCCAATGCAGCGTAGTTTCCAACAACTACTAAACGAGAGCCGGAAGATCGAAGCTCAGGAAAGGCAACCTGGAGAACACCTTGGAGTGGAACACACCATCTCTCTACACCCCATACCCAATTTGTAGGCCTAATGCAGCGTAGTTTCCAACAACTACTAAACGAGAGCATGATGATCGAAGCATTGGCGAGGAAACCTGGGGAACACCTTGGAGTGGAACACACCATCTCTCTACAGTGGAACACACCATCTCTCTACACCCCATACCCAATTTGTAAGCCTAATGCAGCGTAGTTTCCAACAACTACTAAACGAGAGCCGGAAGATCGAAGCAATGGAGAGGAAACCTGGGGAACACCTTGGAGTGTAACACACCATCTCTCTACACCCCATACCCAATTTGTAGGCCTAATGCAGCGTAGTTTCCAACAACTACTAAACGAGAGCCGGAAGATCGAAGCTCAGGAAAGGCAACCTGGAGAACACCTTGGAGTGGAACACACCATCTCTCTACACCCCATACCCAATTTGTAGGCCCAATGCAGCGTAGTTTCCAACAACTACTAAACGAGAGCCGGAAGATCGAAGCTCAGGAAAGGCAACCTGGAGAACACCTTGGAGTGGAACACACCATCTCTCTACACCCCATACCCAATTTGTAGGCCCAATGCAGCGTAGTTTCCAACAACTACTAAACGAGAGCCGGAAGATCGAAGCTCAGGAAAGGCAACCTGTGGAACACCTTGGAGTGTAACAAACCCTCTCTCTACACCACGGAAGGGCTGATTCTTAGGAAGGAAGGCTGTCGGAAAGAAGCAGGGCGCGTCCGAGGGTGATTATATTCTTATTAGGTATATACTCACCCTCGGACGCGCCCTGCTTCTTTATTTGTAATGAATGTTTATTTGCAATGTGGTTTTGACTTACTCTATTTTTTTGGTAAATAATGAATTTATTATTTTCATTGTTTTGCATCTTCTTGGCAATAATATAAAGAAGACGCGACAGGACAACACTCGGTGGATGCCATATCTGTGTTTAAAATTGAAAAAACCTTTCAGTTAACTACTTGCAGGAGAAAGTTATTGTAGCTGGTGGCCATTTTTAGTACTGTACCAGATTTTTGTTGTATGTGTTTGTTTTTAATGTTAAAATGTCTGCATTTGATATCTCTCCAGTATTTTCTTTTTTATAAGCAAAATACTTATTTTTATATTTTCTGATGTTGGTTCCAGGGGTACACGGGCAGCAGTGGTGTGGTCAGTGGAGGCCTAGTGGAAGGAGTGACCGCAGACAGGCATCGAAGGCCTAAAATAATAACACATGGTTGTAGGCAATTTTAAATTGGTTACAGGGGTACACGGGCAGCAGTGGTGTGGTCAGTGGAGGCCTAGTGGAAGGAGTGACCGCATACAGGCATCGAAGGCCTAAAATAATAACACATGGCTGTAGGCAATTTTAAATTGGTTCCAGGGGTACACGGGCAGCAGTGGTGTGGTCAGTGGAGGCCTAGTGGAAGGAGTGACCACAGACAGGCATCGAAGGCCTAAAATAATAACACATGGCTGTAGGCAATTTTAAATTGGTTACAGGGGTACACGGGCAGCAGTGGTGTGGTCAGTGGAGGCCTAGTGGAAGGAGTGACCGCAGACAGGCATCGAAGGCCTAAAATAATAACACATGGCTGTAGGCAATTTTAAATTGGTTCCAGGGGTACACGGGCAGCAGTGGTGTGGTCAGTGGAGGGCTAGTGGAAGGAGTGACCGCAGACAGGCATCGAAGGCCTAAAATAATAACACATGGCTGTAGGCAATTTTAAATTGGTTCCAGGGGTACACGGGCAGCAGTGGTGTGGTCAGTGGAGGCCTAGTGGAAGGAGTCACCGCAGACAGGCATCGAAGGCCTAAAATAATAACACATGGCTGTAGGCAATTTTAAATTGGTTACAGCGGTACACGGGCAGCAGTGGTGTGGTCAGTGGAGGCCTAGTGGAAGGAGTCACCGCAGACAGGCATCGAAGGCCTAAAATAATAACACATGGCTGTAGGCAATTTTAAATTGGTTACAGGGGTACACGGGCAGCAGTGGTGTGGTCAGTGGAGGCCTAGTGGAAGGAGTCACCGCAGACAGGCATCGAAGGCCTAAAATAATAACACATGGCTGTAGGCAATTTTAAATTGGTTCCAGGGGTACACGGGCAGCAGTGGTGTGGTCAGTGGAGGCCTAGTGGAAGGAGTCACCGCAGACAGGCATCGAAGGCCTAAAATAATAACACATGGCTGTAGGCAATTTTAAATTGGTTCCAGGGGTACACGGGCAGCAGTGGTGTGGTCAGTGGAGGCCTAGTGGAAGGAGTCACCGCAGACAGGCATCGAAGGCCTAAAATAATAACACATGGCTGTAGGCAATTTTAAATTGGTTCCAGGGGTACACGGGCAGCAGTGGTGTGGTCAGTGGAGGCCTAGTGGAAGGAGTCACCGCAGACAGGCATCGAAGGCCTAAAATAATAACACATGGCTGTAGGCAATTTTAAATTGGTTCCAGGGGTACACGGGCAGCAGTGGTGTGGTCAGTGGAGGCCTAGTGGAAGGAGTCACCGCAGACAGGCATCGAAGGCCTAAAATAATAACACATGGCTGTAGGCAATTTTAAATTGGTTACAGGGGTACACGGGCAGCAGTGGTGTGGTCAGTGGAGGCCTAGTGGAAGGAGTGACCGCAGACAGGCATCGAAGGCCTAAAATAATAACACATGGCTGTAGGCAATTTTAAATTGGTTCCAGGGGTACACGGGCAGCAGTGGTGTGGTCAGTGGAGGCCTAGTGGAAGGAGTCACCGCAGACAGGCATCGAAGGCCTAAAATAATAACACATGGCTGTAGGCAATTTTAAATTGGTTACAGGGGTACACGGCAGCAGTGGTGTGGTCAGTGGAGGCCTAGTGGAAGGAGTCACCGCAGACAGGCATCGAAGGCCTAAAATAATAACACATGGCTGTAGGCAATTTTAAATTGGTTCCAGGGGTACACGGGCAGCAGTGGTGTGGTCAGTGGAGGCCTAGTGGAAGGAGTCACCGCAGACAGGCATCGAAGGCCTAAAATAATAACACATGGCTGTAGGCAATTTTAAATTGGTTCCAGGGGTACACGGGCAGCAGTGGTGTGGTCAGTGGAGGCCTAGTGGAAGGAGTCACCGCAGACAGGCATCGAAGGCCTAAAATAATAACACATGGCTGTAGGCAATTTTAAATTGGTTCCAGGGGTACACGGGCAGCAGTGGTGTGGTCAGTGGAGGCCTAGTGGAAGGAGTGACCACAGACAGGCATCGAAGGCCTAACATAACAAAAATGTCAATACAATGGTATTGTCAGTGGCAGGCATTGAAGGATGTCAGCGCATAGACTAAACATTGGTGGAGCTGTGAGATAATTTTGCAAGTGGTAGAGCACTGTTTGAGCTGGGGTGGGGGGAAACTGTCTTGTGGCCGGCGGTACAGGCCCAGGGCCCCTCATATTACAACGGTGTGTCTGACGTTGGGTGCGCACCACCACCGCCAGAGACACTTTATTGTACTAGGAGGGACCCAGTGGCAGTGCCGTTGACCAAAAGCGGGCTCACCCACCTCTTCAGACAAACTGCACTCTCACGGGTGCTGTCGCCAAGTGTCGATACCACGGCCCCGTGTGGGGAGTTTGGCCATTTAGTGAGGTGTAAACATGTCGTATGCTGGACAATCAGGTGCAGAAAATTACAAGATTGGAAAAGGCATTCAGAATAGTCCACAGGCAAGACCTTTTCATAGGAAAGCTAGGTGTCAGCCGGGCAAGGTGGGGCAAAAGATTTCGAAATCCAGTTGTGGTTCATTTTAATGAAGGTTAGATCATCTACATTTTGGGTAGCCAGACGAGTCCTTTTTTCTGTTAGTATTGAACCTGCAGCACTGAATACTCTTTCTGATAGGACACTAGCTGCCGGGCAAGCAAGCTCCTGCAATGCATATTCTGCCAATTCTGGCCAGGTGTCTAATTTTGATGCCCAGTAATCAAATGGGAATGACGGTTGAGGGAGAACATCGATAAGGGATGAAAAATAGTTTGTAACCATACTGGACAAATGTTGTCTCCTGTCACTTTGAATTGATGCTGCAGTACCTGTCCTGTCTGCGGTCATAGCAAAATCACTCCACAACCTGGTCAGAAAACCCCTCTGGCCAACGCCACTTCTGATTTCTGCCCCTCTAACTCCTCTGGTCTGCTGGCCCCTGCAGCTCGTGTGAGAACGATCACGGGCGCTGTGTGCAGGGAATGCCAGAAGCAAACGGTCAACAAGAGTTGATTGTTTGGTTGCTAATATTAGTTCCAAGTTCTCATGTGGCATTATATTTTGCAATTTGCCTTTATAGCGAGGATCAAGGAGGCAGGCCAACCAGTAATCGTCATCATTCATCATTTTAGTTATGCGTGTGTCCCTTTTGAGGATACGTAAGGCATAATCCGCCATGTGGGCCAAAGTTCCAGTTCTCAAATCTGCGGTTGTGCTTGGTTGAGGGGCAGTTTCAGGCAAATCCACGTCACTTGTGTCCCTCAAAAAACCAGAACCCGGCCTTGCCGCGCCACCAATTTCCAGTGGCCCCGGAAAAGCTTCCTCATTAAAAATATAATCATCCCCATCATCCTCCTCGTCCTCCTCCTCCTCTTCGCCCGCTACCTCGTCCTGTACACTGCCCTGGCCAGACAATGGCTGACTGTCATCAAGGCTTTCCTCTTCCTCAGCTGCAGACGCCTGATCCTTTATGTGCGTCAAACTTTGCATCAGCAGACGCATTAGGGGGATGCTCATGCTTATTATGGCGTTGTCTGCACTAACCAGCCGTGTGCATTCCTCAAAACACTGAAGGACTTGACACATGTCTTGAATCTTCGACCACTGCACACCTGACAACTCCATGTCTGCCATCCTACTGCCTGCCCGTGTATGTGTATCCTCCCACAAAAACATAACAGCCCGCCTCTGTTCACACAGTCTCTGAAGCATGTGCAGTGTTGAGTTCCACCTTGTTGCAACGTCTATGATTAGGCGATGCTGGGGAAGGTTCAAAGAACGCTGATAGGTCTGCATACGGCTGGAGTGTACGGGCGAACGGCGGATATGTGAGCAAAGTCCACGCACTTTGAGGAGCAGGTCGGATAACCCCGGATAACTTTTCAGGAAGCACTGCACCACCAGGTTTAAGGTGTGAGCCAGGCAAGGAATGTGTTTCAGTTGGGAAAGGGAGATGGCAGCCATGAAATTCCTTCCGTTATCACTCACTACCTTGCCTGCCTCAAGATCTACAGTGCCCAGCCATGACTGCGTTTCTTTCTGCAAGAACTCGGACAGAACTTCCGCGGTGTGTCTGTTGTCGCCCAAACACTTCATAGCCAATACAGCCTGCTGACGTTTGCCAGTAGCTGCCCCATAATGGGAGACCTGGTGTGCAACAGTGGCAGCTGCGGATGGAGTGGTTGTGCGACTGCGGTCTGTGGACGAGCTCTCGCTTCTGCAGGAGGACGAAGAGGAGGAGGAGGGGGTGGGAACGGCTACAGCCAATTGTTTCCTAGACCGTGGGCTAGGCAGAACTGTCCCAAACTTGCTGTCCCCTGTGGACCCTGCATCCACCACATTTACCCAGTGTGCCGTGATGGACACGTAACGTCCCTGGCCATGCCTACTGGTCCATGCATCTGTTGTCAGGTGCACCTTTGTGCTCACAGATTGCCTGAGTGCATGGACGATGCGCTCTTTAACATGCTGGTGGAGGGCTGGGATGGCTTTTCTGGAAAAAAAGTGTCGACTGGGTAGCTCGTAGCGTGGTACAGCGTAGTCCATCAGGGCTTTGAAAGCTTCGCTTTCAACTAACCGGTAGGGCATCATCTCTAACGAGATTAGTCTAGCTATGTGTGCGTTCAAACCCTGTGTACGCGGATGCGAGGCTAAGTACTTCCTTTTTCTAACCATAGTCTCATGTAGGGTGAGCTGGACTGGAGAGCTGGAGATCGTGGAACTAGCGGGGGTGCCGGTGGACATGGCAGACTGAGAGACGGTGGGAGATGGTATTGTTGCCACCGGTGCCCTAGATGCAGTGTTTCCTACTACGAAACTGGTGATTCCCTGACCCTGACGGCTTTGGCCTGGCAAAGAAACCTGCACAGATACTGCAGGTGGTGCGGAAAATGGTGGCCCTACACTGCCGGAAGGGATGTTGCGTTGCTGACTAGCTTCATTGGCCGAGGGTGCTACAACCTTAAGGGACGTTTGGTAGTTAGTCCAGGCTTGCAAATGCATGGTGGTTAAATGTCTATGCATGCAACTTGTATTGAGACTTTTCAGATTCTGTCCTCTGCTTAAGGTAGTTGAACATTTTTGACAGATGACTTTGCGCTGATCAATTGGATGTTGTTTAAAAAAATGCCAGACTGCACTCTTTCTAGCATCGGATACCTTTTCAGGCATTGCAGACTGAGCTTTAACCGGATGGCCACGCTGTCCTCCAACAGGTTTTAGCTTTGCCACGCGTTTTGGGCAAGATACGGGCCCGGCAGATGGAACCTGTTGCGATGTTGATGCCTGCTGCGGCCCCTCCTCCTCCGCTTCAGAACTGCTGCCGCCTGCACCCTGTTCCCCCAATGGCTGCCAATCGGGGTCAAGAACTGGGTCATCTATTACCTCTTCTTGTAGCTCGTGTGCAACTTCGTCTGTGTCACCGTGTCGGTCGGTGGTATAGCGTTCGTGATGGGGCAACATAGTCTCATCAGGGTCTGATTCTTGATCAGCACCCTGCGAGGGCAATGTTGTGGTCTGAGTCAAAGGACCAGCATAGTAGTCTGGCTGTGGCTGTGCATCAGTGCACTCCATGTCAGATTCAACTTGTAATGGGCATGGACTGTTAACTGCTACACTTTCTAAGCCAGGGACGGTATGTGTAAAGAGCTCCATGGAGTAACCCGTTGTGTCGCCTGCTGCATTCTTCTCTGTTGTTGTTTTTGCTGAAGAGGACAAGGAAGCGACTTGTCCCTGACTGTGAACATCCACTAACGACGCGCTGCTTTGACATTTACCAGTTTCACGAGAGGAGGCAAAAGAGCTAGAGGCTGAGTCAGCAAGATAAGCCAAAACTTGCTCTTGCTGCTCCGGCTTTAAAAGCGGTTTTCCTACTCCCAGAAAAGGGAGCGTTCGAGGCCTTGTGTAGCCAGACGACGAACCTGGCTCCACAGCTCCAGACTTAGGTGCAATATTTTTTTTCCCACGACCAGCTGATGCTCCACCACTACCACTACCCTCATTACCAGCTGACAATGAACGCCCCCGGCCACGACCTCTTCCACCATACTTCCTCATTGTTTTAAAAACGTAAACAAACTAACGGTATTTGTTGCTGTCACACAAATTACACGGTGAGCTATAACTTCAGTATGATTTAGCTACCCCTTTACAGGTGAGTGAGACCACAACGAAAATCAGGCACAATGTTACACACTCTGTTGTTGGTGGCAACAAATGAGAGAGATGCCACACACGCAGGACTGTCACTGAAGCACAAATGTAAATATTAATCTCCCACTGATTTGATTTTTTTTTTTTTTTTCAGGGAGACTTTAGGAAAAAAAAAAATAGAATAAAATGATTTTTTCAGGAAGAATTTAGAAATCAAAGAAAATAAAATGATTTTTTCAGGGAGAATTTAGAAAACAAATAAAACAAAAAAAGGCTTTCTATGGCCCACTGAGTGAGAGATGACGCACACAGGAGTCAGGAGTGGCACACAAGCCCAGAGGCCAATATTTATCTCCCACTGATTGATGTAGTGATTTTTTCAGGTAGATTTTGGAACCCAAATCAAGCTAAAAAAAATAATAGGCTTTCTATGGCCCACAATTGGAGAGAGAGAGAGAGAGAGAGATGGCACACCCAGGAGTCAAGACTGGCACACAAGCAGAAAGGGCAATATTAATCTCCCACTGATTTGTTTTTGTTTTTTGTTTTTCAGGGAGACTTTAGGAAAAAAAAAAAAATAGAATAAAATGATTTTTTCAGGAAGAATTTAGAAACCAAATAAAATAAAATGATTTTTTCAGGGAGAATTTAGAAAACAAATAAAACAAAAAAAGGCTTTCTATGGCCCACTGAGTGAGAGATGACGCACACAGGAGTCAGGAGTGGCACACAAGCCCAGAGGCCAATATTTATCTCCCACTGATTGATGTAGTGATTTTTTCAGATAGATTTTGGAACCCAAATCAAGCTAAAAAAAATAATAGGCTTTCTATGGCCCACAATTGGAGAGAGAGAGAGAGAGATGGCACACCCAGGAGTCAAGACTGGCACACAAGCAGAAAGGGCAATATTAATCTCCCACTGATTTGTTTTTGTTTTGTTTTTTTTTCAGGGAGACTTTAGGAAAAAAAAAATAGAATAAAATGATTTTTTCAGGAAGAATTTAGAAACCAAATAAAATAAAATGATTTTTTCAGGGAGAATTTAGAAAACAAATAAAACAAAAAAAGGCTTTCTATGGCCCACTGAGTGAGAGATGACGCACACAGGAGTCAGGAGTGGCACACAAGCCCAGAGGCCAATATTTATCTCCCACTGATTGATGTAGTGATTTTTTCAGGTAGATTTTGGAACCCAAATCAAGCTAAAAAAATAATAGGCTTTCTATGGCCCACAATTGAAGAGAGAGAGAGAGAGATGGCACACCCAGGAGTCAAGACTGGCACACAAGCAGAAAGGGCAATATTAATCTCCCACTGATTTGTTTTTGTTTTTTGTTTTTCAGGGAGACTTTAGGAAAAAAAAAAAAATAGAATAAAATGATTTTTTCAGGAAGAATTTAGAAACCAAATAAAATAAAATGATTTTTTTCAGGGAGAATTTAGAAAACAAATAAAACAAAAAAAGGCTTTCTATGGCCCACTGAGTGAGAGATGACGCACACAGGAGTCAGGAGTGGCACACAAGCCCAGAGGCCAATATTTATCTCCCACTTTTTTTTTTTGTTCCAGGGAAAATTTATAAACCCAATAAAAAAAATAATAAATAGGCTTTCTATGGCCCACTATCTGAGAGACAGAGAGAGATGGCACGCTTAGGACTGGCACAGAAGCCCAAAGGCCAATATTAATCTCCCTTTTTTTTTAAGGGAGAATTTATAAAACCAAAAAAAAATAAATAAATAGGCTTTCTATGGCCCACTATTTGTGAGAGAGATGGCACGCTCAGGACTGGCACACAAGCCCAGAGGCCAATATTAATCTCCCACTTTTTTTTTTTTTCCAGGGAAAATTTATAAACCCAATAAAAAAAAATAAAAATAAATAGGCTTTCTATGGCCCACTATCTGAGAGAGAGAGATGGCACGCTTAGGACTGGCACACAAGCCCAAAGGCCAATATTAATCTCCCACTGATTGATTTATTGATTTTTTCAGGTAGAATTTAGAACCCAAATCAAGCAAAAAAATTAATAGGCTTTCTATGGACCACTGAGTGAGAGATGGCACACACAGGAGTAAGGAGTGGCACACAAGCCCTGAGGCCAATATTTTTCTCCCACTGATTGATGTTGTGATTTTTTCTGGTAGATTTTGGAACCCAAATCAAGCAAAAAAATAAATAGGCTTTCTATGGCCCACTGAGTGAGAGATGACACAGACAGAGATGGCACTCTAGCAGAAATGTCAATCTTAATCTCCCACAAAAAAAAAAAAAAAAAAAGGAACTGTCCTTCAATTACTATCTCCCTGCAGTAATCTCAGCCAGGTATGGCAGGCAGCAATAAGGAGTGGACTGATGCACAAATTAAATAAAAAGTGTGGACAAACAAACAAGATAGCTGTGCAGAAAGGAAGGAACAAGAAGATTTGTGCTTTGAAAAAAAGCAGTTGGTTTGCACAGCGGCGTACACACAGCAATGCAGCTATCAGGGAGCCTTCTAGGGCAGCCCAATGAGCTACAGCGCTGAGGAAAAAAAAAAAAAAAGGAGCTTCCACTGTCCCTGCACACCGAAGGTGGTGTTGGGCAGTGGAAATCGCTACAGCACAAGCGGTTTTGTGGTTAATGGACCCTGCCTAACGCTATCCCTGCTTCTGACGAAGCGGCAGCAACCTCTCCCTAAGCTCAGATCAGCAGCAGTAACATGGCGGTCGGCGGGAACTCCCCTTTATAGCCCCTGTGACGCCGCAGACAGCAAGCCAATCACTGCAATGCCCTTCTCTAAGATGGTGGGGACCAGGACCTATGTCATCACGCTGCCCACACTCTGCGTTTACCTTCATTGGCTGAGAAATGGCGCTTTTCGCGTCATTGAAACGCGACTTTGGCGCGAAAGTCGCGTACCGCATGGCCGACCCCGCACAGCGGTCGGATCGGGTTTCATGAAACCCGACTTTGCCAAAAGTCGGTGACTTTTGAAAATGAACGACCCGTTTCGCTCAACCCTACCCATGACCTCTGAGGGAGACCCAGCTATTTCACACTGGGCCCTACATTATGCTGCAAAATTTGTTGGTAGTCTTCAGACTTCATAATGCCATGCACACAGTCAAGCAGTCCAGTGCCAGAGGCAGCAAAGCAACCCCAAAACATCAGGGAACCTCCGCCATGTTTGGCTGTAAGGACCGTGTTCTTTTCTTTGAATGCCTCTTTTTTTCTCCTGTAAACTCTATGTTGATGCCTTTGCCCAAAAAGCTCTACTTTTGTCTCATCTGACCAGAGAACATTCTTCTAAAACGTTTTAGGCTTTTCAGGTAAGTTTTGGCAAACTCCAGCCTGGCTTTTTTATGTCTCGGGGTAAGAAGTGGGGTCTTCCTGGGTCTCCTACGATACAGCCCCTTTTCATTCAGATGCCGACGGATAGTACGGGTTGACACTGTTGTACCTTCGGACTGCAGGGCAGCTTGAACTTGTTTGGATGTTAGTCGAGGTTCTTTATCCAACATCCGCACAATCTTGCTTTGAAATCTCTTGTCAATTTTTCTTTTCCATCCACATCTAGGGAGGTTAGCCACAGTGCCATGGGCTTTAAACTTCTTGATGACACTGCGCACGGTAGACACAGGAACATTCAGGTCTTTGGAGATGGACTTGTAGCCTTGAGATTGCTCATGCTTCCTCACAATTTGGTTTCTCAAGTCCTCAGACAGTTCTTTGGTCTTCTTTCTTTTCTCCATGCTCAATGTGGTACACACAAGGACATAGGACAGAGTTTGAGTCAACTTTAATCCATGTCAACTGGCTGCAAGTGTGATTTAGTTATTGCCAACACCTGTTAGGTGCCACAGGTAAGTTACAGGTGCTGTTAATTACACAAATTAGAGAAGCATCACATGATTTTTCAAACAGTGTCAATACTTTTGTCCACCCCCTTTTTATGTTTGGTGTGGAATTATATCCAATTTGGCTTTAGGACAATTCTTTTTGTGTTTTTTTCATTTAAGACAAATTAAATGAAGATAATAATACCAAATAATTTGTGTTTGCAATCATTTTCAGGAAGAAAATGAGTATTATCTGACAGAATTGCAGGGGTGTCAATACTTTTGGCCATGACTGTATATATATATACTGCTAAAAAAATAGATGGAACACTTAAACAACAGACTATAACTCCAAGTAAATCAAACGTCTGTGAAATCAAACTGTCCACTTAGGAGCAACACTGTTTGACAATCAATTTCACATGCAGTTGTACAAATGGAATAGACAGCTGATGGAAATTATTGGCAATTATCAAGACACCCTCAATAAAGGAGTGGTTCTGCAGGTGAGGACCACAGACCACATCTCAGTACCAATGCTTTCTGGCTGATGTTTTGTGTCACTTTTGAATGTTGGTTGTAATTTCACACTCGTGGTAGCATGAGACGGACTCTACAACCTACACAAGTGGCTCAGGTAGTGCAGCTCATCCAGGATGACACATCAATGCGAGCTGTGGCAAGAAGGTTTGCTGTGTCTGTCAGCGTAGTGTCCAGAGCCTGGAGACAGGCCAGTACACCAGGAGACATGGAGGGGGCCGTAGGAGGGAAACAACCCAGCAGCAGGACCGCTACCTCAGCCTTTGTGCAAGGAGGAACAGGGGGAGCATTGCCAGAGTCCTGCAAAATGACCTCCAGCAGGCCACAAGTGTGCATGTGTCTACACAAATGGTTAGAAACTGACTCCATGAGGATGGTCTGATTGCTCGACGTCCACAGATGGGGGTTGTGCTCACAGCCCAACACCATGCAAGAAGCTTGGCATTTGCCACAGAACACCAGGATTGGCAATTTCGCCACTGGCGCCCTGTGCTCTTCACAGATGCAGGTTCACACTGAGCACATGTGACAGACGTGACAGAGTCTTGAGACACCATGGAGAGCGATCTGCCTGCAACATCCTTCAGCATGACCGGTTTGGCAGTGTGTCAGTAATGGTGTGGGGTGGCATTTCTTTGGAGGGCCGCACAGCCCTCCATGTGCTTGCCAGAGGTAGCCTGACTGCCATTAGGTACCGAGATGAGATCCTCAGACCCCTTGTGAGACCATATGCTGGTGCGGTTGGCCCTGGGTTCCTCCTAATGCAGGACAGTGCCAGAACTCATGTGGCTGGAGTGTGTTAGCAGTTCCTGCAATATGAAGGCATTGAAGCTATGGACTGGCTTGCCCGTTCCCCAGACCTGAATCCGATTGAGCACATCCTGGACATCATGTCTCGCACCATCCACCAATGTCACGTTGCACCACAGACTGTCCAGGAATTGGCGGATGCTTTTGTCCAGGTCTGGGAGTAGATCCCTCAGGAGACCATCCGCCGCCTCATCAGGAGCATGCCTAGGCATTGTAGGGAGGTAATACAGGCACGTGGAGGTCACACATACTAATGAGCATCATTTCCTTGTCTTGAGGCATTTCCACTGAAGTTGGACCAGCTTGTAATTTGATTTTCCACTTTGATTTTCAGTATCATTCCAAATCCAGACCTCCATGGGATATTCATTTTGATTTACATTGATCACTTTTATGTTTTATTGTTCTCAACACATTCCACTATGTAATGAATAAAGATTTGCAACTGAAATATTTCATTCAGTGATATCTAGGATGTGGTATTTTAGTGTTCCCTTTATATTTTTGAGCAGTGTGTGTATATATATATATATCTCGGTGACACACACATATATACATGTATTTATAATACATAGATAGAGGATAGAAGAGATGGATTACATAATACAGTAAATACAGATGGAATAGGTAGATATACAGATGTCAGTGACAAATACAATTAGTACAGTGTGTGTGCAAATTACTGGACATGTAATTTTCGTATCCAGCAGAGGGAAAGCCAACGGCTGGGGGCAGATGCACCGTAAGAAACCGCATGGTGCAGAGGCGAGTTCACTGCAGTGAATTCTCCGGTGAACTCGCCTCTGCACCGTGCGACTTTCGCACGGTGCTAGCGGGGATCTCACAGAGGTCACCGCAGTTCAGCCCGGCTGGGAACGGAGCCTCTGTCATGTTACCGCTAGTCGCTGAGGTTGCGCTCGCACTTGCGTCGTGTGGCATCCGTCGCAATCCGTCATTTTGGACAAAAAACAGATCCTGCAAATGTGCCCGCAGGATGCGTTTTTTGCCCATAGACTTGTATTGCTGACGGATTGCGACGGATGGCCACATGTCACGTCCGTCGTGCACTGGATCCGTTGTGTTTTGGCGGACAGTCGTCACAAAAAAACATTCAATGTAACGTTTTTTGTACATTGCGTCCGCCATTTCCGACTGCACGTGCATGGCCGTAACTCCGCCCCCTCCTCACCAGGACATAGACTGGGCAACGGATGCGTTGAAAAACTGCATCCGCTGCCCACGTTGTGTACAATTTTCACAACGTGCGTCGGTACATCGGGCCGATGCATTGCGACTGCCCTGTACCGACGCAAGTGTGAAAGAAGCCTAACCCTAGCCCTAACCCTAAATTTAGCCCCAACCCTAACCCTAACCCTACATTTAGCTCCAACCCTAACCCTAAATTTAGCCCCAACTATAACCCTAAATTTAGCACCATCCCTAACCCTAAATTTAGCCCCAACCCTAACCCTAAATTTAGCCCCAACCCTAACCCTAACTTTAGCCCCAACTCCTCTAGCTGCCGGCCGGCAGATCATGGTGGGCGCACTGCGCATGCACCCATCATTTTCTTACCGGATGAAGAAGTCAGCGGGCAGGAGGGGACACAGGAGGACCCAGGGACACCGGTAAGTATAACAAGGTCCCCGAATTCCCCTATTTCTCTGTCCTCTGATGTGCGATCACATCAGAGGACAGAGAATGACACATAGCTTTTTTTTTTGCGGCCGCCGGTAAACAGTTAATTACCAGCGATCGCAAAACAGGGGTCGGTAAAAACCCCTCGAATCATGTTCTCTGGGGTCTCGGCTACCCCTGGCAACCGAGACCCCAGAGAAAATCCGACTCTGGGGGGCGCTATTCACTTTTTCCACAGTTAAGTACCCTTAACTGCCCCCGTTAAAAGGCGTATCGACGGTTGTTAAGGGGTTAAAGGACTTTTTTCTGGGTGCCTGGCAGTAGATGTTAGCTGTGGATCGGCGGGTCCACAAACTTCGGACAACTTACTGTGAATCGGCAGGTCCACAAACTTCGGGTGGCTTGCTGTGGATCAGCGGGTTCACAAACTCCAGTCAGCTTGCTGTCGATCGGCGGTTCCACGAACTTCGGGGAAGTTTGCTGTGGATACGCAGGTCCACGAAATCTGCAGAACGGTGCGGAGCCGTACAGAGCCATGCAGAGAGGTGCAGAGCCGTGCAGAGCTTGGTAGAGCGGTGCGGAGCCTCGCTGTGCAGAGCCTTGCGAAGCTTGGCAGAGCAGTGCAGAGCCTCACTGTGTGGAGCCATGCAGATCCTTACGGAGCCGGTCAAAGCCTTGCAGAGCGGTGCGGAGTCTTGCTGTGAGGAACTGCTGGGGCAGATAGACTGCCATGCACAGGCGGTGAGGGGCCTGAGAGGGCCATGTGGGGGTGCTCTGGTAGCCTTGCTGCTGTGGCTTGGAGGAGTGTGCCAGGACCAGAAGCAACCACAGCAGGAGCTGTGCAGAGTGCCCGGTGTGGATTGGTGTGCAGTGCCAGGAGACCTAGCGAGAGCTGTGGGAGGCAAAGCAGCCATGTGTGAAGTGGCTTGCAATGACGCTCTCGAGGAGTTCTATCACTCCGTGATCCGTGGGCATCCGTGAGTATCCCGAAAGAGGATAGGTGTACAAAAAGGAGGTGGTGACCCAAAAGGGGTGGTGACTTAAAAGGGGGTAGTGACCCAATTAGGGATGGTGGCACAAAAAGAGACTGTTGGCGGGATCAGTGTTCGAACAACGCATGTCCGGGATTATGTACTGACTTTCCATCTGACAAGATGTCGCAGAGCTGTACTGGAGTCAGTACTAGTCAATGGAGAGTGCGTGACTGGACTTCTAGACACAGGGAGCCTGGTGACCCTGGTGATTGCCACACTGCCTATCTATCTGATTTCCGGAAGGAAGGTGGAAGTCCACTGCATCCACGGGGTCCCTAGGGATTATCCGGTGACCAGGGTAATCATTGAGACACCCACGATTCTTACCAGCCATGACGTCCGTGTAGTCCTGGACTTGATGTACCCTATTGTAATCAGTCAGGACTTTGAATTGTTTTGGGACTTGTGGGAGGAAAAGGGAGTGACTGATTGCTTAGAAGGGAGCCGGAGTGACCTTAAGGGAGCCTCACCACAGCAGGCGGCTAAAGGGGTTCCTGTTAATGTCATGCATAAAGAGGAGGAGGTAGCGCCCCCTAAGGTCGGTAGTCCAGAGTTAGGGGTGACGGAAGAAAGTGTAGGTCTGACCATCTCTGGGACTTAGCAGAGGTGACTAACAGTGTGATGAGGAAGCTGGAGTGTGCCAAGAAAGCTCAACATCGGTTGGGATTGGTGGAGGACATCGTTCAAGTGCCCAGAAATCTGATAAAAAAAGTTATTGGGAGACTTGGAAGAGTGATGCAGGAAATCACAGATAAGCCCGGTGTGGCGAGAGTGAGGATTCCGGCCGATGACGAAGCCCAGGTAGCTGGTGAAGATGAGATGGTTCCATTCTTCGTTGTCGGAACAATGGAGAGCTTAAAGAATATCCAAATGCTCCTGGAATATCGCATGGCGTATCTAAGAGGTAGAGCAGCTGAGACTTGAGAGACTGCAAATTAATAAACAGCTGCAGGAAATGCGAAGAAGATAGCGGCCACATTCAACATGAGGTATGGAAAGACGAAGGGGTTCTTTAAAGGGTGGAAGTACTCAACCAGAAGATAAATGGAATGACTGATCTCTGGGTAAGGCCGGGGTCACATTTGTGAGTGTGATGAAAGAAACTCGCACAAGTCTCTCGCATCAATACCCGGCACTGCCGCCGGCACTCAGACCAGAGTGTGTGGCTGCATAGAAATACATGCCAGGTATTGATGCGAAAGACTCGTGCGAGTTTCTCGCATCACACTCGCAAGTGTGAACCCGGCATAATAAGGACAATAGGCAAAATTGCCAACAGAGAGACAACCAAAGATGGTCTGATGGAAAAGGACGAGGAAGAGTTAGAAGGGTTCAGTGACAGGGCCCGATGGTGACAGATGATGTGACTTTCAGAGACGACCGAGAAGGGTCTCTGGTCAATTAAAGGGAACCTGTCACCCCGAAAATCGCGGGTGAGGTAAGCCCACCGGCATCAGGGGCTTATCTACAGCATTCTGTAATGCTGTAGATAAGCCCCCGATGTTACCTGAAAGAGGAGAAAAAGACGTTAGATTATACTCACCCAGGGGCGGTCCCGCTGCTGGTCCGGTCGGATGGGTACCTTTCCGGCGCCTGCGCATTGCAGTACTTTGTTCTGCCCTCAACAGGGCAGACAAAGTACGCCTGCGCCAGAGCCGTGGCTGAAGATCAGAAGAGGACGTCTTGGAATGAAGATGGGAGGCGCCGCAGTGGACCAGAGACACCCATCCGACCGGACCAGCAGCGGGACCGCCCCTGGGTGAGTATAATCTAACATCTTTTTCTCCTCTTTCAGGTAACATCGGGGGCTTATCTACAGCATTACAGAATGCTGTAGATAAGCCCCTGATGCTGGTGGGCTTACCTCACCCGCGATTTTTGGGGTGACAGGTTCCCTTTAATAGAAAGTACCAAGCCCCACTGCTTCAGGCAGGGGGGGGAGGTATGTGGTATGGCGAGTGGCCATGTGGTTAATGGGCGATATGTATCACAGAGATGGGTGGCCCTGTGATGGAAGCCTGAGCTTGTTTTGCTCAGCAGATCTACTGCTGAGTGTTCCTATACATTAGGAAGGCATCTAGGTGACTTGGAGAGATTGGTGGGTCCAGTCAACTACATACCCCACCCAAGGGGTGTGTCTGAACACCCAAGATGGAGTCTGTGTGTTTGTGCACAGGCGGCAGTGCTGGCTAGTGGGAGTCAGAGTGAGGAGGCCTGTGATATACCTCCGGAGAGGACGACTCAGAGGATATAAGAGGTATCCGGGAAGCTGTGCGGTACTCACGGACACTTAATGGACACTAAACTATATGAGGCACAGCAGGGCTCAGAGAGGTCCGTGCTTACTGTAGAGCCGAATGGTTGCTGGATGGTGCATGGGGTGCTGCATGTTACCAAGTACCTGAGAGGTTTATCCTGTGTAAATAAACCGAATGTACCTTTTATCCCTTACTGTCCCAGCGTACGCCTCAACAACCAGCCAAGTGAGTACTCCCCATTCACAGATAGTGGAGACACATCACTATATATATACTATATAATTGTCTAAGGGTCACTTCCGTCTTTCTGTCTGTCCTTCTGTCACGGATATTCATTGGTCGCGGCCTCTGTCTGTCATGGAATCGTGGCAAACACCCCCGACCATTGCCACGACCAATCAGCGACGGGCGCAGTCCGGCGGCAACATGGCCGCTCCTTCCTCCCCGCAGTCAGTGCCTGCTCCATACTCCCCTACAGTCAGCGCTCACACGGGGTTAATGGCAGCGCTAATGGACCGCGTTATGCCGCGGTGTAACGCATTCCATTAACACTGCTATTAACCCTGAGTGACCAACTTTTTTACTATTAAGGCTGCCTATGCAGCCTCAATAGTAAAAAGATCTAATGTTAAAAATAAAAAAAAATAAAAAAATCATCATATACTCACCTTCTGGCGCCTTTCCCGCTCCTCGCGACGCTCCGGTGACTGGTCCATGCAAGGGACAGGTTCCGGTGGCAAGGATGGTATGCGACAAGGACCTGCCATGACATCACGGTCATGTGACCGCGACATCATCACAGGTACTGCGAGAAGGCCCTTCCATGACGTCACGGTCATGTGACCGCGACGTCATCACAGGTCTTGCGCCTATACCAACCCTGGGACCGGAAGCTGCCACGTGCACCGCACACAGGGCCAGGACTTCAATGGCCTTTCGGAGGGTGAGTATATGTTTATTTTTTATTTTAAGTCTGTATACTACATGGCTCTGTGCTGTATACTCTGTCGCTGTGCAATATACTACGTGGTTGGGCAATATACTACGTGGCTGAGCAATATACTACGTGGCTGGGCAATATACTACATTGCTGAGCAATATACTACGTGGCTGGGCAGCTTACAGCTGTAATCGCAGCAAAAGGTAGCGCAACAAAGTATTAAGTTAAAGTGGCCGAATAATATTGCACGCCCCACTTTTTAGTTTTTGAACAAAAATTTAAAATAACTAATTCATTTTGTTCAACTTCACAATTGTATTCCAGTTGTTGTTGATTTTTCACCAAAAATTTACATTTGGTATCTTTATGTTTGAAGCATGATATGTGGGAAAAGGTTGAAAAGTTCCAGGGAGCCGAAAACTTTTGCAAGGCACTGTATATATACTGTATAATTGCCTTGTAATGCTTTCATTTCCTGTTCTGTCTAGATGTCACCGTATTCCAGAATTCCAATGGGTGTCTCAATATGGAAACTGCTGTACCAACCTGTTGTGCGGTACCACCAGCGGAACACCGTCGCACCACACACACACACTCTATACATACCACACACACACTCACAATCACACACACTCACCACCACATTATGGGTGTCAGGTCCGAGCATTCCTACATGAACAGTTTCCTGGATGGTGGTTTGGTCTTCGTAGGCAAGTTGAATGGCCACCAAGGTCTCCCAATCTGACCCCTTTAAGGTACCGTCACACTAAGCGACGCTGCAGCGATACCGACAACGATGTCGATCGCTGCAGCTTCGCTGTTTGGTTGCTGGAGAGCTGTCACACAGACAGCTCTCCAGCGACCAACGATCCCGAAGTCCCCGGTAACCAGGGTAAACATCGGGTTACTAAGCGCAGGGCCGCGATTAGTAACCCGATGTTTACCCTGGTTACCAGCGTAAACGTTAAAAAAACAAACACTACATACTTACATTCCGTGTCTGTCCTCCGACGCTGTGCTTTCCTCTGCACTGTCAGCGCCGGTCAGCCGGAAAGCAGAGCGGTGACGTCACCGCTGTGCTTTCCGGCTGGCCGGCGCTGACACAGGATGCAGGAGGAGTGCAGAGAAGCAGAGTGCCGGGGACAGACAGCTGAAGGTAAGTATGTAGTGTTTGTTTTTTTAACGTTTACGCTGGTAACCAGGGTAAACATCGGGTTACTAAGCACGGCCCTGCGCTTAGTAACCCGATGTTTACCCTGGTTACCAGTGAAGACATCGCTGGATCGGTGTCACACACGCCGATCCAGTGATGTCAGCGGGAGATCCAGCGACGAAATAATGTTCTGGACTTTCCTCAGCGACCAACGATCTCCCAGCAGGGGCCTGATCGTTGGTCGCTGTCACACATAACGATTTCCTTAACGATATTGTTGCTACGTCACAAAAAGCAACAATATCGTTAACGATATCGTTATGTGTGACGGTACCTTTAGACTTTTATCTTTGGGGTTATCTGAAGGCAATTGTCTATGCTGTAAAGATACGAGATGTGCAGCATCTGAAACAACGGATACTGGAAGCCTGAGCTAGCATTTCTTCTGCGGTGTTGCTATCAGTGTGCCAAGAGTGGGAGAAGAGGGTTGCATTGACAATCCGACACAATTGATATCACTTTGAACACATTTTATAAGTGGTCATAAACTTGTAAATAACTCATGAAAGAATAAAGTTACGGTACATTAAAACCAAGCTCACCATTGTTTTTCTTGTAAAATGCTCAGTAGGTTTGATGTGTCACATGATCTAAAATGGCCGACTTCAAAATGGCCACCATGGTTACCACCCATCTTAAAGTTTTCCCCTCTCCTGTATACTAATATGCCACAAACAGGAAGTTGATATCACCAACCATTCCCATTTTATTTAGGTGTATCCATATAACCGGCCCACTATATATATATATATATATATATATATATATATATACAGTACAGACCAAAAGTTTGGACACACCTTATCATTTTAAGATTTTTCTGTATCTTCATGACTATGAAAATTGTACATTCACACTGAAGGCATCAAAACTATGAATTAACACATGTGGAATTATATACTTAACGAAAAAGTGTGAAAGAGCTGAAAATATGTCTTATATTCTAGGTTCTTCAAAGTAGCCACCTTTTGGTTTGATGACTGCTTTGCACAGTCTTGGCATTCTCTTGATGAGATTCAAGAGGTAGTCAGCGGGAATGGTCTTCCAACAATCTTGAAGGAGTTCCCAGAGATGCTTAGCACTTGTTGGCCCTTTTGCCTTCACTCTGCGGTCCAGCTCACCCCAACCATCTCGATTGGGTTCAGGTCTGGTGACTGTGGAGGCCAGGTCATCTGGTGTAGCACCCCATCACTCTCTTTCTTGGTCAAATAACCCTTACACATCCTGGAGGTGTGTTTGGGGTCATTGTCCTGTTGAAAAATAAATGATGGTCCAACTAAACGCAAACCGGATGGAATAGCATGCCACTGCAAGATGCTGTGGTAGCCATGCTGGTTCAGTATACCTTCAATTTTGAATAAATCCCCAACAGTGTCACCAGCAAAGCATCCCCACACCATCACACTTGCTTCTAACTTCACGGTGGGAACCAGGCATGTAGAGTCCATCCGTTCACTTTTTCTGCATCGCACAAAGACACGGTGGTTGGAACCAAAGATCTCAAATTTGGACTCATGAGACCAAAGCACAGATTTCCACTGGCCTAACGTCCATTCCTTGTGTTCTTTAGCCCAAACAAGTCTCTTCTGCTTGTTGCCTGTCCTTAGCAGTGGTTTCCTAGCAGGTATTTTACCATGAAGGCCTGCTGCACAAAGTCTCCTCTTAACAGTTGTTGTAGAGATGTGTCTGCTGCTAGAACTCTGTGTGGCATTGACCTGGTCTCTAATCTGAGCTGCTGTTAACCTGCAATTTCTGAGGCTGGTGACTCAGATAAACTTATCCTCAGAAGCAGAGGTGACTCTTAGTCTTCCTTTCCTGGGGCGGTCCTCATGTGAGCCAGTTTCTTTGTAGCGCTTGATGGTTTTTGCCACTGCATTTGGGGACACTTTCAAAGTTTTCCCAATTTTTCGGACTGACTGACCTTCATTTCTTAAAGTAATTATGGCCACTTGTTGTTCTTTACTTAGCTGCTTTTTTCTTGCCATAATACGAATTCTCACAATCTATTCAGTAGGACAATCAGCTGTGTATCCACCAGACTTCTGCACAACACAACTGAGGGTTCCAACACCATTTATAAGGCAGGAAATCCCACTTATTAAACCTGACAGAGCACACCTGTGAAGTGAAAACCATTCCCAGTGACTACCTCTTGAATCTCATCAAGAGAATGCCAAGAGTGTACAAAGCAGTCATCAAAGCAAAAGGTGGCTACTTTGAAGAACCTAGAATATAAGACATAATTTCAGCTGTTTCACACTTTTTTGTTCAGTATATAATTCCACATGTGTTAATTCATAGTTTTGATGCCTTCAGTGTGAATGTACAATTTTCATAGTCATGAAATAACAGAAAAATCTTTAAATGAGAAGGTGTGTCCAAACTTTTTGTCTGTACTGTGTATATATATATATACAGTGGGGCAAAAAAGTATTTAGTCAGTCAGCAATAGTGCAAGTTCCACCACTTAAAAAGATGAGAGGCGTCTGTAATTTACATCATAGGTAGACCTCAACTATTGGAGACAAACTGAGAAAAAAAAATCCAGAAAATCACATTGTCTGTTTTTTTATCATTTTTTTTGCATATTATGGTGGAAAATAAGTATTTGGTCAGAAACAAACAATCAAGATTTCTGGCTCTCACAGACCTGTAATTTCTTCTTTAAGAGTCTCCTTTTTCCTCCACTCATTACCTGTAGTAATGGCACCTGTTTAAACTTGTTATCAGTATAAAAAGACACCTGTGCACACCCTCAAACAGTCTGACTCCAAACTCCACTATGGTGAAGACCAAAGAGCTGTCAAAGGACACCAGAAACAAAATTGTAGCCCTGCACCAGGCTGGGAAGACTGAATCTGCAATAGCCAACCAGCTTGGAGTGAAGAAATCAACAGTGGGAGCAATAATTAGAAAATGGAAGACATACAAGACCACTGATAATCTCCCTCGATCTGGGGCTCCACGCAAAATCCCACCCCGTGGGGTCAGAAAGATCACAAGAACGGTAAGCAAAAATCCCAGAACCACGCGGGGGGACCTAGTGAATGAACTGCAGAGAGCTGGGACCAATGTAACAAGGCCTACCATAAGTAACACACTACGCCACCATGGACTCAGATCCTGCAGTGCCAGACGTGTCCCACTGCTTAAGCCAGTACATGTCCGGGCCCGTCTGAAGTTTGCTAGAGAGCATTTGGATGATCCAGAGGAGTTTTGGGAGAATGTCCTATGGTCTGATGAAACCAAACTGGAACTGTTCGGTAGAAACACAACTTGTCGTGTTTGGAGGAAAAAGAATACTGAGTTGCATCCATCAAACACCATACCTACTGTAAAGCATGGTGGTGGAAACATCATGCTTTGGGGCTGTTTCTCTGCAAAGGGGCCAGGACGACTGATCCGGGTACATGAAAGAATGAATGGGGCCATGTATCGTGAGATTTTGAGTGCAAACCTCCTTCCATCAGCAAGGGCATTGAAGATGAAACGTGGCTGGGTCTTTCAACATGACAATGATCCAAAGCACACCGCCAGGGCAACGAAGGAGTGGCTTCGTAAGAAGCATTTCAAGATCCTGGAGTGGCCTAGCCAGTCTCCAGATCTCAACCCTATAGAAAACCTTTGAAGGGAGTTGAAAGTCCGTGTTGCCAAGCGAAAAGCCAAAAACATCACTGCTCTAGAGGAGATCTGCATGGAGAAATGGGCCAACATACCAACAACAGTGTGTGGCAACCTTGCGAAGACTTACAGAAAACGTTTGACCTCTGTCATTGCCAACAAAGGATATATTACAAAGTATTGAGATGAAATTTTGTTTCTGACCAAATACTTATTTTCCACCATAATATGCAAATAAAATGTTAAAAAAACAGACAATGTGATTTTCTGGATTTTTTTTTTCTCAGTTTGTCTCCCATAGTTGAGGTCTACCTATGATGTAAATTACAGACGCCTCTCATCTTTTTAAGTGGTGGAACTTGCACTATTGCTGACTGACTAAATACTTTTTTGCCCCACTGTATATATATATATATATATATATATATATATATATGTACATATATATATATATACATATATATATATATATGCCAACCGGGACACCGAATACATATTAACAGAGATCTGGGGGAAGTAATATGGTATGTATAGTTATACCCCAGACTCTACAGGTCCTTCTCAAAAAATTAGCATATAGTGTTAAATTTCATTATTTACCATAATGTAATGATTACAATTAAACTTTCATATATTATAGATTCATTATCCACCAACTGAAATTTGTCACGTCTTTTATTGTTTTAATACTGATGATTTTGGCATACAACTCCTGATAACCCAAAAAACCTGTCTCAATAAATTAGCATATCAAGAAAAGGTTCTCTAAACGACCTATTACCCTAATCTTCTGAATCAACTAATTAACTCTAAACACATGCAAAAGATACCTGAGGCTTTTATAAACTCCCTGCCTGGTTCATTACTCAAAACCCCCATCATGGGTAAGACTAGCAACCTGACAGATGTCAAGAAGGCCATCATTGACACCCTCAAGCAACAGGGTAAGACCCAGAAAGAAATTTCTCAACAAACAGGCTGTTCCCAGAGTGCTGTATCAAGGCACCTCAATGGTAAGTCTGTTGGAAGGAAACAATGTGGCAGAAAACGCTGTACAACGAGAAGAGGAGACCGGACCCTGAGGAAGATTGTGGAGAAGGACCGATTCCAGACCTTGGGGAACCTGAGGAAGCAGTGGACTGAGTCTGGTGTGGAAACATCCAGAGCCACCGTGCACAGGCGTGTGCTGGAAATGGGCTACAGGTGCCAAAATGGGCTACAGAGAAGCAGCACTGGACTGTTGCTAAGTGGTCCCAAGTACTTTTTTCTGATGAAAGCAAATTTTGCATGTCATTCGGAAATCAAGGTGCCAGAGTCTGGAGGAAGACTGGGGAGAAGGAAATGCCAAAATGCCTGAAGTCCAGTGTCAAGTACCCACAGTCAGTGATGGTGTGGGGTGCCATGTCAGCTGCTGGTGTTGGTCCACTGTGTTTCATCAAGGGCAGGGTCAATGCAGCTAGCTATCAGGAGATTTTGGAGCACTTCATGCTTCCATCGGCTGAAATGCTTTATGGAGATGAAGATTTCATTTTTCAGCACGACCTGGCACCTGCTCACAGTGCCAAAACCACTGGTAAATGGTTTACTGACCATGGTATTACTGTGCTCAATTGGCCTGCCAACTCTCCTGACCTGAGCCCCATAGAGAATCTGTGGGATATTGTGAAGAGAAAGTTGAGAGACACAAGACCCAACACTCTGGATGAGCTTAAGGTCGCTATTGAAGCATCCTGGGCCTCCATAACATCTCAGCAGTGTCACAGGCTGATTGCCTCCATGCCACGCCGCATTGAAGCAGTCATTTCTGCCAAAGGATTCCCGACCAAGTATTGAGTGCATAACTGAACATTATTATTTGTTGGTTTTTTTGTTTGTTATTAAAAAACACTTTTATTTGATTGGATGGGTGAAATATGCTAATTTATTGAGACAGGTTTTTTGGGTTATCAGGAGTTGTATGCCAAAATCATCAGTATTAAAACAATAAAAGACGTGACAAATTTCAGTTGGTGGATAATGAATCTATAATATATGAAAGTTTAATTGTAATCATTACATTATGGTAAATAATGAAATTTAACACTATATGCTAATTTTTTGAGAAGGACCTGTACATAGTTGCTCCAAATACTAAATATGAGAAAAGAGGAGAACTGGGAGCCTATAGTAAATGTATAAAACTAACAATCTTTATTAATACACAAGGATAAAAGAGGTATAGGACAACAAAGCGTTACAGTGTAAACCATGACAAAACATGAAAGAGGGGGAGAAAAACACCCCACATCCCACCGCCCCAACAAAAGTACTCAGATGGTAGTAATGCGGCAATAAAAGGAGAGCACCTATGCACATAAATATAAGGACAAAATACACTTGGTCACAGTAATAGATAGATCCCACCAGAAAGAGTAAGGACCAAATGTGTGCTGGTATAAAATGGAGACCCCTGTAGCGGTGGTCGTATCTGTCACCTAAATAGTTAACTATATGTAAAGTCTGGCAACATGTCGGTAATGACACATATAGCGATCCCTATCACACCAATAGAAACATCTGTGTCATAAAGTAAAAGTAATATGGTGTGAGAGGGAGTCACCGCTGTACTAACACTCACTACAGAGTGCAGACAAGTATAAAGAAATACATTGCACAATAGATAAAAAAACAAAACACATATATATATAGGCTCAAAGATCATCCGAACCGCCGTGGATCCATAATCGTGGCACTTGTGCTGCAGATGTTCCATGGGCTTTATAAGTAGGGCACCTGACGATCGGAGATCTTGTAGTCCCCACATATGGCAAAATTAGATGGCAACACAGAATATGTCGAGGGGTGAACGCTACCCAAGGCAAGGGGAACTACAGACAGGACTCACATAGAGTAAGGAACTGATAATGAAAGGAAAAAATAAAATACATTAAAAACAGATTAAAACACAAAAGCAAAAAAAGCCCACCGGAGGGACTCAAAAACACATGTGATGGGACACATCACACCAAGAGAGGATGTAGAGGGTTAAAGATAGGGAGCAAAACTAAGGGGCTCATTAAGACCCTTAGGGGTGACAGTGTCGAGCATGACAATCCACTTAGTTTCGATCTGTGCTAGTCTTTTCTTATTGTCCCCACCTCTAATCCCCAAGTGGAGTACATCAATCCCCCGCACCTCAAGTAATCTCTCATTGCAATTATGATGCAACCTGAAGTGACGGGGGATAGTTTTAAGATCCACCGATGCAGACACCGTCCTGGTCGCGCCAATGTCCCGCACATGCTCCCGTACGCGAATTCTCAGTTCGCGCGTGGTAAGACCAACGTATATCCTGGGGCATGGACACGTCGCATAATATATGACATTGGTAGAGCCACAGGATATACGTTGTCTAATCTGAAACGTTCTAGACCCATCGCTAGACGTGAAGTCTGAGCAGCGCAGGACATTGGCGCAGGCAAGACAGTGCCCGCACGGAACGCATCCCGGACGGGGACCACTGGAGCCAAAGAAATTCTTTTCCGGGGCAGGGATATAATGGCTCCTGACCAACAGGTTGCTGAGGTTGGTACCTCTCCTAGGAGTCATGAGGGGAAAGGAGCCCAGGGCGGTACGCAAGGAGGGCTCGACCAAAAGGACGGGCCAGTGCTTTTTCAAGATAGACCTCATACTCTCCCATTCATGATTGTAGGTGGAAATGAACCTGATACGTTCATCACCACCCACAGACCGACGTCGAGTGTCTGAGTGCAGAAGATCACTCCGTGGTGTATTGCGAGCCCGGTCGTACGCGGCTTTAATAGATCTGCGGCTGTACCCACGGGCCGCAAATCTCTCCTTTAAGTCCAAGGCCCGCGACTCAAAACGGGCCTCAGTAGAACAAATCCGCCGCACCCTGAGGAACTGTCCGACCGGGACGGCCCTAATGGTGGTCGAGTAATGAGCAGAAGAGGCATGTAGTAAAGAATTGAAGGCGGTCGGCTTCCTGTACACATCCGTCTGGATGCGCCTGGGTGATCGACCTCCAGACGGACATCCAAGAAATCGACCGCAGCCTCACTAGAATTGTAAGTAAGCCGTATATTAAACCTTAGGGTTGATGGCATCCTTGTGGACGAGGGCACGATATTCGTCACGGCCGACGTCGAGAGTCTGTAGACTTGCATAGATCACTCTGATGGCTTGGCGGCTGTCCGCCGCTTCCTGGGGGCCTCCGACCTGGGCGGCCCTATGTGTGAGCTGATCCTCGAGCTGGTGGGGTATATCCTCACCCACAACTTTTTCGTTTTTAAAGATACTTTTTACCTCCAGAGGCGTGGCACAGCCATGGGCACGGTGTGTGCGCCCTCGTACGCTAACCTCTTCCTTGGCGCCTAGGAGAGAGAGGTTTTTGGCGACGAGGGTTCACCGCTTGCGGCCCATGTGCTGTGCTGGCTTCGTTATATTGACGATATTTTGTTTTTGTGGGGAGGTCTGCCTGCCAGCTCGAGGAATTCATGACCAGCCTTAATAGCAACCCGTTTAATATACGGCTTACTTACAATTCTAGTGAGGCTGCGGTCGACTTCTTGGATGTCCGTCTGGAGGTCGATCATGACCGGCGCATCCAGACGGATGTGTACAGGAAGCCGACTGCCGTCAATTCTTTACTACATGCCTCTTCTGCTCATTACTCGGCCACCATTAGGGCCGTCCCGGTCGGACAGTTCCTCAGGGTGCGGCGGATTTGTTCTACTGAGGCCCGTTTTGAGTCGCGGGCCTTGGACTTAAAGGAGAGATTTGCGGCCCGTGGGTACAGCCGCAGATCTATTAAAGCCGCGTACGACCGGGCTCGCAATACACCACGGAGTGATCTTCTGCGCTCAGACACTCGACGTCGGTCTGTGGGTGGTGATGAACGTATCAGGTTCATTTCCACCTACAATCATGAATGGGAGAGTATGAGGTCTATCTTGAAAAAGCACTGGCCCGTCCTTTTGGTCGAGCCCTCCTTGCGTACCGCCCTGGGCTCCTTTCCCCTCATGACTCCTAGGAGAGGTACCAACCTCAGCAACCTGTTGGTCAGGAGCCATTATATCCCTGCCCCGGAAAAGAATTTCTTTGGCTCCAGTGGTCCCCGTCCGGGATGCGTTCCGTGCGGGCACTGTCTTGCCTGCGCCAATGTCCTGCGCTGCTCAGACTTCACGTCTAGCGATGGGTCTAGAACGTTTCAGATTAGACAACGTATATCCTGTGGCTTTACCAATGTCATATATTATGCGACGTGTCCATGCCCCAGGATATACGTTGGTCTTACCACGTGCGAACTGAGAATTCGCGTACGGGAGCATGTGCGGGACATTGGCGCGGCCAGGACGGTGTCTGCGTCGGTGGATCTTAAAACTATCCCCCGTCACTTCAGGTTGCATCATAATTGCAATGAGAGATTACTTGAGGTGCGGGGGATTGATGTACTCCACTTGGGGTTTAGAGGTGGGGACAATAAGAAAAGACTAGCACAGATCGAAACTAAGTGGATTGTCATGCTCGACACTGTCACCCCTAAGGGTCTTAATGAGTCCCTTAGTTTTGCTCCCTATCTTTAACCCTCTACATCCTCTCTTGGTGTGATGTGTCCCATCACATGTGTTTTTGAGTCCCTCCGGTGGGCTTTTTTTGCTTTTGTGTTTTAATCTGTTTTTAATGTATTTTATTTTTTCCTTTCATTATCAGTTCCTTACTCTATGTGAGTCCCGTCTGTGGTTCCCATTGCCTTGGGTAGCGTTCACCCCTCGACATATTCTGTGTTGCCATCTAATTTTGCCATATGTGCGGACTACAAGATCTCCGATCGTCAGGTGCCCTACTTATAAAGCCCATGGAACATCTGCAGCACAAGTGACACGATTCTGGATCCACGGCGGATCGGATGATCTTTGAGCCTATATATATATGTGTTTTTTTTTTAATCTATTGTGCAATGTATTTCTTTATACTTGTCTGCGTATGATGGTAATATGTTTCTAATATACAGCTGTGGGTTTGCTACATTTACGTCACCTGTTGTTCTTGGCTCTTTGCACTTTCGCTCATGATCATTTTTGCTTAGCACGCCCCCTTGTGGCCGTGCGCATCGCCCTGCGTGTGGGCGGCATCGGTATGTGGATCGGCGTCCTGTGTGTCCAGTGCATGGTTTCGGGGTTTTTTTCTCCTGACATCTGCGCTGGGCTGGGCGCTATGTCCTCCTGCCGGGCTTCCCTGCCGCAGTACGCATGCGCCGACAGCGCCACTCGGATTGGCTTAGATATAGCAGGTGACCAGGGTCAGGGAGGTTATAGGCAGGTCCTGTCCCAGTTTACTTCACACTCCCCTTGAGGAAGCGGCGTGTTTACGCCGTGAAACGCGCGTCGGGGCGTTCTCACCGGTGTGACCCCCTCATCTCCTTCCCCCCACGGGCTTTAGGTGAGCATTTTTTGCTATGTTGTGCTGCTGGTACCGGGGCCGTTCCTTGCAACCTATGCATACTGGCTGTACACTCTGTAGTGAGTGTTAGTACAGCGGTGACTCCCTCTCACACCATATTACTTTTACTTTATGACACAGATGTTTCTATTGGTGTGATAGGGATCGCCATATGTGTCATTACCGACATGTTGCCAGACTTTACATATAGTTAACTATTTAGGTGACAGATACGACCACCGCTACAGGGGTCTCCATTTTATACCAGCACACATTTGGTCCTTACCCTTTCTGGTGGGATCTATCTATTACTGTGACCAAGTGTATTTTGTCCTTATATTTATGTGCATAGGTGCTCTCCTTTTATTGCCGCATTACTACCATCTGAGTACTTTTGTTGGGGCAGTGGGATGTGGGGTGTTTTTCTCCCCCTCTTTCATGTTTTGTCATGGTTTACACTGTAACGCTTTGTTGTCCTATACCTCTTTTATCCTTGTGTATTAATAAAGATTGTTAGTTTTATACATTTACTATAGGCTCCCAGTTCTCCTCTTTTCTTATATATATATATATATATATATATATATATATAATGTGTGTGTGTTTTGACAAATATTTCCTTTGAAAACGATGTGTAAATGACAGAGAATTGCTGTATGAAAAAGTTTATGTTAAATCGCATTGCAATTGGATAGCAGTCGCACTGCACTTGAATGTAAACAACCCCTTTGTATACCAGTCTCCTCTCCAAATCGCACCTCACCACCTGTGTGCTCGACCCCATCCCATCCCACCTCCTCCCCAACCTCACCGCCACTCCCATCCCTAACCCACCTCTTCAACATATCACTAACTTCTGGCACCTTCCCTTCTGCTTTCAAACATGCCACAATCACACCTATCCTTAAAAAGCCAACCCTTGATCCAACTGCTATGTCCATGGGAGCAGCCCGATATCGCTGCTCCCATTCACTTCCAAACTCCTGGAGCAGCACGTCCACACTGAACTTTCCTACCACCTCTCATCTAACTTGCTCTTTGACAATCTACAATCTGGTTTCTGCCCCATCACTCAATTGAGACAGCCCTGACCAAAATTACGAACGACCTACTTACAGCCAAATCTATACTCCTCCTTCTAGACCTGTCCTCTGCTTTCGACACAGTTGACCACTGCCTCCTACTACAGATTCTCTCCTCCTTTGGCATAAAAGACCTCGCCCTATCCTGGATCTCCTCATACCTTTCCAACCGCACATTCAGCGTCTCCCACTCCCACACTACCTCCTCATTCCACCCTCTCTCTGTTGGAGTCCTCCAAGGCTCTGTTCAAGGACCCTTACTCTTCTCAATCTATATACTTGGCCTGGGACAACTCATAAAGTCCCATGGGTTCCAGTACCACCTTTTTGCTGAAGACACTCAGATCTACGGCCCAGACGTCACCTCTCTGCTGTCCCAGAATCCAAGAGTGTCTATCAGCCGTATCCTCCTTCTTCTCCTCTCGCTTCCTCAAACTCAGTGTGTACAAATCTGAACTCATCATCTTTCCTCCATCTCATAGATCTTCCTTACGTGACCTATCTATTGCAATTAACGACATCACGCTCTCCCCCGTACCGGAAGTCTGCTGCCTCGGAGTAAACCTTGCCTTGTCCTTCAAACTGCACATCCAAGCTCTTTCCACCTCCTGCCACCTCCAACTCAAAAATACAGTTAGGACCAGAAATATTTGGACAGTGACACAAGTTTTGTTATTTTAGCTGTTTACAAAAACATGTTCAGAAATACAATTATATATATAATATGGGCTGAAAGTGCGCACTCCCAGCTGCAATATGATAGTTTCCACATCCAAATCGGAGAAAGGGTTTAGGAATCATAGCTCTGTAATGCATAGCGTCCTCTTTTTCAAGGGACCAAAAGTAATTGGACAATGGACTCTAAGGGCTGCAATTAACTCTGAAGGCGTCTCCCTCGTTAACCTGTAATCAATGAAGTAGTTAAAAGGTCAGGGGTGGATTCCAGGTGTGTGGTTTTGCATTTGGAAGCTGTTGCTGTGAGCAGACAACATGCGGTCAAAGGAACTCTCAATTGAGGTGAAGCAGAACATCCTGAGGCTGAAAAAAAAGAAAAAATCCATCAGAGAGATAGCAGACTTGCTTGGAGTAGCAAAATCAACAGTTGGGTACATTCTGAGAAAAAAGGAATTGACTGGTGAGCTTGGGAACTCAAAAAGGCCTGGGCGTCCACGGATGACAACAGTGGTGGATGATCGCCACATACTTAATTTGGTGAAGAAGAACCCGTTCACAACATCAACTGAAGTCCAGAACACTCTCAGTGAAGTAGGTGTATCTGTCTCTAAGTCAACAGTAAAGAGAAGACTCCATGACAGTAAATACAAAGGGTTCACATCTAGATGCAAACCATTCATCAATACCAAAAATAGACAGGCCAGAGTTAAATTTGCAGAAAAACACCTCAAGAAGCCAGCTCAGTTCTGGAAAAGTATTCTATGGACAGATGAGACAAAGATCAACCTGTACCAGAATGATGGGAAGAAAAAAGTTTGGAGAAGAAAGGGAACGGCACATGATCCAAGGCACACCACATCCTCTGTAAAACATGGTGGAGGCAACGTGATGGCATGGGCATGCATGGCTTTCAATGGCACTGGGTCACTTGTGTTTATTGATGACATAAGAGCAGACAAGAGTAGCCGGATGAATTCTGAAGTGTACCGGGATATACTTTCAGCCCAGATTCAGCTAAATGCTGCAAAGTTGATTGGACGGCGCTTCATAGTACAGATGGACAATGACCCCAAGCATACATCCAAAGCTACCCAGGAGTTCATGAGTGCCAAAAAGTGGAACATTCTGCAATGGCCAAGTGAATCTCCAGATCTAAACCCAATTGAGCATGCATTTCACTTGCTCAAATCCAGACTTAAGACGGAAAGACCCACAAACAAGCAAGACCTGAAGGCTGCGGCTGTAAAGGCCTGGCAAAGCATTAAGAAGGAGGAAACCCAGCGTTTGGTGATGTCCATGGGTTCCAGACTTAAGGCAGTGATTGCCTCCAAAGGATTTGCAACAAAATATTGAAAATAAAAATATTTTGTTTGGGTTATGTTTATTTGTCCAATTACTTTTGACCTCCTAAAATGTGGAGTGTTTGTAAAGAAATGTGTACAATTCCTACATTTTCTATCAGATATTTTTGTTCAACCCTTCAAATTAAACGTTACAATCTGCACTTGAATTCTGTTGTAGAGGTTTCATTTCAAATCCAATGTGGTGGCATGCAGAGCCCAAATCGCGAAAATTGTGTCACTGTCCAAATATTTCTGGCCCTAACTGTATCTCCAGAATCAGTCCTTTCCTCAACCGTCAATCTTGCACCTCTCCAGTCCATCCTTAAATCTGCTACCTGACTAATTCATCTCTCTCCTCGCTAATCCTCCGCTTCCCCCCTCTGCAAATCTCTTCACTAGCTCCCCTTCCCTCAGCGTATCCAGTTCAAATTTCTAATACTGACCTACAAAGCCATCCATAACCTGTCTCCTCCATATATCTCTGAACTAATCTCCCGATATCTTCCCTCACGTAATCTCCGGTCCTCCCAAGACCTCCTTCTTTCCTCCACACTTATTTGCTCCTCATCCAACCGCCTCCAAGACTTCTCCTGAATATCCCCCATCCTCTGGAATTCTTTGCCCCAACACGTTCGACTATCAACCACATTTGGATCCTTCAGACAGAACCTGAAAACCCATCTCTTCAGGAAAGCCTACAGCCTGCACTGACCCCGCTGCCGCCTCATCACTACCGAAGCTACCGCCTCCTCAACACCAGAGCCTCTGCAACCCTTAACCAATTGTCTCCATGTCTTGTAAGCTTGCAAGGGCAGAGTTGTCACCCCTCTGTATCAGTCTGTAATTGTTAGTTTGTTTACTGTAAGTGATACCTATAATTTGTATGTAGCCCCTTCTTATGTACAGCACCATGGAATCAATGGTGCTATATAAATAAATAATCATAATGTAAATCGGATGCTTGGTGTGAAAAATCGGATTGTGCTCACATGACACTCGCATTACACTTGTGCGACTCTCAGCAGGGAGACTCGGACCGATTTTTCATACGTTAAGTGTGACCCTGGCCTTAAGATAGCTCCCGGACATTTTAAACTGAGCTTTGCACCAAAAGCAGTATTATCTTTTTGTGAAGGTGTAGGGCATCAAGGCCATGCTTTTTGACTGCTTCTTTATGATGACAGTGGTGAACAGGTTACAGTAGTATAGAAGCTATTCTCTGCCTGTAATGGGAGGGGGGATTCGCAACTAACAGGAAAGGGTGGATAACAGCACAATGAGGGCAGCCGGTCACCTGATTCCCCAAATCCGCCCTTGTGCCAGTGAATAGAGCGGGATCACCACCCAGATACTGTTCATCAGCACACCTCCATGTAAGTACTAGATGTTTCCTGTCCGCCATCTACAACCCTCCGCAGGTGAATGCATCTCATGTACCAGTACCTCTCGGGATTACGCAGCTTTTCCTGATACATATTCCTAGGGAGGTTTTTTTTATTAACCCATTACTTGCCAAATTAGAAATTTTCATTTTACGGATTTTTCAGAAAAGGGCATCCCAATATTCAATTAAAAATGACAATGACATGATTTCCTTTTTTTGAAAACATTCATTTTACAAACACAACACAAAAAATTGGACCTAATTATAAAAATTATAAAATCTTAGTTGCTAGAAGCAAAAGACATTGGTAGATAATGGGTTAATGATTTCCACACCACTGTGTGCACCTTCCTATATGCACAGGTCCTACATTAACCCAATAATTATTGATTAAGGCATGGAAATTTATGGGCCTTAAGCTGCCGTCACACTAGCAGTATTTGGTCAGTATTTTACATCAGTATCTGTAAGCCAAAACCAAGAGTGGGTGATAAATCCAGAAGTGGTGCATATGTTTCTATTATACTTTCCCTCTGTTTGTTCCACTCCTGGTTTTGGCTTACAAATACTGAAGTAAAATACTGACCAAATACTGCTAGTGTGACGGCAGCCTTAGTCTACAGTACGACTATACTGTGAGGCTAAGAGCTTCTGCAGCAGCTTGGTGACCCTTATAGCAAAAAATCAATCATCTCTCTATGCTGCATAGTAAAAGAATAAGGGAAACTATCAGAAAGTGTCTGTGAAATAGAGAAAAAGCCTACAAGGAAACAATCAGCAAGTATCTCCCAGTGCAGTAGACAAGATTCATGTCCGGGAATTAAATAGCAAGAGTCTCTCTGTGACCTATAGAAAGAGAATTCACTGCATGCATACAATTGACAGCTGCTGTTTGATCACTCCATAGTCACATAGTTTTTTTTTACAACAGAGTATTTTTGACCTCACTGTGCTTTTGTGTGTCTTCAAGTTTTTTGGTGGTGTGAACAGGTTCCTACAGACTTGTTCAATGTGCAAGTAGCCCATGTGTTTTTGGTTCTTTTTTTGTTTCACTCCATAGTCACAAGTATCTGCCCTAGTTGTTACAGCTGATCCACGTGGGGCTACCTGCTACAGTTTCACAGTAGAATCAGCATGGAAATCGTATGTCAGTTATATAGCATATAGTTATTAAGGTTGAAGGAAGATTTTAAGTCCATCTAGTTCAACCCATAGCCTAACCTAACTTGCCCTAACATATTGATCCAGAGGAAGGCAAAAAAAAACCATGTGGCAAAGAGTAAGCTCCACATTGGGGAAAAAAATTCCTTCCCGACTCCACATACGGCAATCAGACTAGTTCCCTGGATCAACGCCCTATCAAGGAATCTTGTATATATAACCTGTAACATTATACTTTTCCCGAAAGGTATCCAGTCCCCTCTTAAATTTAATTAATGAATCACTCATTACAACATCATACGGCAGAGAGTTCCATAGTCTCACTGCTCTTACAGTAAAGAATCCGCGTCTGTTATTATGCTTAAACCTTCTTTCCTCCAGACGTAGAGGATGCCCCCTTGTCCCTGTCTCAGGTCTATGATTAAAAAGTTCATCAGAAAGGTCTTTGTACTGTCCCCTCATATATTTATACATTAAAATAAGGTCACCCCTTAGCCTTCGTTTTTCCAAACTAAATAGCCCCATGTGTAATAATCTATTTTGGTATTGCAGACCCCCCAGTCCTCTAATAACCTTGGTCGCTCTTCTCTGCACCCGTTCCAGTTCAGCTATGTCTTTCTTATACACCGGAGACCAGAACTGTGCACAGTATTCTAAGTGTGGTCGAACTAGTGACTTGTATAGAGGCAAAATTTTGTTCTCCTCATGAGCATCTATGCCTCTTTTAATGCATCCCATTATTTTATTTGCCTTTGTAGCAGCTGCCTGACACTGGCCACTGTATATGAGTTTGTCATCCACCCATACACCCAGGTCTTTTTCATTGACAGTTTTGCCCAGAGTTTTAGAATTAAGCACATAATTATACATCTTATTACTTCTACCCAAGTGCATGACCTTACATTTATCCCCATTAAAGCTCATTTGCCATTTATCAGCCCAAGCTTCTAGTTTACATAAATCATCCTGTAATATAAACTTTTCCTCTCCTGTATTGATTACCCTGCAGAGTTTAGTGTCATCTGCAAATATTGAAATTCTGCTCTGAATGCCGCCTACAAGGTCATTAATAAATATGTTAAAAAGAGGGCCCAATACTGACCCCTGTGGTACCCCACTGCTAACCGCGACCCAGTCCGAGTGTGCTCCATTAATAACCACCCTTTGTTTCCTATCCCTGAGCCAGCTCCCAACCCACTTACGCATATTTTCCCCTATCCCCATTATTCTCATTTTATGTATCAACCTTTTGTGTGGCACCGTATCAAAAGCTTTTGAAAAGTCCATATACACTACATCCACTGTGTTCCCTTGGTCCAATCCGGAACTTACCTCTTCATTGAAACACATCAAATTAGTCTGACATGAACGGTCCCTAGTAAACCCATGCTGATACTGGGTCATGAGGTTATTCCTCTTCAGATACTCCAGTATAGCATCCCTTAGAATGCCCTCCAGGATTTTACCCACAGTAGAGGTTAAGCTTACTGGCCTATAATTACCGAGTTCAGGTTTTGTCCCCTTTTTGAATATTGGCACCACATTTGCTATACGCCAGTCCTGTGGTACAGACCCTGTTATTATGGAGTCTTTAAAGATTAAAAATAATGGTCTATCAATGACTGTACTTAATTCCTGCAGTACTCGAGGGTGTATCCCATCCGGGCCCGGAGATTTGTCAATTTTAGTGATTTTTAGACGCCGCCGTTCTTCCTGCTGGGTTAAGCAGGTGACACTTAATGCGGAATTTTTGTTATCACTGATCATATTGTCTGCCATGGGATTTTCTTTTGTAAAAACTGATGAAAAAAAGTCATTTAGCATATCGGCTTTTTCCTCATCCTCATCCACCATTTCACCCAGACTATTTTTAAGGGGGCCAACAGTATCATTTTTTAGTTTCTTACTATTTATGTAGTTAAAGAATATTTTGGGATTATTTTTACTCTCTCTGGCAATGAGTCTCTGTCTCAATCTTTGCTGCCTTGATTTGCTTTTACAGACTTTATTTAATTTTCTGTATTTATTTAATGCCTCCTCACTACCTACTTCCTTTAATTCTCTAAATGCTTTCTTTTTGTCACATATTGTGCACCTAACAGCTCTATTTAGCCATATTGGTTTCCTCCTATTTCTGGTATGTTTATTCCCATACGGTATATACTGTATAGTTCTTTGAAGCTGATCATGAACGAAAACTCTCCAAACTAGACACTGTCATATCAAAACACTGCAAAACGCTCTTCAAGAAAAAAAACTCTTCCAATACTTTTCAGGAGGAGTTTTTTGAGGAGTTTTGGGGCAAAATCTGAGTGGAAACTCCTAAGTTTTTGAGGAGGATTCTGAGAGTTTCTGCTGAAAAAAAGACTCCCTGTGCACGCAGTCATGACAGAAACTTTTCAAATCCTATTCCAAATCTCAAAACTACTAAAAACTTGGAAGTTCTGTTCTGTTTCTGCTCCAGAAACTCTGAAAAAAAGACTCTGTGTATGCATATAGCCAAAGGGTATCATCACAATGAGTTTTTGATGATTTTTTTTTTAATAGAAGCTGAGTGGATACTCTCCAAATCTTCCTCAAAACTTGAGTGTTTTACTCCAAAAACTCATCATAAAGACTCAATGTACACATATCCTCCAGATAAAAAAAACTCTTCCAAAAATTCACAAAAAAAAGAAGTGTTTCTTCAAGCAGTTTCTGCACGAAAAAGTAATCTGATTTGTCTGTGTCAGAAACTCCGCAGCCTGATTGTCAAGCAGATAGGAAACCCTTTCACACTGAGGTATCATGGCTGGTGATGGTTCATGTTTTCCTTGGTCTAATAGACATTTCTGACTTAATTTCTGGGAGGAAGCAACAAATTTCAGCAAGAAGAAGCGGAAGCGATTAGTTGTATAATTTTAAGAATGCAGTGTATTTGTATGATGTCGGTGGGAGGGGGTCACTCCATGCAAAGGTATGCAAGTCATCCTGGACCGGCCTGTCACCGAGCTTCTCAGTTACTTCCACATTCTTTGACATTTTTCCATTCGAGAGCAAAGTTTTGTCCACTCCCCTCGTTCCTCGCACTGGGACAGGCTCCGTGCTTGCTTAAGAACAGCCAAAACCTGTTATTCATTGTCAATAAAAGTCATATCGAGGACTGCAGTGAACTTCTGGCTGAAATCACCAGGAACCTACAGTGACTTCACCCACAACTTCCATCTATATTTCAGATAGACCTTTGAGGAGCAATGACGTTGACTCAAGAAATCCTGAGCTCTCTACACCAGGTAGATAAGGTGAGTTGCGTCCTGTTCATGTTGCAGAGTGAAATCGTTCTTTTTTAGAATAGTTGTTCCTACTTCAAAGGGCCATGGAAATTGAAGGAACCCAACAACTGAACTGAGCACTTGGAGGAGATCATAGATGCCCTAGGTTTGTGCACCGCTCAGAGGACCGGCCAAACTCTTCATGGGTGGCCAATCAAGGCAATGGACTATAAAACAAATCTGCCCTTTCCTACTTTAAGAACAGTGGTTGCCAAACTCTTTTATTACATCCAGGTATTCACCTTCCCTGAGTCAAGTTCCCTCCGCTGCTGCTCTGGTCTCTGCATTTTGGATGCAGCAGTGATATCCTGATCTCAGAGAACATCACTGCTGCAGCCAGTCACTGACCTAAGCAGCTCGCACTTTCTACATCGGCAGAGCTTTAGAGATCAGTGATTGGCTGCAGCGGTGATGTGTGCTATAGTTGTGATGTCACCACTGCAGCCAATTTACAGAGAACAGAGCATCCATGGAGAGGCAACGCTGAACCCAGAGAGGGTGAATATCTGCTATGTTGGTTATGGGGGAGCACTTTTTTTTAAAGCCAAAAGCTTTTTTAAGGTGTATGGGCACCATCATTTTTAGAGGGGCAGAAGAAGGTCAGGAAACTTTCCACTACTTTCTGATCAACGGGGCTGTTAGAAGGAGGTCAGGAAACTTTCCACTACTTTCTGATCAATGGGGTTGTTATGTAAGAACAGACAGCAGTGGGGAGACCAGGAGGATCTGGCTCATATGTATGAAGAAGACCATTTCCTTACAAATCCTAAGAGCTGTGGATGAGCTCTCCGTCCGCTCCCCTAGATTAGAACATGTCGACCACTCTCTTACCCGAGTATTGGAGCATTATCTGTTTCTCATCCGTCCTGTTGTACTTGCTTTATTTCTCGTTCTAGCTTTAGCTTTCCCCATTATATTGGACAATCTATGCTCTCCTTGCCTTCTTTTACTGTCATTTTTCTATAGCTATATAGTGGCTCAAGTTATCTAAATTGATTATTTTTAATATTGCAGAATGCAGCTACATTTTACCTTGGAATCAGGGTCTTACTTGGTACCTGTTCACACTAGTTTGGATGTTCTGGTCATTTTCTCTTGACTAAACATGTATTCCTGATCTAGATACAGGAGGAGGGGGAAATGGGAGGAATACCTGTAGGACAAATAAACTTCCAGCCGCCAACTTTATAAAGTCCCCCAAACACATTAGACGAAAGTGGTCCGAGCACACCGATTTTGGTGTGATCTCCCGATAGATGCATTAGGGCGCCTTCTGACTCTTCCGACATATGATATCGGACAGAGAAGAATCCCCACATTGGGATACTAACCCACAGTCTTTTTATTCTCAGGGGACAAGCCACTGTCAGGGGAGTCTGGCAGCTACTTTCTCCTTTCTCCCTTCTGAAAACTTATGAGCGCTCAGCATAAAAGGAGGAAGAGAGGGGGTTTCGGAAGAATAGCTATCTGCTCCATGAATGCTTGACCGACAGCTATGCCAAGTGTGTGGGCACTTTAGAGGGGTTTTGTACTTTAAGAACAGTGGTTGCCAAACTCTTATTACATACAAGTACTAGCCTTCCTCAAGTCCAGTTTCCTCCGCCATTGCTCTGGTTTCTTGCATTTTGTCTGCAGCAGTGATATCCTGACTTCAGAGAACATCACTGCTGCAGCAAGTCCCTGAGCTCAGCAGATCATTGTGTCTACATCGGCAAAGCTTTAGAGTTCAGTGATTGGCTGCAGTGGTGATGTGCACTGTAGTTGTGATGTCACTATTGCAGCCGATGTACAGAGAATGGAGTATGGGAGTACCCCTTTAAGGCTCCCATGCAAGCTAGACTAACATCAGGGGAATCCGCTGACATGGGTGGGATCGGCCAACCTCTAATGTGTATGGGGCTCCTCACTCTTGGGGGAGAGAAGAAGAGACGCGTTGGATTTTCAGTAGGCATTACTTTCTTTCTCCGGGAGATAAGACGCCACCAAAGAGTCCAAAGAGAGGAGAGCAGCTCTCAGCTGTGTCTGCAGTCGATCCAAACGATCATTGTGTATGGGTGGCTTTTATGGGCTACCATCTTCTCACTCATGGCCCCTCACAGTCATAAAGATACAAGCCCCCGACTTCTCGGCTCTTATCAGTCCCCATAGGGCGGGTTTTGGTCCCTCTTCATTTTGACCACCCAGTTTTAGCCTGCCTGTTCCTCTAGGTTATCGACTAATCACCACCACCATTGCACCTTGCTGTCGACCTATAGCGTTGAGTATGGTCACTCTTTTTGGAAGACGATTGGCTCCCAAGGCTGGCTACTATTCTACTACTCTGAGCTGGCGAGGGCCACCATTTTCTTGATTTTATGACCCTTTCTTTGTGGTGTCTTCCTTTCTCCATTACTCACACGAGTCACCTGTCCGCCTCTCCATAAATATCCAGCAAGTTCACAAAGCAGTCGGGTGACACACGTCGCTTTCTATACAATTAACCCTTTCTCAAACAGAGGGTAAACTGCTCTGCCTGTACAAACCACAACCCCACAAAATACAGAATATCATAGTACAACAGCCCCCAGGGTGATCAGAGGGCTCCCGTCCTCATATTCCAGGTGTAATGCAGATGTCTGGTGTATGGAGTATGTTCAGAAGCACGGCTGCCATAAGGGGCGAGATCAGAGCTGACACCGATCGCTGTTTAACCACATAAATGCCGGCTTCATTCAGTAGTAGCATTCAAGCGGTGCAGTCCTTTCCAGCAGCCATCTCCCCTCCCCAATGCGATGGTGTGGTGGCAGTCGGTTGTCATATCAGATCAGACTTAACAGGTGATTCTCACAAAATTAGAATATCATCATAAAGTTAATATATTTCAGTTCTTCAATACAAAAAGTGAATCTCCTATATTATATAGAATCATTACAAACAGAGTGATTGATTTCAAGTGTTTATTTCTGATAATGTTGATGATTATGGCTTACAGCCAATGAAAACCCAAAAGTCATTATCTCAGTAAATTAGAATACTTTATAACACCAGCTTCATTTTAAAATCCAAAATGTTAGTCTACTTAAATGTATGTTCCGTAAATGCACTTGTGACGCCCTAGGGTCCTGGTAGTCACAGTGACATTGCTTTCCTCACGGGGAGAGTGATGTTACGCGTGGAAGCGATGAAGGATATCTCTTTATCAGGAAATCACAATGCACACAACATGTTCATACTCCAGACCAGAAGGGGGAGCCCACACCCTGTTTATGGGTGGCTTCCCTACATAAATTCTCATTTGGAGGGAAAAGGGAGAGAAAGTTGAGAGGCAGAGGAGAGTGCAGACCGACAGAGTGTCAGAAGGTCTGAAGGGACTCTGTAGTCTGAAGTACTACAGCCCCTGGAGAAAGAGACATACAGAAGGAAAGAACATTGTTCAGTGAGCATGCAGGAGAGCAAAGCACAGAGAGTGATATCAGGAGAGGACAGCTGCGAATGAACTATCTCCCTCTGAAGCACAGATCACCGGTAGCCGGAACACCAAGGTTGTAAGGGATTCTAAGACTTACAGCAGAGACCTGCAGGACAGCTCAACTGCAAGTTACCTGTCTGCCCTAATGCCCTGAAGGCACAGTGACACATAGAGCCCGGGTCATGATAGAGATCCTGTAAAACGGCTCGAGTCACCTGTCATATGGGTTTGTGTCCTATCCTATATGGGGGACAGAGAAGAACTATGAGGACCTTATCAGAAGCCATAGGCAGTAAGGGACTACAACACCACCGCGCTAGAGGAAGGCTTTCATCTTCCCTACAGGGAAACTCTGGATTTGCTTCCAAGACGGCTGGATTCTGCCTATCCTGTGATCTGGTGCCCTGGACTGTGGCTGCCTGAAGCCTTGATTAAACCAGGTAAAGAGACTGCAAACCTGTGTCCTTGTTCTTTACTGCATTATTCACCATCTTCCACCTATGCACCGGGAGCCCTGGGGATATACTTCACCTGTTGGAAGTTATACCATCTAGCTCCCATAACATCACCCCAGAGGACCCCTTAAAGCAGCGTCGGTCCCCACTGACCGAATACCACAGGTGGTGTCACGAACATAAACTTTATTCAATTTCCCTTTTACATGGAAGCCCAGGGCCATGGATCGAGTCGCCACCGTGACATTGCCCTGTGAACACCGGACCCGGTGCCAGGTACCCCACGGCCTTGGTGGGCGACTCACACTGAATACTTGGTCGGAGCTCCTTTTGCATCAATTACTGCATCAATGCGGCGTGGCATGGAGGCGATCAGCCTGTGGCACTGCTGAGGTGTTATGGAAGCCCAGGTTGCTTTGATAGCAGCCTTCAGCCCGTTGTTCGGTCTGGTGTCTCATCTTCCTCTTGACAATACCCCATAGATTCGCTTTGGGGTTAAGGTCAGGCGGATTTGCTGGCCAATCAAGCACAGTGATACTGTTGTTTGTAATTCAGGTATTGGTACTTTTGGCAGTGTGGACAGATGCCAAGTCCTGCTGGAGAATAAAATTTCCATCTCCAAAAAGCTTGTTGGCAGAGGGAAGCATGAAGTGCTCTAAAATTTCCTTGTAGACGGCTGCGCTGATTTTGGTCTTGATAAAACACAGTGGACCTACTCCAGCAGATGACATGGCTCCCCAAACCATCAATGATTGTGGAAACTTCACACTAGACCTCAAGCAGCTTGGATTGTGGCCTTTCAACTCTTCCTCCAGACTCTGGGACCTTGATTTCCAAATGAAATGCAAAATTTACCTTCATCTGAAATCACCACCTTGGACCACTGAGCAACAGTCCAGTTCTTTTTCTCCTTGGCCCAGGTAAGATGCTTCTGGTGTTGTCTATTGGTCATAAGTGGCTTGACACAAGGAATGCGACACTTGTAGCCCATGTCCTGAATACCTCTGTGTGTGTGGTGGCTCTTGAAGCAATGACTCCAGCAGCAGTCCACTCCTTGTGGTTTACTCTCCTTGTGGAGTAGGTCAGTGACTGTGGAGTGTGTCATGTTCCCCATGATTTTGGAGCTACTGGAACAGAGTAAGGGACCTTTTTAAACGTTTAGGAAGCCTTTGCACAGTTTTTTGTTAATTATTCTAATTTACTGAGATGACTTTTGAGTTTTCACTGGCTGTAAGCCATAATCATCAACATTAACAGAAATAACCACCTGAAATAGATCACTCTGTTTGTAATGACTTTACATAATATGAGTTTTACTTTTTGGATTGAAGAACTGAAGTAAATGAACTTTTTGATGATATTCTAATTTTGTGAGAAGCACTTGTATTCCTCTAGAACATCACTGATTGCATTACATACTATGAAAAAATGAAATAAAAAAAAATTAAAAATTCAGTATTGCCACATCAAAGTCCAAATGGATGGTGTCATTCACAACCTCTGACTCTTCCAGACAACTCTGACCTCCGCCTGTAAGGCTATGCGGCAGAGGCTGGTGTTGTCTGACCCGTGGGATGCTCAGTCTGTCACTTCTCTGCTCAGTGTTCCTGGCAGAGCTTCTCCATCTGCACCTGATGCCTTTTCTCCTCCATCTTTGTGAATCCCTTTTTTTTGCCTTGTGGGTATTAATGCTCAGCTCCATGCACCCCGCTTTCTGGAGGGACGAGTGCTTCCTCTGCTTTGTCTTCATGTCTAATGTGATTGTCTGATGGCATGGGGGAAACCTAGTGACCAAAAATCACCAAATCTGAGATTTTCTTTTTTTTTTATTTTGGCATTCACCATTTTATTAGATACTAGATGGCAGCCCGATTCTAAAGAATCGGGAGTCTAGAATCCATATATACTTGAAATTCGGCAGGAGCTTGAAGAGCAACGTCACTGGGCCCGCCTCCACACAGTAGAAACTTGCTGTGAGGTAAAAATTCAAAAATCACACCAAAATGGCAGGCGGAATGTGTCACAGTACGGCACGTTTCTGATTGGTCGCTCGCAGCAGGCGGCAACCAATCAGACACTGGACACTGTTGACGTCACTTATCTCCGGACATTAGCTCCGGACATTAGCTCCGGACATTAGCTCCGGACATTAGCTCCGGACAAAGCCACGGAAGTTGGCACAAATTGCAGGAAGTAGTATTCTAGGCAATTATATATAAGATGTCAATTCCAACACATCATATTTTTTCTTTTTTTTTACATCTTTCCATTTCATTTCTGGGGAAAAGTGGGTGATTGAAACTTTTTTTGTTGGTTTTTTTTTTTTATTCTTAAAAGAAAAAAACTTCTGAGTTTTTTTTACACTTTTCATTAGTCTTGGTGGAGTTCTTTTAAATACAGCAGTTGAGGTTAAACTGATGCGATCAGAGATAGCTGCAAACACATCAGTTAGTCTCTGAGGCGGCACCTGTGCTGTTCGGAGCGGGCTCAGCTCCTGAGCCTGCTCCATAAAGAGATGCCACGTGGCTGCCTTAGGGTACGTTCAGACTAGCGTTGTGCTAGTGTGCGTCGGCGCCGCGTCGGGCGACGCAGCGGCGACGCACGCGTCATGCGCCCCTATGTTTAACATGGGGGACGCATGCGTTTTTGCTTGTTGCGTTTTGCGACAAATGCGTCTTTTTTGCCGCAAGCGTCGGACCAAGAAAACGCAACAAGTTGCATTTTTCTTGCGTCCGATTTTCGGCAAAAAACGACGCACGCGTCGCAAAACGCAGCGTTTTTGCGTGCGTTTTGCCGCGTTTTTCGGTGCGTTGTGCGTCGCGTCGCCGACGCAGCGGCGCACAACGCTAGTCTGAACGTAGCCTTACCTGTACCGCTGCTGGCCAATGACCTGGAGCTGTTTTTCCTACACCCATACATGCGGAGTTCACCCGAGCATGCATGTGTTAAATAATGCAGACAGGAGAAGAAGTCGCTGACAGTCTCCCTTGAAGACAAAGGATTGGGCGTGTTGAAATCCAACATGCCCAATCCCTGTTTCCTTCTGCTGTTAGTGTATGCATAAATTGGTGTGAATGTGAAATTACTTTCCATACTGCCATCTCAGCAACCCCAAGAACTACAGTAATGAATTCCTGTCCTGACTTCTTCACTAGGTTAGCGCCTGGGGAACGCTCGGCACCATCAGACCCCTTAAAAATTTTGAGCCGGAATCCGATGTGGAAAAGATTACGGAAACGCTGGACACTAAAGGTGAGGCTTTTGTGTACCCCAGGATCATAACCACATCACACCACCCAAATGTGGGAGACAGGAGAGGGAAGGACAGGTGTATGGGGCAAGCTATGTGCACAGGGCTGGATAAGGAGACACCGAACATGAAAAAAAAAAAAAAAACATATTAGAATTATCCTGTTAGTAACACACCTAACAATTTGAGCAAGTGGACAAGTCCTACTGTTCTTCTCATGAGATCTCAAAAAGGAGATATTTTTCCAATAGAGCCTACACACAAAGCCCTTGTAAACCCACACCGCCCTCGTATACCCACAGCACTCTCCTTTACCCACACCGCCCTTGTATAACCACACCGCCCTCGTATAACCACACCGGCCTCGTATACCCATATTGCCCACGTATACCCACAGCACTCTCCTTTACCCACAGCACTCTCCTTTACCCACACCGCCCTCATAAACCCACACCACTCCCCTTTACCCACAACGCCCTCATATACCCATACCGCCATCATATACCCACACCGCCCTCATATACCCACACCACTCTCCTTTACCCACACTGCCCTCGTATACCCATACTGCCCTCGTATACTAACACCACCATCATATACCCACACCGCCCTCGTATACCCATACCGCCCTCGTATACCCTCACCACCATCATATAACCACACCACCCTCTATACCCACACCGGTCTCGTATACCCATACTGCCCTCATGTACCCTCACCACCATCATATACCCACACCACACTCGTATACCCACTACCCACACCGGCCTCGTATACCCATACCATCCTCGTATACCCTCACCACCATCATATACCCACACCAACCTCGTATACCCACACCGGCCTCGTATACCCATACCTGTTATGATCTGGTGACCTAGGAGCAGCATGAGACGTACTCTGGAGAAGGTGGTACCTGTACTGACCGCGCAGACCCTGAACTTAGCACCGCAGCTAGAAGTAGCCGTGGGATGTACCTAACACTCCCTAGACACCTCGACACAGCCTAAGGACTAACTTCCCCTAAAGATAGAAACGGGAAAACTATCTTGCCTCAGAGAAAATCCCCAAAGGATAGACAGCCCCCACAAATATTGACTGTGAGAGGAGAGGGAAATGACATACGCAGACTGAAATCAGGATTTAGCAAAGGAGGCCTTTCTGTTGTGAATTCTGTGGCAGAGTTCACTCCTGTGGTCACAAGTGGTACTTCGGCTGATTCTCTCTGGGATCTTCCGTTTGTGGAGGATAGTGGTACTGCAGCTTCTGGGTTTCCTTCCTCAGGTGATCTGGTGAGCTCATTAGCTTCTTCTCTACTTAACTCCACCTGATGCTTTGATCTATGCTTCCTGTCAATGTTTCAGTGTGGGACTTGTTTTTTCCCTGGATCATTCCTGTGGCCTGCTGCTCTGCAAAGCTAAGTTTTGCTTATGTTATTTTGTTGCTATTTTTCTGTCCAGCTTGCTTTATTGGTTTTTCTCGCCTGCTGGAAGCTCTGAGACGCAGAGGGACCACCTCCGTACCGTTAGTCGGTGCGGAGGGTCTTTTTTGTCCCCTCTTCGTGGTTTTTTATAGGTTTTTGTGCTGACCGCAAAGTTATCTTCCCTATCCTCGTTCTGTTCAGCTAGTCGGGCCTCACTTTGCTAAATCTGTTTCATCTCTAAGTTTGTGTTTTCATCTTACTCACAGTCATTATATGTGGGGGGCTGCCTTTTCCTTTGGGGAATTTCTCTGAGGCAAGGTAGGCTTATTTTTCTATCTTCAGGATTAGCTAGTTTCTCAGGCTGTGACGAGGCGCCTAGGTTCTGGTCAGGAGCGCTCCACGGCTACGTTTAGTGTGGTTTGATAGGCTTAGGGATTGCAGTCTGCAGAGTTCCCACGTCTCAGAGCTCGTTCTATTATTTTGGGTTATTGTCAGTTCACTGTATATGCTCTGACCTCCATGTCCATTGTGATTCTGAATTGCCTTTCATAACAGTACAGGAAGCCAAAAGTGCTAATGATTCTCAATAGAGGGAAAAAAGAAGTTCTGAGACCATTTTTTTTTCTTTGCACTGTGTTTTGTCTTTTTTTTCCCCTAGACATTTGGGTGGTTCAGGACACAGGTGTAGCAATGGACATTAAAGGTCTGTCTTCATGTGTGGATCAGCTCACGGCAAGAGTTCAAAATATTCAAGATTTTGTGGTCCAGAATTCTTTGCTTGAACCGAGAATTCCTATTCCAGATTTGTTTTTTGGAGATAGAACTAAATTTCTGAGTTTCAAAAATAATTGTAAACTATTTCTGGCTTTGAAACCTCGCTCTTCTGGTGACCCAATTCAACAGGTTAGGATCGTCATTTCTTTTTTGCGCGGCGACCCTCAGGACTGGGCGTTTTCTCTTGCGTCAGGAGATCCTGCATTGAGTAATATCGATGCGTTTTTCCTGGCGCTTGGGTTGCTGTACGATGAGCCTAATTCAGTGGATCAGGCAGAAAAAAATTTGCTGGCTCTTTGTCAGGCTCAGGATGAGATAGAGGTATATTGTCAGAAATTTAGAAAGTGGTCAGTGCTCACTCAATGGAATGAATCTGCGCTGGCAGCAATATTCAGAAAGGGTCTCTCTGAAGCCCTTAAGGATGTCATGGTGGGATTTCCTATGCCTGCTGGTTTGAATGAGTCTATGTCTTTGGCCATTCAGATCGGTCGACGCTTGCGTGAGCGTAAACCTGTGCACCATTTGGCGGTATTACCTGAGCTTAAACCTGAGCCTATGCAGTGTGATAGGACCTTGACCAGAGTTGAACGGCAAGAACATAGACGTCTGAATGGTCTGTGTTTCTACTGTGGTGATTCCACTCATGCTATCTCTGATTGTCCTAAGCGCACTAGGCGGTTCGCTAGGTCTGCCACCATTGGTACTGTACAGTCAAAATTTCTTCTGTCCGTTTCCTTGATCTGCTCTTTGTCATCATATTCTGTCATGGCATTTGTGGATTCAGGCGCTGCCCTGAATTTGATGGACTTGGAATATGCTAAGCGTTGTGGGTTTTTCTTGGAGCCCTTGCAGTGTCCTATTCCAGTGAGAGGAATTGATGCTACGCCTTTGGCCAAGAATAAGCCTCAATACTGGACCCAGCTGACCATGTGCATGGCTCCTGCACATCAGGAGGATATTCGCTTTTTGGTGTTGCATAATCTGCATGATGTGGTCGTTTTGGGGTTGCCATGGCTACAGGTCCATAATCCAGTATTGGATTGGAAATCTATGTCTGTGTCCGGCTGGGGTTGTCAAGGGGTACATGGTGATGTTCCATTTCTGTCAATTTCATCATCCACTCCTTCTGAGGTCCCAGAGTTCTTGTCTGATTACCGGGATGTATTTGATGAGCCCAAGTCCAATACCCTACCTCCGCATAGGGATTGTGATTGTGCTATCAATTTGATTCCTGGTAGTAAATTCCCAAAAGGTCGATTGTTTAATTTGTCCGTGCCTGAGCACACCGCTATGCGCAGTTATGTGTAGGAATCCCTGGAGAAGGGGCATATTCGCCCGTCATCGTCGCCATTAGGAGCAGGGTTCTTTTTTGTAGCCAAGAAGGATGGTTCGCTGAGACCTTGTATAGATTACCGCCTTCTTAATGAGATCACGGTTAAATTTCAGTACCCCTTGCCATTGTTATCTGATCTGTTTGCTCGGATTAAGGGGGCTAGTTGGTTCACCAAGATAGATCTTCGTGGTGCGTATAATCTGGTGCGAATTAAGCAAGGTGATGAATGGAAAACTGCATTTAATACGCCCGAGGGTCATTTTGAGTATCTCGTGATGCCGTTCGGACTTGCCAATGCTCCATCAGTGTTTCAGTCCTTTATGCATGACATCTTCCGAGAGTACCTGGATAAATTCCTGATTGTGTACTTGGATGACATTTTGATCTTCTCGGATGATTGGGAGTCTCATGTGAAGCAGGTCAGAACGGTTTTTCAGGTCCTGCGTGCTAATTCTTTGTTTGTGAAGGGATCAAAGTGTCTCTTTGGTGTGCAGAAGGTTTCATTTTTGGGGTTCATCTTTTCCCCTTCTACTATCGAGATGGATCCTGTTAAGGTCCAAGCCATCCATGATTGGACTCAGCCGACATCTCTGAAAAGTCTGCAAAAGTTCCTGGGCTTTGCTAATTTTTATCGTCGCTTCATCTGCAATTTTTCTAGTATTGCTAAACCATTGACCGATTTGACCAAGAAGGGTGCTGATGTGGTCAATTGGTCTTCTGCTGCTGTGGAAGCTTTTCAAGAGTTGAAGCGTCGTTTTTCTTCTGCCCCTGTGTTGTGTCAACCAGATGTTTCTCTTCCGTTCCAGGTCGAGGTTGATGCTTCTGAGATTGGAGCAGGGGCTGTTTTGTCGCAGAGAGGTTCTGGTTGCTCAGTGATGAAACCATGCGCTTTCTTTTCCAGGAAGTTTTCGCCTGCTGAGCGTAATTATGATGTGGGCAACCGAGAGTTGCTGGCCATGAAGTGGGCGTTCGAGGAGTGGCGTCATTGGCTTGAAGGAGCTAAGCATCGCGTGGTGGTATTGACTGATCATAAGAACTTGACTTATCTCGAGTCTGCCAAGCGCTTGAATCCTAGACAAGCTCGTTGGTCGTTGTTTTTTGCCCGTTTTGACTTTGTGATTTCGTACCTTCCGGGCTCTAAAAATGTGAAGGCGGATGCTCTGTCTAGGAGTTTTGTACCCGACTCTCCAGGTTTATCTGAGCCGGCGGGTATCCTCAAGGAAGGAGTAATTGTGTCTGCCATCTCCCCTGATTTGCGGCGGGTGCTGCAAAAATTTCAGGCTAATAAACCTGATCGTTGCCCAGCGGAGAAACTGTTTGTCCCTGATAGGTGGACGAATAGAGTTATCTCTGAACTTCATTGTTCGGTGTTGGCTGGTCATCCTGGAATCTTTGGTACCAGAGAGTTAGTGGCTAGATCCTTTTGGTGGCCCTCTCTGTCGCGGGATGTGCGTACTTTTGTGCAGTCCTGTGGGATTTGTGCTCGGGCTAAGCCCTGCTGTGCTCGTGCCAGTGGGTTGCTTTTGCCCTTGCCGGTCCCGAAGAGGCCTTGGACACATATCTCTATAGATTTTATTTCTGACCTTCCCGTTTCTCAAAAGATGTCAGTCATTTGGGTGGTCTGTGATCGCTTTTCTAAGATGGTCCAACTGGTACCCTTGTCTAAATTGCCTTCCTCCTCTGATTTGGTGCCTTTGTTCTTCCAGCATGTGGTTCGTTTGCATGGCATTCCAGAGAATATTGTTTCTGACAGAGGTTCCCAGTTTGTTTCGAGGTTTTGGCGAGCCTTTTGTGGTAGGATGGGCATTGACTTGTCTTTTTCCTCGGCTTTCCATCCTCAGACTAATCGCCAGACCGAGCGAACCAATCAGACCTTGGAAACATATCTGAGGTGCTTTGTTTCTGCTGATCAGGATGACTGGGTGTCCTTTTTGCCTTTGGCTGAGTTCGCCCTTAATAATCGGCCAGCTCGGCTACCTTGGTTTCACCGTTTTTCTGCAATTCTGGGTTCCATCCTCGTTTCTCTTCTGGACAGGTTGAGTCTTCGGACTGTCCTGGTGTGGATACTGTGGTGGACAGGTTGCAGCAGATTTGGACTCAGGTAGTGGACAATTTGACCTTGTCCCAGGAGAAGGCTCAACTTTTCGCTAATCGCAGACGCCGTGTGGGTCCCCGACTTCGTGTTGGGGATCTGGTTTGGTTATCTTCTCGTCATATTCCTATGAAGGTTTCCTCTCCTAAGTTTAAACCTCGTTTTATTGGTCCATATAGGATTTCTGAGGTTCTTAATCCTGTGTCTTTTCGTCTGACCCTTCCAGATTCTTTTTCCATACATAACGTATTCCATAGGTCATTGTTGCGGAGATACGTGGCACCTATGGTTCCATCTGTTGAGCCTCCTGCCCCGGTTTTGGTGGAGGGGGAATTGGAGTATATTGTGGAGAAGATTTTGGATTCTCGTGTTTCAAGACGGAAACTCCAGTATCTGGTTAAATGGAAGGGTTATGCTCAGGAGGATAATTCCTGGGTTTTTGCCTCTGATGTCCATGCTCCCGATCTTGTTCGTGCCTTTCATGTGGCTCATCCTGGTCGGCCTGGGGGCTCTGGTGAGGGTTCGGTGACCCCTCCTCAAGGGGGGGGTACTGTTGTGAATTCTGTGGCAGAGTTCACTCCTGTGGTCACAAGTGGTACTTCGGCTGATTCTCTCTGGGATCTTCCGTTTGTGGAGGAAAGTGGTACTGCAGCTTCTGGGTTTCCTTCCTCAGGTGATCTGGTGAGCTCATTAGCTTCTTCTCTACTTAACTCCACCTGATGCTTTGATCTATGCTTCCTGTCAATGTTTCAGTGTGGGACTTGTTTTTTCCCTGGATCATTCCTGTGGCCTGCTGCTCTGCAAAGCTAAGTTTTGCTTATGTTATTTTGTTGCTATTTTTCTGTCCAGCTTGCTTTATTGGTTTTTCTCGCCTGCTGGAAGCTCTGAGACGCAGAGGGACCACCTCCGTACCGTTAGTCGGTGCGGAGGGTCTTTTTGGTCCCCTCTTCGTGGTTTTTTATAGGTTTTTGTGCTGACCGCAAAGTTATCTTCCCTATCCTCGTTCTGTTCAGCTAGTCGGGCCTCACTTTGCTAAATCTGTTTCATCTCTATGTTTGTGTTTTCATCTTACTCACAGTCATTATATGTGGGGGGCTGCCTTTTCCTTTGGGGAATTTCTCTGAGGCAAGGTAGGCTTATTTTTCTATCTTCAGGATTAGCTAGTTTCTCAGGCTGTGACGAGGCGCCTAGGTTCTGGTCAGGAGCGCTCCACGGCTACCTTTAGTGTGGTTTGATAGGCTTAGGGATTGCGGTCTGCAGAGTTCCCACGTCTCAGAGCTCGTTCTATTATTTTGGGTTATTGTCAGTTCACTGTATGTGCTCTGACCTCCATGTCCATTGTGATTCTGAATTGCCTTTCATAACACCTTTCTAGCTAAAAAGAAAGAATAGGACAGAGTACTATGCAGTCAGTATTAAAACACTAGAAAATATCCACCACAGAAAATACAAATCTCCACATCTGACTAAAGACATGGAGGGTATATCTGCATCTCCAGAGATACAGCTTGGCTGCAAAAAATCCTTACACAGACAAGCTGGACAAGACAAAACATGAAAATGCACTGAACTATAAGGCCCACAGCATGTGGACAGCAAAAACAAAGCCAGGACTTATCTTTGTTGAAAAGCACAGCAAAACAGGAGAGACCAGGTAGGGATGTGAATCCTCCAAAAACAATGGACAACTGGCACTGACTAAAGGATCAAGCAAGACTAAATAGCCCAGTCCAAATTGCAATAAGTGGACAAACCTGATAAATGCTGCGATCCAAAGACAGCAGCACTACCACTCATAACCACCGGAGGGAGCCCAAGAGCAGAATTCACAACAGTACCCCCCCTTGAGGAGGGGTCACTGAACCCTCACCAGAGCCCCCAGGCCGATCAGGACGAGCCAAATGAAATGCACGAACCAAATCGTCAGCATGAACATCGGAGGCAACAACCCAAGAATTATCCTCCTGGCCATAACCCTTCCATTTGACAAGATACTGAAGCTTCCGCCTCGAAAAACGAGAATCCAAAATCTTCTCAACCACATACTCCAACTCCCCATCAATCAACACCGGGGCCGGAGGATCAACAGAGGGAACAACGGGCACTACATACTTCCGCAACAAAGATCTATGGAAAACATTCTGGATGGAAAAAGAGGCTGGAAGGGCCAAACTAAAAGACACTGGATTGATAATCTCAGAAATCCTATAAGGACCAATAAACCGAGGCTTGAACTTAGGGGAAGAAACCTTCATAGGAACATGACGGGAAGACAACCAGACCAAATCCCCAACCCGAAGCCGGGAACCAACACACCGACGACGGTTAGCAAAACGCTGAGCCTCCTCCTGAGACAACACCAAATTGTCCACCACATGAGCCCAAATTTGCTGCAGCCTGTCAACCACAGAATCCACACCAGGACAATCAGAAGGCTCAACCTGTCCTGAAGAAAAACGAGGATGAAAACCAAAATTACAAAAAAAAGGCGAAACCAAGGTAGCAGAACTAGCCCGATTATTAAGGGCAAACTCGGCCAATGGCAAGAAAGCCACCCAATCATCCTGATCAGCAGACACAAAGCATCTCAAATAAGTTTCCAAAGTCTGATTAGTTCGTTCGGTTTGGCCATTTGTCTGAGTATGAAATGCGGAAGAAAAAGACAAATCAATGCCCAGCCTAGCACAAAAGGCCCGCCAAAACCTAGAAACAAACTGGGAACCTCTATCGGACACAATATTCTCCGGAATGCCATGCAAACGAACCACATGCTGAAAAAACAACGGAACCAAATCAGAAGAGGAAGGTAATTTAGGCAAAGGTACCAAATGAACCATCTTAGAAAACCGATCACAAACCACCCAGATAACTGACATCCTCAGGGACCGGCAAAGGCAGAAGCAACCCACCAGCACTGGAACAACAAGGCTTGGCCCGCGCACAAGTCCCACAGGACTGCACAAATAAAGCACATCCCGCGACAAAGAAGGCCACCAAAAGGACCTACCAACCAAATCTCTGGTACCAAAAATTCCAGGATGGCCAGCCAATACAGAACAATGAACCTCAGAAATCACTTTACTAGTCCATCTATCAGGAACAAACAGTTTCCCCACTGGACAGCGGTCAGGTTAATTAGCCTGAAATTCCTGAAGAACCCGTCGTAAATCAGGGGAGATGGCAGAAAGAATCACCCCTTCTTTCAGAATGCCGACCGGCTCAAGGACCCCAGGAGAATCAGGCAAGAAACTCCTAGAGAGGGCATCAGCCTTAACATTCTTAGAACCCGGAAGATACAAGACCACAAAATCAAAATGGGAGAAAAACAGGGACCATCGAGCCTGTCTAGGGTTCAGTCGTTTGGCAGACTTGAGGTAAATCAGATTCTTATGATCGGTCAGGACCACAATACGGTGCTTGGCCCCCTCAAGCCAATGTCGCCACTCCTCAAATGCCCACTTCATAGCCAACAACTCCCAATTGCCGACATCATAATTGCGTTCCGCAGGCGAAAACTTCCGAGAAAAGAAGGCACACGGTTTCATCAAGGAACCATCAGAATTCCTCTGAGACAAAACGGCCCCTGCCCCAATCTCAGACGCGTCAACCTCAACCTGAAATGGAAGAGAAACATCTGGCTGACGCAACACAGGGGCAGAAGTAAATCGGCGTTTAAGCTCCTGAAAGGCAGAAACAGCCGCGGAGGACCAATTCGTCACATCAGCGCCTTTCTTCGTCAAATCGGTCAGAGGTTTAACCACACTGGAGAAGTTGGCAATGAAACGACGGTAAAAATTAGCAAAGCCCAAGAATTTCTGAAGGCTCTTCACAGATGTGGGCTGAATCCAATCATGAATGGCCTGAACCTTAACCAGATCCATTTCTATAGATGAGGGAGAAAAAATGAAGCCCAAAAAAGAAACCTTCTGCACTCCAAAGAGGCACTTAGACCCCTTGACAAATAAAGCATTATCACGGAGGATCTGAAATACCATCCTGACCTGTTTCACATGAGACTCCCAATCATCGGAAAAAATCAAAATATCATCCAAATATACAATCATGAATTTATCAAGATAACTCCTAAAGATATCATGCATGAAAGACTGGAACACAGATGGGGCATTAGAGAGTCCGAATGGCATCACAAGGTATTCAAAATGGCCTTCGGGCGTATTAAATGCAGTTTTCCATTCGTCACCCTGCTTAATACGAACAAGAATATATGCCCCTCGAAGGTCAATCTTAGTAAACCAACTAGCCCCCTTAATCCAAGCAAACAAATCAGTAAGCAAAGGCAAAGGGTATTGAAATTTGACCGTGATCTTATTCAAGAGGCGATAATCAATACAGGTTCTCAAGGAGCCATCCTTCTTGGCAACAAAAAAAAAACCTGCTCCCAATGGTGAAGAAGATGGCCGAATATGCCCCTTCTCCAAAGACTCCTTAATATAGCTCCGCATGGCGGCATGCTCTGGCACAGACAGGTTGAAAAGTCGGCCCTTAGGGAACTTACAACCTGGAATCAAGTCAATAGCACAATCACAGTCCCTATGCGGTGGAAGGGAACTGGATTTGGGCTCATCGAATACATCCTGGGAATCTGACAAAAACTCAGGAATTTCAGAAGAGGGGGAAGAGGAAATTGACATCAAAGGAACATGACCATGAACCCACTGACAACCCCAACTAATCACAGACATAGATTTCCAATCTAACACCGGATTATGTACCTGTAACCATGGAAAACCCAGCACAATAGCATCATGCAAATTATGCAACACCAGAAAACGACAATCTTCCTGATGGGCTGGCGCCATGCACATGGTCAGCTGTGTCCAAAACTGAGGTTTAGTTTTAGCCAACGGTGTAGCATCAATGCCCCTTAAAGATATAGGGTTTTGCAAAGGCTGCAAGGGGAAACCACAACGTCTGGCAAATTCTAAGTCCATTAAGTTCAGAGCGGCGCCTGAATCCACAAATGCCATGACAGAAAATGACGATAATGAGCAGATCAAGGTCACAGATAACAGAAATTTAGGTTGTACAGTACTGATGGTAACAGAACTAGCGATTCCCTTTGTACGCTTAGGGCAATCAGAAATAACATGAGCAGAATTGCCGCAGTAAAAACACAACCTATTCTGACGCCTGAATCTTTGTCGTTCAGCTCTAGACAAAATCCTATCACACTGCATAGGCTCAGGGCTCCGCTCGGAGGACAACGCCACAGTGTGCACAACTCTGCGCTCGCGCAAGCGCCGATCAATCTGAATGGCCAGAGACATAGAATCACTCAGACCGGCAGGAGTGGGGAACCCCACCATAACATATTTAACGGATTCAGAAAGACCCTTTCTGAAAATTGCCGCCAAGGCATCCTCATTCCATTTAGTTAATACAGACCATTTTCTAAATTTCTGGCAATACGATTCTGCCGCTTCTTGACCCTGACACAGGGCCAACAAGGTCTTCTCTGCATGATCCACTGAATTAGGTTCATCATACAATAACCCTAGCGCCTGAAAAAAGGTGTCTACATTAAGCAAAGCAGGATTCCCAGATTCCAGGGAAAATGCCCAATCCTGAGGATCACCACACAGCAGGGAAATAACAATTTTAACCTGCTGAATGGGATCACCAAAAGAACGGGGTTTCAGAGCAAAAAAAATGTTTACAGTTATTTTTAAAGCTCAAAAATTTGGACCTGTCCCCAAAAAACAAATCAGGAGTTGGAATTCTAGGCTCTAAAACCGGAGTCTGAACGATATAATCGGAAATACCCTGTACTCTAGCAGCTAGTTGGTCCACACGAGAAACCAATTCCTGAACCTCCATGCCAGCGCCTAACTCCTGAACCACCCAGAGGAAAAGAGAGAAGGAAAGACAAAACAGACTACAGAAAAAAAAATGGCTCAGCACTTTCCTTCCTTTCTTCTGAGATGCGTTTAACTCATTGTTGGCCAGTTGTACTGTTATGATCTGGTGACCTAGGAGCAGCATGAGACGTACTCTGGAGAAGGTGGTACCTGTACTGACTGCAGACCCTGAACTTAGCACCGCAACTAGAAGTAGCCGTGGGATGTACCTAACACTCCCTAGACACCTCGACACAGCCTAAGGACTAACTTCCCCTAAAGATAGAAACGGGAAAACTATCTTGCCTCAGAGAAAATCCCCAAAGGATAGACAGCCCCCCACAAATATTGACTGTGAGAGGAGAGGGAAATGACATACGCAGACTGAAATCAGGATTTAGCAAAGGAGGCCTTTCTAGCTAAAAAGAAAGAATAGGACACTAAAACACTAGAAAATATCCACCACAGAAAATACAAATCTCCACATCTGACTAAAGACATGGAGGGTATATCTGCATCTCCAGAGATACAGCTTGGCTGCAAAAAATCCTTACACAGACAAGCTGGACAAGACAAAACATGAAATTGCACTGAACTATAAGGCCCACAGCATGTGGACAGCAAAAACAAAGCCAGGACTTATCTTTGTTGAAAAGCACAGCAAAACAGGAGAGACCAGGTAGGGATGTGAATCCTCCAAAAACAATGGACAACTGGCACTGACTAAAGGATCAAGCAAGACTAAATAGCCCAGTCCAAATTGCAATAAGTGGACACACCTGATAAATGCTGCGATCCAAAGACAGCAGCACTACCATTCATAACCACCGGAGGGAGCTCAAGAGCAGAATTCACAATACATACCACCCCCGTATACCCTCACCACCATCATATACCCACACCACCCTTGTATAGCCACACCGCCCTCGTATACCCACACCACTCTCCTTTACCCACCCCGTCCTTGTAATCATGTTTGTTCCGAATCAAATATAAAACAGCATAGTATGTTATAAAAATAGAAAGACAAACAACGGTACACACCGGTTATTCAACCTATTGCTCCAGTGCAATCTCTCCAGTGGTGCTCGACAGTCACTTTGGCTGCAGTTATCACTGACTGTACATCCTTGTGGCCACTGCAGCCAATCACTAGCCGTACATCTTTGTGACTACTGCAGCTAATTATTATTGGTCATTTATCCACATGACCACTGCAGCCAATCACTAGCCGTAAAACCTTGTGACCACTGCAGCCAATTATTGCAGCCAGTCAGTTACTATATATCCATGTGACCACTGCAGCCAATCACTGGCCATACATCCATGCAACCACTGAAGGCAGCCAATGGTCTTACATACATGTAACCACTGCAGCCAATCATTGGTCATTTGTATAGACATTTCCAATGAGGCCAGTTGTTGGCTGCAGTGGTCACATGAATGTTCATTTTAGTGCCTCTTATATCAGTCACAGTCCATCTGCCCAATGACAGCCACTTTTCCATTATGTTTACTGACAGGTAATGTGCAGACGATCATCAACACAGTGACTGCTCTCAGCAATGATCAAAGACAAGAAGTGGCGCGACTCTACAAGACTGAACTTCAGAAGGTACGGCCTTCAGAACTGTCCATACGTATTATAGGTATCTTTTATTAAGTCCTCCCTAAATTGCACAATGGTGGGGGGTAAATGCCTTCTGGGTCTACAGAAATGCAAAAGATAATAACTGGGATCTAAACATAAAGTTGGCACCAAATCCCTAGCCCTATGTATTCCATTAGACCCAGCACCACTGGATACTCTACATACTGATGTACCATAATAATAAAACACATGAGGAAGCGCTGCATAATGTGCACCGGAGATGTATGGCCACAAGCATGAGAAAAATCCATGACTTTTGATGTATGAAGACAAAAATGTCTACACGTTGACAAAACCTTGATTTCCTCTGAAAGTTGTAGCTGCCACAAATACTGTACCATTCTCCCCATCAGTTGCTAAGACATTTCTAGAGATTTCTAGAGATTTATACTATCTACAAAGTTGAATAACTTCTCTGCTCTAGAGGCCGCACATCAATAGAAAAGTAAAGTCTGTTCCTCTCTGTAGGACTTGGTGGAGGACATCAAGAAAGCCGTCTCGGGAGACCTGGAGAAGGTCCTTGTTGGGTTGCTGAAGACTCCTGCTGTATTTGATGCCCAAGAACTAAAATCAGCAATGAAGGTCAGAAGAACCAATATCATCAGTTGCCTTTACTACTTTTTCTCTGCCCAGTAGATCTCTTGGACACTTGCTGTGCAGGGGAACTTAGTGAGAACTAAGAACTGAAATGGTCAATGAAGGTGAGAACCTCAGATATCCTCAGGTTCCTTCACGGCTTTTCTCTGCACAGTGGATCTCCTGGACTCTTGCTATGCAGGGAAACTGCGGCACAGCACCATTCCTGTAAATGTAGCATAATAAAACTTGGCACTCAACGTAAATTTTCAAAAGATTTAATGTTGTCCACGATTAGTACATCAATTTCACAAACGTTTCGGTCATATCTTGACCACCTTCAGTGTACTAGACATAAGATACTGGTATTGATCAAAAAAGTACTGTAAATAATATCACCATCATGTATACGAAAAAAACAAAAACAAAAGTATATTTTAACATGTATATAAAATGTATATATGACAATATCACTATCCAGTGGTGTATATAGGTAATCAGGTTGCGGGGAAGAAGGAAGGGGACCTACCTGACTGCATATGTAAAGACACTGGTATGGACAAAGGACAATCCTCAAGGTTATTGTAATTGCTGACATGTAACACACATGTGACATGTAACACACAGACATGAGGGATTCCTGCTCTCCTGTCTGTATGTAACACACAGACATGAGGGATTCCTGCTCTCCTGTCTCTATGTAACACACAGACATGTGGGATTCCTGATCTCCTGTCTCTATGTAACACACAGACATGAGGGATTCCTGCTCTCCTGTCTGTATGTGACACACAGACATGAGGGATTCCTGCTCTCCTGTCTGTATGTAACACACAGACATGAGGGATTCCTGCTCTCCTGTCTGTATGTCTGTATGTAATACACAGACATGAGGGATTCCCGCTCTCCTGTCTCCATGTAACACACAGACATGAGGGATTCCCGCTCTCCTGTCTCTAGGTAACACACCGACATGAGGGATTCCTGCTCTCCTGTCTCTATGTAATACACATACATGAAGGATTCCTGCTCTCCTGTCTCCATGTAACACACAGATATGAGGGATTCCTGCTCTCCTGTCTACATGTAATACACAGCTATGAGGGATTTCTGCTCTCCTGTCTCTATGTAACACACAGACATGAGGGATTCCTGCTCTCCTGTCTCCATGTAACACACAGACATGAGGGATTCCTGCTCTCCTGTCTGTATGTAACACACAGACATAAGGGATTCCTGCTCTCCTGTCTATATGTAACAGACATGAGGGATTCCTGCTCTCCTGTCTGTGTGTAACACAGACATGAGGGATTCCCGCTCTCCTGTCTGTATGTAACACAGACATGAGGGATTCCCGCTCTCCTGTCTCTATGTAACACACATAAATGAGGGATTCCCGCTCTCCTGTCTCTAGGTAACACACCGACATGAGGGATTCCTGCTCTCCTGTCTCTATGTAACACACATACATGAGGGATTCCTGCTCTCCTGTCTCTAGGTAACACACCGACATGAGGGATTCCTGCTCTCCTGTCTCTAGGTAACACACCGACATGAGGGATTCCTGCTCTCCTGTTTCCATGTAATACACACATAAGAGGGATTCCTGCTCTCCTGTCTGTATGTAATACACAGACATGAGGGATTCCTGCTCTCCTGTCTCTATGTAACACACAGACATGAGGGATTCCTGCTCTCCTGTATGTATGCAATACACAGACACGAGGGATTCCTGCTCTCCTGTCTGTATGTATGTCCTGTCTCATACACACGCGGCTGCGCTCTGTACACCTCATACACATGCGGCTGCGGTCCGTACACGCGGCTCTGCTCTGTACACTTCGTGCACACACACGACTAATATAATAATATCACCATCATGTATACGAAAAAAACAAAAGTATATTTTAACATGTATATAAAATGTATATATGACAATATCACTATCCAGTGGTGTATATAGGTAATCAGGTTGCGGGGAAGAAGGAAGGGGACCTATCTGACTGCATATGTAAAGACACAGGTATGGACAAAGGAAAATCCTCAAGGTTATTGTAATTGCTGACATGTGGCACCTCTATAGGAGATTAGTGCCATGTGAGATATATTGCATATGTATAATCTATATATTCTACACTATTAATAGTGATTTACTGTATCCTCTTGTTTGGAAATATTCCTGAACTTTAAGTTCCTTCTTTTTTCCCTTTTTTATATATGGTTATTTATATACATTTTTTTCCAGTTTTTTTCATATACATGACGTTGATCTTATTTATCTTTTTTGATCAATACCAGTATCTTATGCCTAGTACACTGGAAGAAGGTCAAGATATGATCGAAACGTTTGTGAAATTGATGTACTAATCGTGGACAACATTAAATCTTTTGAAAATTTAAGTTGAGTGCCAAGTTTTATTACGCTACCTTTCTGGTTGGGGACTATACTTGTGCACCTTCACGGTAGTGCCACATTTTGTCTTATCACATTCATGCAAATGTGGCCGGCAGCAGTTCCCGACATAGCGAATGCCTGGATGGAGGTAAGTACTACTCCAGCAATGCGCCCTTTTCATGCACAGCACTGGGGACCTCCCAAAGGTGATACCACCGATCACATGGCACCGCCACCGATCCTGCTGATTGGAACACTCCTTTAAGTACCCATTCTGATCTCATACACATATCACACTTCTGCCAATACCTGCCATCCATATATGTACCCCAAAATATAGCCTAGAAAAACTACAACTCATCATCTAAAAAACTAGTCTTTATACAGCTCCGCCGATGGAAAAATGAAAAACTAACTTACTGGTCTCAGAAAGTTGTGACACAAACCCAAATTTTCATTTACATTTCACCATTTTTTTAACCTTTAAAAAAAATTTTTTTTAACCCCTTAGTGACGGAGCCAAATTTTTGAAATCTGACCAGTGTCACTTTATGTGGTAATAATTCTACAACGCTTCAACAAATCCCAGTGATTTTGAGATTGTATTTTCGTGACACATTATACTTTATGATAATGGTAAATTTAGGTCAATATGTTTTGTTTTTATTTACAAAAATATCAAAAATTTGAGAAAAATGTTAAAAAATTAGCAATTTTCAAATTTTGAATGATTATCCCTTTAATCCAGATAGTCATACCATAGCAAACCATTAATAGATAACATTTCCCACATGTCAGCTTTACATCAGCACCATTTGTAAAATGTTATTTTATTTTGTTAGCATTTTAGGAGAATTAAAAATGTAGCAGCAATTTTTCATTTTTTTCAAGGAAATTTATAAAATTTATTTTTTTAGGGACTTATCCATGTTTGAAGTGACTTTAGGGGTCTCGTATATTGGGAAACCCCCAAACGTGATACCATTTTAAAAACAGCACCCCCTGACATATTGAAAACTGCAGTCAGGTAGTTTATTAACCTTTCAGGTGCTTTACAGGAATTAATGCAAAGTGGTATGATAGGAATGAAAATGTGCATTTTTACCACCTAAATATCACTAACTTCTGAGCAGGTTACTACAGCTGACAGACTCTAAGGCCGCTATTTGGTCATGAATTGCCATGGCAAACATCAGGACCACAAAATCAAGATCTGAGGGCACCAATTTGGTTAAATAGGTAGCCCCACACTCTGTTAACCATTTATAATGATGTAGTCACTATTGGCAGCAGCATCTAAGGGGTTAAACAGATTTGGACGGTGCAAACACTGACCGTGGCTGATGCAGCAAGTTGTCAGCTATAGTGGACAGCCGACAGCTACTGGATTGTTACCTTTATGGGGAGGCTATTCTCTTATATCTCAGGTCAGTTAAAAGGCGTATTGGCTGTCACTAAGGAGTTAAAAAGCCCAGATGGGAATATAGGATCCTCCACTATTAATATTTCTATTTTGTGACACAGGGTTTAGGTACCAATGAAGCAACACTGACAGAAATCCTCTCCACCAGATCCAATGATCAGCTCCGAGAAATTCAGACATGTTACAGGCAAGGTAAGTGGAGAATATGAGGTCAGACCTCTGTAAGCTAGGAGGGTCTTGAAGTCTTGAAGAGGATCTTAAGGGGATGTAATCATTTATTTAAGTTTTTAGATACAAATCAGAAAAGATGGAATGGTGTTGTTGTTTTTTATCTTTTTTGCTAAATCTATGAAATGCGCTTTGGGATTGAAGGAAGGTCCCAGTGGCTGGACCTCAACCAATCAGTTTCTTACCACCTACCCCTTGGATAGGTGATAACTTTAATGGTTGGAACTTATGGACAGAGATATGTGGAGCGCCCCCAGACACAGGGCCACGCGTTTCGGTACCGGGCCTCTCTGGTTCGGTTCTGAGGCAGTCACGGTGGCTAGACCCGGTCCGCGACCCTGCTAAGGGGCGTCCAATGAAAGTAGTGGAACAGTCTGTCAGGGGTTCGTGACGCCACCTGTGATGTTCGGTCAGGATGACCGACGCTGCTGTGGGGTCCGCTGGGGTGATGGAATGGCAGCTGGGTGGTATAACTTCCCACAGGTGAAGTATGTCCCAAGGGCTTCCCAGCAAGGGGAATGGTGATGGTGTGAGGTGCAGGTAATAACGAGGACACAAGGTTGCAGTCTCTTTACCTTTTTACTGAAGGCTTCAATATACTCAGTCCAGAGCACGTTCAACCGGGCTATCAGAGACCGGCCGGTCCGATGGGCACATCCAGAGTTTCCCTCGCAGATGGAAATCGTTGCCTACCAATAGCGCCTGTGTGTTGTAGTCCTACCCTGCTGAGCATTCGGAATAGTTCTCACAACTGCTGCTCTCGTTCGTTCGTTCACTACAGCTTTCTTTCTCTCTCTCGTTCTTAGGTTCCAGATGTTGCTAGCTTCTAACGTCCCCCAGATATGTTTTGGCTAGGACGCCACCCGTTTGACGGGAAGGCTTGGAGGTCTTCCGGGACCCTAGAGACGCCCCTCTCCCAATGTTGCCCATGTCTTCGTAGGTGTAGAAGGTAGACAGCCAACTTATGATTAACTGTCCAGCGGAATTTGAAGTAAGGCCTGAAGTCAGTTAGGGTATGTGTCCACTTTCAGGATGGCCGGCGGTATCGTCGGAGCGGCTTAGCCGCTCTGCGCTAAGCCCCGCCCCCTTTCTGGGACGCGATGATGCCGGATGTGTTCACAGCACACATCCGGCATCATCGCTCCCCACCATAGTGCCCTGTGCTATATCTTGCGGCGACGCAGCGTCGCCGCAAGATATACGGACATGCTGCAATCTGAAAAGACGCGCAGCATGTCCGGAGTCGCAGGGCCGCCGCGTGCGTGTTACCACGCATAGTGGAGACGGGATTTCATTCAATCCCCTCCACTATGCTGTAACATCTGGACGCTGCGTGTTTGACGCTGCGTCCCTATGCAGCGTCAAACACGCAGCGTTTACTGCACGTGGACACATACCCTAACTCCTACGGTGATCCGGCCACCGACTACGCGCCTCAGTAAGATGTTGCCTTCCTCTCTCGGCACGACTCTTACTAGCTCTCCTTTGTGCTGATCTCGTTTACACTGTTCCACAATATTCTTCCCTTCTTGTCTCTCTCTTAGGATACCGCCGCAAGGTGTGCAGGCGTGGTTCCGTTCCGTTCTGTTCTGTTCGCTAGGCACCTGCCAGGTTCCCACACCTGACAGGGACCCCCCTGTGTCTTCTCCCTGCAACACCCCCTGCCACGGGATGTTGCCCGGTTCCAACCCAGTCAGCTTCTGACTAACTTCCTCCCCAGCCCCTAGTTTTACCAGTGTGAGGAGTGGCCCAATAAATAAAGCCTTTTTCTCCCCCTAGTGGCCGGAGTGTGAAGTGTAATGTGTTCTAGTGATACCTGGTCAGGAGAACTCCTTAGTGCCATCAGACGTACCGCTGCTCCCCTTAGTGGCAGAGCGCTATACTGCAACGACCAGGTCTCTGGGGCGCTGCACTCCCCCCCGGTTAAATCCAGTACTCCTGGACTGGGAAGAAGAACAACAATATAATGCAGTGAAAGACATACAAAATTTTTGAATGCTAAGAACAAGTGAATAGAAAAGGTGCTTCCCTTTATGGGAGGTGAGGACGCTTAAACGTTGCAAACAATAACAAGATTAAATAGTTTTAAATAACATTTAGATTATAAATAACCTTTAGTACCCAGCCGGGTATTCTACGTAAGTGCAAATTTTGAACAAATAACTAACTCTTCCTTTAAGGGCGTATTCGCTGAATCCACTAAAGGCCTACCATAAAATACTATTACAACATCTCAACTTTCTTTCCGTTCCAACCTCACCAATGCAGGACCGCCTAGCTCCTTGGCTGAGCTTACTGCCATTGTGCCGACCATCTTTCTACGTTTCTCAGGAGGACTCTCTCTCTAACCCCTACGGGTTCACTTCAAACTTTCCTGTCCTCAAACTTTATTAACATTATTAAACTATCTAAATTCTTCAACATTATTAACGTTTCAACCTTTATCAAAAGTAATTATCAAACATTTCCTTTAAGAGGGACCCAAGTCTCTGGTGCAGATTCTCTTTCAGCAAACAAGTCCTTCTGCATCATGTCTTCGCAAAGTCTTCTTTGACTTATAAAACCAGTAGGGAGCACCTTTAAGAAGGTGCAAACTATTTACAAGGCAGTTCTGAATCATTCACCGTCCATGATCCGACAGTCTTTAAAACAATGATGAACGTTGGTTAACAGTAGAAAAGAAAACAATAGAAAACAATAGGGATCCCGGGTAAACAAAGGGATCCCTAGGAGTTAACCCTGGACGGGTTGAAGGTAACAGCAGGAACACAATGAACTATGTACATATTTCGGATCTTCGAGGTTTAGTGCTGCGGAGGTTGGGGTCTTACCTCACAGACCACACCTTTCCGTTGGGCACGGGTGGAATCCGCAGTTGCTCGCAGGGCCGAGCTTGCTTGGTGGTCCACCACAGGGACCCCTTCCTCTGGAGCTCCAGCTTCCACCTGTAGGGCCGCGCATAACTGGACACCTCTGGCCACCCAGCCGGCCTCTCTCCGCCACCGGGTATATGTCACCGCGTCGCCTGGCCTCAGTTCACGGGTATCCTCCCTCATCCCATAGCGGGGCTCCACTTCACTCCGGTCGACACGGACCTGCAGGGGTTCTCCGATCTCCTGGATAACCCCCCTCTCCTGCCTGGGGTTGTAGAAGACTACCACTCCCCAGTGCGATGGCGGGACCTTCTCCTCTCCGGTGAGATCTATCACTTCTACAGGTCGTGGCTGTTTCCTCCAAGCCGCCACTAGACGTCGCTGGCAGGATTCTTAAGTCCCGCTCCTGCGGGGCACAGCTTCCTGGCCGGGTGCAAAGTCCTGGCGCAGCCGGAGTGGACAGAGAAGGGGACACAGGGGACAGACGGATCTCCGTCGGATGGCCCAACCGGGAACTCACTCAGGCACGGGTTTCCAGGTAACGGGCCAGCCGCCGAGCTTCGGCGGCGGCCACCCAGCCATCAGGCATCCGCCCTCCAGGTTTTCCCTCTGGCGGCTTTGCAGCAGTCAAGTCCTGCAGCGGCGGTGACTCTGGGATTGCCGTGGGCGATACAGACCTGTGCCTGGCCGGGTCGTCTCCATGCGGTGGCCTGGGAGTCGCCATCTTTATCCCCTTCTCCAGATCTTCTTCTCGGGCTCTCTTTCGGGGGCGGCTCCGTCCCCACTGTCCCCACCCTCCGTAGAGGATGAGAAGGCGGACCTCGGCGGCTGACGGGCCCGCCCTCAAGATACAGCAATGCTTATACTGGGCGGCCATTATCGTTCACGCTCTTCGGTTCTTCTACACCCACTTCCACGCCCTTCTTCTTCTCCTGCGCTCCTCGTGGCGCGACAATGGCGGCAGTTTTGGCGGGAATCTTGTGTCAATAGCAATGCACAGTCCTTGCAGTAAATCACAATTCCAACACGTCTCAATCACAGTTCCAAGGCACACATGACCCAATTCTTCAGGTTTAAGTACGATCCTGTTCATGACGCCATGTTGGAGCGCCCCCAGACACAGGGCCACGTGTTTCGGTACCGGGCCTCTCTGGTTCGGTTCTGAGGCAGTCACGGTGGCTAGACCCGGTCCGCGACCCTGCTAAGGGGCGTCCAATGAAAGTAGTGGAACAGTCTGTCAGGGGTTCGTGACGCCACCTGTGGTGTTCGGTCAGGATGACTGACGCTGCTGTGGGGTCCGCTGGGGTGATGGAATGGCAGCTGGGTGGTATAACTTCCCACAGGTGAAGTATGTCCCCAGGGCTTCCCAGTAAGGGGAATGGTGATGGTGTGAGGTGCAGGCAATAATGAGGACACAAGGTTGCAGTCTCTTTACCTTTTTACTGAAGGCTTCAATATACTCAGTCCAGAGCACGTTCAACTGGGCTATCAGAGACCGGCCGGTCCGATGGGCACATCCAGAGTTTCCCTCGCAGATGGAAATCGTTGCCTACCAATAGCGCCTGTGTGTTGTAGTCCTACCATGCTGAGCATTCGGAATAGTCCTCACAACTGCTGCTCTCGTTCGTTTGTTCACTACAGCTTTCTTTCTCTCTCTCGTTCTTTGGTTCCAGATGTTGCTAGTTTCTAACGTCCCCCAGATATGTTTTGGCTAGGACGCCACTCGTTTGACGGGAAGGCTTGGAGGTCTTCCGGGACCCTAGAGACGCCCCTCTCCCAATGTTGCCCCCTATGTCTTCGTAGGTGTAGAAGGTAGACAGCCAACCTATGATTAACTGTCCAGCGGAATTTGAAGTAAGGCCTGAAGTCAGTTACTCCTACGGTGATCCGGCCACCGACTACGCGCCTCAGTAAGATGTTGCCTTCCTCTCTCGGCACGACTCTTACTGGCTCTCCTTTGTGCTGATCTCGTTTACACTGTTCCACAATATTCTTCCCTTCTTGTCTCTCTCTTAGGATACCGCTGCAAGGTGTGCAGGCGCGGTTCCGTTACGTTCTGTTCTGTTCTGTTCGCTAGGCACCTGCCAGGTTCCCACGCCTGACAGGGACCCCCTGTGTCTTCTCCCTGCAACACCCCCTGCCACGGGATGTTGCCCGGTTCCAACCCAGTCAGCTTCTGACTAACTTCCTCCCCAGCCCCTAGTTTTACCAGTGTGAGGAGTGGCCCAATAAATAAAGCCTTTTTCTCCCCCTAGTGGCCGGAGTGTGAAGTGTAATGTGTTCTAGTGATACCTGGTCAGGAGAACTCCTTAGTGCCATCAGACGTACCGCTGCTCCCCTTAGTGGCAGAGCGCTATACTGCAACGACCAGGTCTCTGGGGCGCTGCATATGTTATAGATTATTATAGCCTACAAGATCAGAAAGTGGCAAGGGGGCATTATCTAGAATAATATCAGTGTGTTTCTATCCTGTTTTATCTAGGCAGTACCACTGAATGGCAATTAAATCACTGCCCACTAATGATAATGAGATGACTCTGCCTATTGGGACCCAGTCTATACAGCAAAACAGATAATACAGTTGAAAAAAATTACGAAACAGGAAATGTTGTCACCATCTTGTGTCTAATGTAGTTTGAATATTGAAATAATTCAATATTTTCTTTAAAAAAAATCTTCATACTATGAGCAAGTATAAGAAACTTTATAATAAATTTTTTTTCACAGAAATATGCTTCTTTCTCCACTTAATAGCCACTTCTCCCTTCTCCTGCCTCCTGACTCATCATTCACTTTGAAAAAGGGTTAAAATCCGTCTTGGTCAAATGGTGATAGATTGTAGTTGCCTTTTGAAGTACATACAAATGGAAGAAGCACAATAAAAGAGAAGCACATACACACACAGACCCCTGCTGATGCTCTTTGTTGTTTTAGGTTACTGTAAAGCTAGATTCCCATGTACACTGCTTAGTATTGCTATATAATGTTTTCCATGCTGCTGCTGCTGCTGCTGACCATGTGTTACATACAGACAGGACAGCAGGAATCACACATGTCTGTGTGTTACATACAGACAGGAGAGCAGGAATCCTTCATGTTTGTGTGTTACATACAGGAGATTGGGAATCCCTCATGTCTGTGTGTTACACAGAGACAGGAGAGCAGGAATCCCTCATGTCTGTGTGTTACATAGAGACAGGAGAGCAGGAATCCCTCATGTCTGTGTGTTACATAGAGACAGGAGAGCAGGAATCCCTCATGTCTGTGTGTTACATGGAGACAGGAGAGCAGAAATTCCTCATGTCTGTGCGATACATAAAGGAAGAAGAGCGGGAATCCATCATGTCTGTGTGTTACATACACACAGGAGAGCAGGAATCCCTCATGTCTGTGTATTACATACAGACAGGAGAGCAGGAATCCCTCATGTCTGTGTGTTACATACAGACAGGAGAGCAGGAATCCCTCATGTCTGTGTGTTACATGGAGACAGGAGAGCAGGAATCCCTCATGTCTGTGTGTTACATAGAGACAGGAGAGCAGGAATCCCTCATGTCTGTGTGTTACATAGAGACAGGAGAGCAGGAATCACTCATGTCTGTGTGTTACATGGAGACAGGAGAGCAGAAATTCCTCATGTCTGTGCGATACATAAAGGAAGAAGAGCGGGAATCCATCATGTCTGTGTGTTACATACACACAGGAGAGCAGGAATCCCTCATGTCTGTGTATTACATACAGACAGGAGAGCAGGAATCCCTCATGTCTGTGTGTTACATACAGACAGGAGAGCAGGAATCCCTCATGTCTGTGTATTACATACAGACAGGAGAGCAGGAATCCCTCATGTCTGTGTGTTACATACAGACAGAATATCAGAAATCCCTCATGTCTGTGTGTTACATACAGACGGGAGCAGGAATCCCACATGTCTGCATACCTCCCAACTATTGAAGAAGGGAAAGAGGGACAAAGTTTGAGGCGCGGGCAGCACTCCGTGGCAAATTTTAGGCCATGTCTGTGTGTTACATAGAGACAGGAGAGCAGGAATAACTCATGTCTGTGTGTTATATGGAGACAGGAGAGCAGAAATCCCTCATGTCTCTGTGTTACATAAAGAGAGGAGAGCAGGAATCCCTCATGTCTCTGTGTTACATAAAGAGAGGAGAGCAGGAATCCCTCATGTCTGTGTGTTACATGGAGACAGGAGAGCAGGGATCCCTCATGTCTGTGTGTTACATAGAGACAGGAGAGCAGGAATCCCTCATGTCTGTGTGTTACATACAGACAGGAGAGCAGGAATCCCTCATGTCTGTGTGTTACATGGAGACAGGAGAGCAGGAATCCCTCATGTCTGTGTATTACATACAGACAGGAGAGCAGGAATCCCTCATGTCTGTGTATTACATACAGACAGGAGAGCAGGAATCCCTCATGTCTGTGTATTACATGGAAACAGGAGAGCAGGAATCCCTCATGTATGTGTGTTACATAGAGACAGGAGAGCAGGAATCCCTCATGTCGGTGTGTTACCTAGAGACAGGAGAGCGGGAATCCCTCATGTATGTGTGTTACATAGAGACAGGAGAGCGGGAATCCCTCATATCTGTGTGTTACATAGAGACAGGAGAGCAGGAATCCCTCATGTCTGTGTGTTACATACAGACAGGAGAGCGGGAATCCCTCATGTATGTATGCTACATACAGATATGAGAGCAGGAATCCCTCATGTCTGTTACATATAGACAGGAGAGCAGGAATCCCTTATGTCTGTGTGTTACATACAGACAGGAGAGCAGGAATCCCTCATGTCTGTGTGTTACATGGAGACAGGAGAGCAGGAATTCCTCATGTCTGTGCGATACATAGAGACATGAGAGCAGGAATCCCTCATGTCTGTGTGTTACATAGAGTCAGGAGAGCAGGAATCCCTCATGTCTGTGTGTCATATGCAGACGGGAGCAGGAATCCCACATGTGTGTCTGTTACATAGAGACAGGAGAACGGGAATCCCTCATGTATGTGTGCTACATACAGACAGGAGAGCAGGAATCCCTCATGTCTGTGTGTTACATGGAGACAGGAGAGCAGGAATTCCTCATGTATGTGTGTTACATAGAGACAGGAGAGCGGGAATCCCTCATGTCTGTGTGTTACATGGAGACAGGAGAGCAGGAATCCCTCATGTCTGTGTGCTACATAGAGACAGGAGAGCAGGAATCCCTCATGTCTGTGTGTTACATAGAGACAGGAGAGCAGGAATCCCTCATGTCTGTGTGTTACATAGAGACAGGAGAGCAGGAATCCCTCATGTCTGTGTGTTACATGGAGACAGGAGAGCAGGAATCCCTCATGTCTGTGTGTTACATAGAGACAGGAGAGCAGGAATCCCTCATGTCTGTGTGTTACATAGAGACAGGAGAGCAGGAATCCCTTATGTTTGTGTGTTACATAGAGACAGGAGAGCGGGAATCCCTCATGTCTGTGTGTTACATGGAGACAGGAGAGCAGGAATCCCTCATGTCTCTGTGTTACATGGAGACAGGAGAGCAGGAATCCCTCATGTCTGTGTGTTACATAAAGACAGGAGAGCAGGAATCCCTCATGTCTGTGTGTTACATGGAGACAGGAGAGCAGGAATCCCTCATGTCTGTGTGTTACATAAAGACAGGAGAGCAGGAATCCCTCATGTCTGTGTGTTACATGGAGACAGGAGAGCAGGAATCCCTCATGTCTGTGTGTTACATACAGACAGAAGAGCAGGAATCCCTCATGTCTGTGTGTTACATGGAGACAGAAGAGCAGGAATCCCTCATGTCTGTGTGTTACATGGAGACAGAAGAGCAGGAATCCCTCATGTCTGTGTGTTACATAAAGACAGGAGAGCAGGAATCCCTCATGTCTGTGTGTTACATGGAGACAGGAGAGCAGGAATCCCTCATGTCTGTGTGTTACATAGAGACAGGAGAGCAGGAATCCCTCATGTCTGTGTGTTACATAGAGACAGGAGAGCAGGAATCCCTCATGTCTGTGTGTTACATAGAGACAGGAGAGCAGGAATCCCTCATGTCTGTGTGTTACATAGAGACAGGAGAGCAGGAATCCCTCATGTCTGTGTGTTACATGGAGACAGGAGAGCGGGAATCCCTCATGTCTGTGTGTTACATGGAGACAGGAAAGCAGGAATCCCTCATGTCTGTGTGTTACATAGAGACAGGAGAGCAGGAATCCCTTATGTTTGTGTGTTACATGGAGAGAGGAGAGCAGGAATCCCTCATGTCTGTGTGTTACATGGAGACAGGAGAGCAGAAATTCCTCATGTCTGTGCGATACATAAAGGAAGAAGAGCGGGAATCCATCATGTCTGTGTGTTACATACAGACAGAATATCAGAAATCCCTCATGTCTGTGTGTTACATTCAGACGGGAGCAGGAATCCCACATGTGTGTCTGTTACATAGAGACAGGAGAGCGGGAATCCCTCATGTCTGCATACCTCCCAACTATTGAAGAAGGGAAAGAGGGACAAAGTTTGAGGCGCGGGCAGCACTCCGTGGCAAATTTTAGGCCACGCCTCTGACCACAGCCATTTCACAACTAGTCACACCCATATCCACGCCCCAACCACACCCATTTAGCACTGCTGATCACACTGTTTCATAAACAATAATTATAAACAAAAAATATGGCCACACAGTGCTCCATACTCAATAATGGCCACACAGTGCTCCATACTGTAAAATGGCCACACATGATGCTCCATACTGTATAATGGCCCTACATGATGCTTCATACTGTATAATGGCCACACATGATGCTCAATATTGTATAATGGCCACACATGACGCTCTATATTGATACTGTATAATGGCCATACATGATGCTCCATACTGTATAATAGCCACACATAGTGCTCCATACTGTATAATGGCCACACATGATGCTCAATACTGTATAATGGCCACACAGTGCTCCATACTGTATAATGGCCCCACATGATGCTGCATACAATATAATGGCCCCACATGATGCTGCGTACAGTATACTGGCCCCACGTGATGCTCCATACAGTATAATGGGCCCACATGATGCTGCATACTGTATAATGGTCTCACATGTTGCTTTGCACAGTATTATGGCTCCACACAATGCTGGGTACAGTATAATGGCCCCACATGATGCTGGGTACAGTATAATGGCCCCACATGATGCTGGGTGCAGTATAATGGCCCCACATGATACTGCATACAGTATAATGGCCACACATGGTTATCCCACCTCCATCATTGCCTTCTCCATCACTACACACACACACCTTTCAACACGCTCCATCACAGCAGCCAGCAGCTTCCACTCCCATGGCGCTGAATGACGTCATTCTGCCGCGCCACAGCGGTGACTGCTCACATCGCTGCAGCTCTGGTACGCAACTGATAAAGACCTCTCCATGTCTCCTGTGCCAGTCAGTGTCAGAGCGAGGAGCAATATCTGCTCCGATCCAACACAGCTAGCGTGCGCTCCGTACACCTTGTACACACGCGGCTGCTCTTCGTACACATCGTACACATGCAGTTCTGCTCCGTACACCTCGTACACATGTAGCTGCGGTCCGTACACCTCATACACACGCGGCTGCGCTCTGTACACCTCATACACATGCGGCTGTGGTCCGTACACACGTGGCTCTGCTCTGTACACCTCGTGCACACACACGACTCCGCTCCATAAACCTTGCACACGCGGCTCCGCTCCGTACACCTCGTACACACGTTGCTCTGCTCCGTACACCTCGTACCCACATGGCTCTGCTACATCCACACTGTAAACACCTCCTGACCCCACACATAAACTTACCCTCATCCAGCACCATGACAACCAGCAGAGTCCTGCATGCATACCCGGAGGCCCCGATCATGTGACCACTGACTCCTCCCCTCCTGTGACCTCATCACAGGTCCTGTGCGCACAGAACAGCCATATATATGGTGTGCTGCTCTGCGGGTGGAGGGATGAGCAGACCTCCCAACTGTCCCAGATCCAGTGGGGCAGTCACGATGAGGCTGAGGCTGAAATTGCAGTGCGGGAAAACTAATGTCCCACCCGTGACTGCGGGGGGAGACTGTCAAAATCGGGACTGCCCCGCTGGATCAGGGACAGTTGGGAGGTCTGTTTCTGTGTGTTACCTAGAGACAGGAGAGCGGGAATCCTTCATATCTGTGTGTTACATAGAGACAGGAGAGCAGGAATCCCTCATGTCTGTGTGTTACATAGAGATAGGAGAGCGGGAATCCCTCATGTCTGTGTGTTACATAGAGAGAGGAGAGCAGGAATCCCTCATGTCTGTGTGTTACATACAGACAGGAGAGCAGGAATCCCTCATGTCTGTGTGTTACATAGAGACAGGAGAGCGGGAATCCCTCAAGTCTGTGTATTACATACAGACAGGAGAGCAGGAATCCCTCATGTCTGTGTGTTACATACAGACAGGAGAGCAGGAATCCCTCATGTCTGTGTGTTACATACAGACAGGAGAGCAGGAATCCCTCATGTCTGCGTGTTAAATTCAGACAGTAGAGCGGGAATCCTTTATGTCAGTGTATGTGCAATATAGTAGATCTTCTCTACACCCTTGCTCAGAGACAACTGAAAATTAGAGATAAAGACTACAGAACAAATTCAGGCACACTTTAAATACAGTTAGGGCCAGAAATATTTGGACAGTGACACAAGTTTTGTTATTTTAGCTGTTTACAAAAACATGTTCAGAAATACAATTATATATATAATATGGGCTGAAAGTGCACACTCCCAGCTGCAATATGATAGTTTCCACATCCAAATCGGAGAAAGGGTTTAGGAATCATAGCTCTGTAATGCATAGCGTCCTCTTTTTCAAGGGACCAAAAGTAATTGGACAATGGACTCTAAGGGCTGCAATTAACTCTGAAGGCGTCTCCCTCGTTAACCTGTAATCAATGAAGTAGTTAAAAGGTCAGGGGTGGATTCTAGGTGTGTGGTTTTGCATTTGGAAGCTGTTGCTGTGAGCAGACAACATGCGGTCAAAGGAACTCTCAATTGAGGTGAAGCAGAACATCCTGAGGCTGAAAAAAAAGAAAAAATCCATCAGAGAGATAGCAGACTTGCTTGGAGTAGCAAAATCAACAGTTGGGTACATTCTGAGAAAAAAGGAATTGACTGGTGAGCTTGGGAACTCAAAAAGGCCTGGGCGTCCACGGATGACAACAGTGGTGGATGATCGCCACATACTTAATTTGGTGAAGAAGAGCCCGTTCACAACATCAACTGAAGTCCAGAACACTCTCAGTGAAGTAGGTGTATCTGTCTCTAAGTCAACAGTAAAGAGAAGACTCCATGACAGTAAATACAAAGGGTTCACATCTAGATGCAAACCATTCATCAATACCAAAAATAGACAGGCCAGAGTTAAATTTGCAGAAAAACACCTCAAGAAGCCAGCTCAGTTCTGGAAAAGTATTCTATAGACAGATGAGACAAAGATCAACCTGTACCAGAATGATGGGAAGAAAAAAGTTTGGAGAAGAAAGGGAACGGCACATGATCCAAGGCACACCACATCCTCTGTAAAACATGGTGGAGGCAACGTGATGACTTGTGTTTATTGATGACATAAGAGCAGACAAGAGTAGCCGGATGAATTCTGAAGTGTACCGGGATATACTTTCAGCCCAGATTCAGCCAAATGCTTGCAAAGTTGATTGGACGGCGCTTCATAGTACAGATGGACAATGACCCCAAGCATACATCCAAAGCTACCCAGAAGTTCATGAGTGCCAAAAAGTGGAACATTCTGCAATGGCCAAGTCAATCTCCAGATCTAAACCCAATTGAGCATGCATTTCACTTGCTCAAATCCAGACTTAAGACGGAAAGACCCACAAACAAGCAAGACCTGAAGGATGCGGCTGTAAAGGCCTGGCAAAGCATTAAGAAGGAGGAAACCCAGCGTTTGGTAATGTCCATGGGTTCCAGACTTAAGGCAGTGATTGCCTCCAAAGGATTTGCAACAAAATATTGAAAATAAAAATATTTTGTTTGGGTCATGTTTATTTGTCCAATTACTTTTGACCTCCTAAAATGTGGAGTGTTTGTAAAGAAATGTGTACAATTCCTACATTTTCTATCAGATATTTTTGTTCAACCCTTCAAATTAAACGTTACAATCTGCACTTGAATTCTGTTGTAGAGGTTTCATTTCAAATCCAATGTGGTGGCATGCAGAGCCCAAATCGCGAAAATTGTGTCACTGTCCAAATATTTCTGGCCCTAACTGTAAATACTACAAAAATACAGGCCTGGAGAACAGATCTGGGGAACATTAACTGTGAGGGACATGGGGTTTGTTTAGTTGCTGACTTCGGCCAATGTGGTCTGAAATCTTCTTAATACGTCTTCATTCTAGAATATAAAGCTGAACTGGAGAAGAACATTTCATCAGACACCAGTGAGCCGTACACTGCACTCCTCCTAGCACTGGCCAAGGTGACCGCCAACACCGGTAGTCGCTTTCTTATGATTTATAAGGATAATGCTAATGATGTATCTTTAATTCCAGGGCAAGAGAGAAAGTGATTCTGGGATAATTGACTATGGCCTCATTGAGCAGGAATCAAAGGTTGTATGTGGTTTCATATGGCTCTGCCTTGTGGTGCAAGCTGGTACAGCAGTAAATAAGAGTGCATTTTTAAAGGAGAATTAAACCTTTAATTGTTTGCACTTGTAATGGCAGATTCTGAGCGATCTGGGACCTAAGAATATCGCCAACAGCACTCAGTGGATCAAAATTTTGACAGAACGAAGCCATGGACACCTTAGGAGAGGTAAATTCACCATCAATTGACCATCTAGGTTAGCAATGGTGTTAAAGTATTATGAATATAATAAAGACTAGTGGAGAGACATCTTTTAGGACCCCCATTCACCAGGATAGTAGGATTCCTATGGCAGCCTAATGAAAGTCAAACACTGATTGGCATAATGGTCGACCTATCGTTATTCATAATTATGGACCATTTCTTTAGAGTAAAGGGGTATTCCAGCCTGAAGAGGTTTGGGTTACACAGGTCACTATATTGCCCCTAGCTGCAAGACCATGGCAAAGTGGAGTCTGAATGAAGCAGCTGTTTCCACCATTACAGTAGACTTTGAGTAGAATGGTCGGGCAAGCGTTCGGAAGATCAATATGTGAAATAACCTTCTGGCCGGAATGTTCCTTTAAAGGCTTCAAATGTTTTTTTTTCCGTGTTCTCAATTGGATGTTTTTGAATAGTGTTTTAAAAAACAAGTAGTTTTGCAATTTACTGTTTATTAACATTTTCAGTCGTTCTTGAGATATTCACATTTTCTTTTGTTTACAGCTTGTTTCCTTGGAGACCGACCACCGCTGCTAGAGAGTAGAATCTGCAAAGTGCTGACAAGCTTTTTGCTGTTGAACCTGTAAGCATTGTTTTGAAGCTGGCCAGGATCACTAAAGCACACTGTTAACACCTAGTATCAACCAGCTTCATCACAGTGCTTACAAGCTAGATGACAGCGGTGATCGGTCTCCTAGGCAACAAGCTGTAAACAAAGGAAAAAGTGTTAATATCTCAAGAACGGCTGAAAATTTTAGCAAGCAGTAAATCGCAAATGTGCTTGTTTTTACTAGCACTATCTGAAAAACCCATTTATGAAGATGGGTAATAACCCTTTAAGGTAGAAGACTTCATGCAATGAGTTACTAATGGCTATCTATGCTGAATTTAGTGTTCGATCACTTCAAGAAATCAACGTCAGAAGACATCGAGGAAAGGATTAAGGGAAATTTTAAAGGCGACTTCCAGAAAGGAGTGCTAACATTAGGTGAGTGCCCAGGTGACACGTGTGCTGTGCACTTTGTATCAGTCGGATAGATAACCTTAGTCCTCCAGCAGCTTAATGAAAAATAAAAAGTTACAGGTATCATAAAAAGTTGTTACAAACCAATGAATGAGCCCATGGGGGATTCAGATTTATTAAAGGGGTCATTTTTCTTTACAAGAGCAGTTTCCGCCGTGTAATAACATGTGATTCGATTATTTTTGTTGGACCCTTCCAGCAAAGACGTGATGGTAAAACACAAGACCTACACATTCAATCTGATTTATGTTCTCGTCTTAGTGGCCGTGATTAAGGACACTCCACTCTACTTTGCGGACAGACTGTACAGTGCAGTGAAGGTAAGGGTCTTTTTAACCCCTTCATGACCCAGCCTATTTTGACCTTAAAGACCTTGCCGTTTTTTGCAATTCTGACCAGTGTCCCTTTATGAGGTAATAACTCGGGAACGCTTCAACGGATCCTAGCGGTTCTGAGATTGTTTTTTCGTGACATATTGGGCTTCATGTTAGTGGTAAATTTAGGTCAATAAATTCTGTGTTTATTTGTGATAAAAACGGAAATTTGGCGAAAATTTTGAAAATTTCGCAATTTTCACATTTTGAATTTTTATTCTGTTAAACCAGAGTTATGTGACAAAAAATAGTTAATAAATAACATTTCCCACACGTCTACTTTACATCAGCACAATTTTGGAAACAAAATTTTTTTTTGCTAGGAAGTTATAAGGGTTAAAATTTGACCAGCGATTTCTCATTTTTACAACGAAATTTACAAAACCATTTTTTTAGGGACCACCTCACATTTGAAGTCAGTTTGAGGGGTCTATATGGCTGAAAATACCCAAAAGTAACACCATTCTAAAAACTGCACCCCTCAAGGTGCAAAAACCACATTCCAGAAGTTTATTAACCCTTCAGGTGCTTCACAGCAGCAGAAGCAACATGAAAGGAAAAAATGAACATTTAACTTTTTAGTCACAAAAATGATCTTTCAGCAACAATTTTTTTATTTTCCGAATGGTAAAAAGAGAAACTGAACCACGAAAGTTGTTGTCCAATTTATCCTGAGTACGCTGATACCTCATATGTGGGGGTAAACCACTGTTTGGGCGCACGGCAGGGCTTGGAAGGGAAGGAGCGCCATTTGACTTTTTGAATGAAAAATTGGCTCCACTCTTTAGCGGACACCATGTCACGTTTGAAGAGCCCCCGTGTGCCTAAAAATTGGAGCTCCCCCACAAGTGACCCCATTTTGGAAACTAGACGCCCCAAGGAACTTATCTAGATGCATAGTGAGCACTTTAAACCCCCAGGTGCTTCACAAATTGATCCGTAAAAATGAAAAAGTACTTTTTTTTCACAAAAAAATTATTTTAGCCTCAATTTTTTCATTTTCACATGGACAACAGGATAAAATAGATTCTAAAATTTGTTTGGCAATTTCTCCTGAGTACACCGATACCTCACATGTGGGGGTAAACCACTGTTTGGGCACATGGTAAGGCTCGGAAGGGAAGGAGCGCCATTTGACTTTTTGAATGAAAAATCTCCATCGTTAGCGGACACCATGTCGCATTTGGAGAGACCCTGTGTGCTTAAACATTGGAGCTCCCCCACAATTGACCCCATTTTGGAAACTGGACCCCCCAAGGAACTTATATAGATGCCTAGTGAGCACTTTAAACCCTCAGGTGCTTCACAAATTGATCCGTAAAAATGAAAAAGTACTTTTTTTTTTCACAAAAAATTTCTTTTCGCCTCAATTTTTTCATTTTCACGTGGGTAATAGGATAAAATGGATCCTAAAATTTGTTGAGCAATTTCTCCCGAGTACGCCGATACCTCATATGTGGGGGTAAACCACTGTTTGGGCACAAGGCAGGGCTCGGAAGGGAAGGCGCGCCTTTTGACTTTTTGAATGGAAAATTAGCTCCAATTGTTAGCGGACACCATGTCGCATTTGGAGCGCCCCTGTGTGTCTATGCAATGGAGCTCCCCCACAAGTGACCCCATTTTGGAAACTAGACCCCCCAAGGAACTTATCTAGATGCATACTGAGCACTTTAAACCCCCAGGTGCTTCACAGAAGTTTATAATGCAGAGCCATGAAAATAAAAAATATTTTTTCTTTTCTCAAAAATGATTTTTTAGCCTGGAATTTCCTATTTTGCCAATGGTAATAGGAGAAATTGGACCACAAATGTTGTTGTCCAGTTTGTCCTGAGTACGTAGATACCCCATATGTGGGGGTAAACCACTGTTTGGGCGCACGGCAGGGCTCAGAATGGAAGGCACGCCATTTGGCTTTTTAAATGGAAAATTAGCTCCAATCATTAGCGGACACCATGTTGCGTTTGGAGAGCCCCTGTGTGCCTAAACATTGGAGATCCCCCACAAATGACCCCATTTTGGAAACTAGACCCCCAAAGGAACTAATCTAGATGTGTGGTGAGCACTTTGAACCCTCAAGTGCTTCACAGAAGTTTATAACGCAGAGCCATGAAAATAAAATAAAAAATTTCTTTTCTCAAAAATGATATTTTAGCCCGCAATTTTTTATTTTCCCAAGGGTAACAGGAGAAATTTAACCCCAAAAGTTGTTGTCCAGTTTCACCTGAGTACGCTGATACCCCATATGTGGGGGTAAACTACTATTTGGGCACTTGCCGGGGCTCGGAAGTGAAGTAGTGACGTTTTGATATACAGACTTTGATGGAATGCTCTACGGGCGTCACGTTGCGTTTGCAGAGCCCCTGATGTGACTAAACAGTAGAAACCCCCCACAAGTCACCCCATTTCGGAAACTAGACCCCGAAATGAAATTATCTAGATATGTGGTGAGCACTTTCAACCCCCAAGTGCTTCACAGCAGTTTATAACGCAGAGCCGTGAAAATAATAAATACGTTTTCTTTCCTCAAAAATAATTTTTTAGCCCAGAATTTTTTATTTTCCCAAGGGTAACAGGAGAAATTGGACCCCAAAAGTTGTTGTCCAGTTTCTCCTGAGTACGCCGATACCCCATGTGTGGGGGTAAACCACTGTTTGGGCGCACGTCGGGGCTCAGAAGGGAAGTAGTGACTTTTGAAATGCAGACTTTGATGGAATGGTCTGCGGACGTCACGTTGCGTTTGCAGAGCCCCTGGTGTGCCTAAACAGTAGAAACCCCCCACAAGTGACCCCATTTTGGAAACTAGACCCCCCAAGGAACTTATCTAGATATGTGCTGAGCACTTTGAACCCCCAAGTGCTTCACAGACGTTTACAATGCAGAGCCGTGAAAATAAAAAATCATTTTTCTTTCCTCAAAAATGATGTTTTAGCAAGCAATTTTTTATTTTCTCAAGGGTAACAGGAGAAATTGGACCCCAGTAATTGTTGCGCAGTTTGTCCTGAGTATGCTGGTACCCCATATGTGGGGGTAAACCACTGTTTGGGCACACGTCGGGGCTCGGAAGTGAGAGAGCACCATTTGACTTTTTGAATACAAGATTGGCTGGAATCAATGGTGGCGCCATGTTGCGTTTGGAGACCCCCTGATGTGCCTAAACAGTGGAAACCCCTCAATTCTAACTCCAACACACCCCTAAACCTTATCCCAACTGTAGCCATAACCCTAATCACAACCCTAACCCCAACACACCCCTAACCACAACCCTAATTCCAACCCAACCCTAACCCTAAGGCTATGTGCCAACGTTGCGGATTCGTATGAGATTTTTCAGCACCATTTTTGAAAAATCCGCGGGTAAAAGGCACTGCGTTTTACCTGCGGATTTTCCGCGGATTTCCAGTGTTTTTTGTGCGGATTTCACCTGTGGATTCCTATTGAGGAACAAGTGTAAAACGCTGCGGAATCCGCACAAAGAATTGACATGCTGCGGAAAATACAACACAGCGTTTCCGCGCGGTATTTTCCGCACCATGGGCACAGCGGATTAGGTTTTCCATATGTTTACATGGTACTGTAAACCTGATGGAACACTGCTGCGAATCTGCAGCGGCCAATCCGCTGCAGATCCGCAACCAAATCCGCACCGTGTGCACATAGCCTAATTCTAAAGGTATGTGCACACGCTGCGGAAAATGCTGCGGATCTGCAGCAGTTTCCCATGAGTTTACAGTTCAATGTAAACCTATGGGAAACAAAAATCGCTATACACATGCTGCGGAAAAACTGCACGGAAACGCAGCGGTTTACATTCCGCAGCATGTCGCTTCTTTCTGCGGATTCCGCAGCGGTTTTACACCTGCTCCAATAGAAAATCGCAGTTGTAAAACCGCAGTGAAATGCGCAGAAAAACCGCGGTAAATCCACAGCGGTTTAGCACTGCGGATTTATCAAATCCTCTGCGGAAAAATCCGCAGAGGACCAGAATACGTGTGCACATTCCGAACCCTAACCCTACCCCTAACCCTAACCCTACCCATAACCCTACCCCTAACCCTAACCCTAGTTCTTACCCCAACCTTAGTGGGAAAAAAAAATTATTTTTTTTTTTTATTGTCCCTACCTATAGGGGTGACAAAGGGGGGGGGGGTCATTTACTATTTTTTTTATTTTGATCACTGAGACAGGTTATATCTCAGTGATCAAAATTCACTCTGGAACGAATCTGCCGGCCGGCAGATTCGGCGGGCGCACTGCACATGCGCCCGCCATTTTGGAAGATGGCGGCGCCCGGGAAAGAAGACGGACACCGGCAGGCTCGGTAAGTATAAGGGGGGGGAGATCAGGGCACGGGGGGGGGGCGTCGGAGCACGGGGGGGGAGGCGTCGGAGCACGGGGGGGCGTCGGAGCATGGATGAGGATCGGTGTGCGTGCGGGTGGATTGGAGCACGGGGTGGGGGATCGCTGTGCAGGGGGGTGGATCGCTGTGCGGGGGGGGATCGCTGTGCGGGGGGGGATCGGAGCACGGGGGGGTTTCATTGGAGCACGGGGGGTGTGATTGGAGCACGGGGGGAGCGGACAGGAGGACGGGGGAGCGGAGCACTGGACGGAGGGGAGCGCTGCACAGATCGGGGGGCTGGGGGGGCGATCGGTGGGGTGGGTGCACATTAGTATTTCCAGCCATGGCCGATGATATTGCAGCATCGGCCATGGCTGGATTGTAATATTTCACCAGTTTTTTAGGTGAAATATTACAAATCGCTCTGATTGGCAGTTTCACTTTCAACAGCCAATCAGAGCGATCGTAGCCACGGGGGGGTGAAGCCACCCCCCCTGGGCTAAACTACCACTCCCCCTGTCCCTGCAGATCGGGTGAAATGGGAGTTAACCCTTTCACCCGATCTGCAGGGACGCGATCTTTCTGTGACACAGCATATGCGTCACAGGTCGGATTGGCACTGACTTTCATGACGCATACGCTGTGTCACAGGTCGGGAAGGGGTTAACATCTCTGGTCTTGTTTTGCGGGCTCTGTTCCCCTTTGACCTCACATGAACAGCACCTGTGTATATTTCCTATCAGCTGTCACTTATTCAGGCTGCTCCTTTTTATTTCCAGCAGACCAGATAACAGACTGAGTATGACCATATCTGTGTAGGCCAAGAAAGCAGGACTCATAGGCTTTCTGTATGAATTGGAGGGGCTAAAGGACTCACAGGCTTCTTCTACAAGTAGGCAGGAAAATCAGGACTCACAGACTTCTGCCACTAGTAAACGAGAAGAGCAGGACTCATAGGATTCCTCTATGAGCAGATAGGAGGAAGCAGGACTCACAGGCTTTCTATTCTAGTAGGCAGGGAAGCAGGACTCACATGTTTGCTCTATGAGTAGGCAGGGGAAGCAGAACTCACAGGCTTTCTCCAAAAATAGACATGGGGAAGCAAGACACACAGGCTTTCTCTATGAGTAGCAGGGCCGGTGGCAGTCGTGGGCCGCTCGCCAGTGCCGACTCACCCCCCCGCCGCCGACGACTCACCCCCCGACAGCGCCGCATTCAACTATACTTAAGGATGAATGACCTCAGGGAGATCAAAACATCCAACACCGCGGAGACACCATCACGTGTTTCTCAACGCAGTGATCCAGAACACTGCTCCCATCCCTATGGATGGGTACGCCTGTACAGTTGAATCGGCAGGGGAAGTAGGACTCACAGGCTTTTTCTTGAAATAGTTAGGGGGAAGCAGGACTCAGTCTTTCTCTATGAGTAGGCGAGAGAAGTAGGACTCACAGGCTTTCTCTACAAATAGGCAGGGGAAAGCAGGGTTCATAGTCTTTTTTCTATGAGTAGGTGGGGTGAAGCAGGAGTCACACAATTCTTCTACGAGTAGGTGGAGGAAACATGACTCACAGGCTTTCGCTATGAGTGGGCAGGGGAAGCAGGACTCACAGGCTTTCTCTACAAGTAGGCAGGGGAAATGGGACTCATAAGCTTCATCTACAAGTAGGCAGGGGAAACAGGACTCACAGGCTTCCTCTATGAGTAGGTGGGGGAAGCATGACTTACAGGATTTCTATAGTGTAGGAGGAGGGAAGCAAGACTCACAGTCTGCAACTAAGAGTAGGCAGGGGAAGCAGGACCCACAGTCAAAAGTCATATCTTTTTTGCTGACTCTGCCAATGTGTATGGAAAACAGAAATAACCACAAAGGCAGCTAACATTTTCTATTTTTACCTTGTATTTAAAACATTTCTAATTCATGCCACCAACCTCCTCCAACAGGGACTGGGGACGGATGACAGTACTCTTATACGTATCCTCATTTCTCGGAGTGAGGTTGATTTATTGAGTATCCGGGTGGCCTATAGAAGGAAATATGGAAAATCCCTCTATTCAACAATTCAGGTAATGTCTGTTTGAGCCATAAAAAATCTTAAAGGGAAAGTCCACTTTTTAATGAATATTTCTATAAAGCAATAAAATAAGACTATTTTTTACAGATTACTTAAAGGGAACCTGTCACCCCCAAAATCGAAGATGAGCTAAGCCCACCGGCATCAGAGGCTTATCTACAGCATTCTGTAATGCTGTAGATAAGCCCCCAATATATCCTGAAAGATGAGAAAAAGAGGTTAGATTATACTCACCTGGGCGGGCGGTCCGATCCGATGGGCGTCACGGTCCTGTCCGGGGCCTCCTATTTTCTTACGATTACGTCCTCTTGTTGTTTCACGCTGCGGCTCCGGCTCCGGTGTACTTTGTCTGCCCTGTTGAGGGCAGAGCAAACTACTGCGGTGCGCAGTGAGGTGAGTATAATCTAACCTCTTTTTCTCATCTTTCAGGATACATCGAGGGCTTATCTACAGGATTACAGAATGCTGTAGATAAGCCCCTGATGCCGATGGGCTTAGCTCACCTTTGATTTTGGGGGTGACAGGTTCCCTTTAAGATACTTTATTGGGAATGCATTTTTCCAATGCTATTTTAAAGATTAGAGCAGGAGGGGGCGCTATTGCACTTTTTAATAGATCTAAGCACCTGTGAACCACAGTGGTGAAAAGTCGTACTGCAAGTGAGAAATGTATGTAAGAATTGGGTTAATAATAATAATAACAACAATAATAATAATAATAACAATCTTTATTTTTACAGTTACAGTTATACCTTCTGAGAATTATAAATCTATTTCTTTAACCAACAGCTGAAGTTTCAATATGTATCTGCGTTATAAAATACTACTTTTTAAACAATAGGATACATTCCCTTTAACCGTCCATATGTAGTGATATAACACATTTCTCTTCCAGAGTGAAGCCAAGGGGAGTTATCGATCTGCTTTACTTTTGCTGTGCAGGGCAGAAGACATATAATTGCATATTATTTTATGAGCGTGAGGATTATATGATATGATGTGGACAGTCAGCAGCAAACGTGGCCACCATTTTTATCTGCCCTACACGTCCTCTCTGACAGAGGGAACCATGACCCACGAATGTGTCCACATGTATTGTCCATTAAAAGTATCTTTCATAAATCTGGTGTTTCTCCATTATTGGAATTGGTACCGGCAAATATGATGCCAACATAGCCACAGCATGCCTGCGGGCGCAAGATATACAGATCTGGCAAAAATTAAGAGACCACTGCAAAATGTTCAGTTTGCCTGATTTTTCTCTTTATAGGTATATTTTTGAGTAAAATCTAAATTGTTCTTTTATTCTATAAACTACTGACAACATGTCTTCGAAGTTCCAAGCAATAAATTTTATATTTATTTTCTGAAAATGAGAAATGGTCAAAATAACAAAAAAGGCAGTGCTTGCAGACCTCAAATAATGAAAAAAAAAACAAGTTCATAATCATTTAGAAACAACAATACTAATGTTTTAACTCAGGAAGAGTTCAGAAATATATATTTTGTGGAATAACCATGATTTTTAATCAAAGCTTTCATGCGTCTTGGCATGCTTTCCACCAGTCTTTCACACTGCTTCTGGGTGACCTTATGCCACTCCTGGTACAAAAATGTAAGCAGTTCTTTGTTTGATGGCTTGTGACTATCCATCATCCTCTTGATTACATTCCAGAGGTTTTCAATGGGGGTCAGGTCTGGAGATTGGGCTGGCCATGACAGGGATTTGATGTGGTTGTCCTTCATCCACACCTTGATTGACCTAACTGTGTGGCATGGCGCATTGTCCTGCTGGAAAAACCAGCCCTCAGAGTTGGGGAACATTGCCTGAGCAGCAGGAATCAACTGTTCTTCCAGAATAACCTTGTATGCGGCTTGATTCATACGTCCTTCGCAAAGATTAACCTGCCCAATTCCAGCCTTGCTGAAGCATCAAGAGGAAGATGGATAGCTGAGCTCAGATACCGGTAGCTGGAAGACTGAGGTTGTGGGGGTAACTTCATGCCCCACTGCAGAAAACAGAAGACAGCAGATTGCAAGTTACCTGTCCACCATTGACACCTGAGGACACAGTGGCAGATAGAGCCCGAGTCATGATAGAAATCCTGTAAAAAGGCTCAAGTTACCGGTCATACAGGTAGTGTCCTATCTAAAGGGGGACAAAGAGAAAACGTGAGGACCTTGTGTGAGGCCTAAGGCAGCAATTGACTACAACACCACAGCGCTAGAGGGAAGGCTTCCACCCGCACCTGGTAAGGGTAATTCCAGACTCACTTCCAAGTCGGCCGGACCATCGACACCTGCGATCCAGTACCCTGGACTGTGGATGCCTGAACCCTTCAGTAAAAAGGTAAAGAGACTGCAACCCCGTGTCCTCCGTTTCTTTCCGGCACTACACAATCCTTGCCAAACACACCAGGAGCCCTGGGGACCCAGCTTCACCTGTGGGAAGCCATACCATCCCGGCTGCCACAACATCACCCCAGAGGACCCCTTTATGCAGCGTCGGTCACCCCTGACCGGGTACCACAGGTGGCGTCACGAAAAAACTTTATTCAAACCCCTTTAAAGACCTCTCTTTTTACATGGGCACCCAGGGCCATGGACTGGGTGGCTGCTACCGTGATACATCCCTACACATCCCTACCGAGTACCCCCCGGCCCTTGCGGGCGTTCCAAAAACAAGGGGAGATAATTATTGTATGAGGGCATAGAGGGGGAGATAATTATTGTATGGGTTCAAAAAGTGGGAGATAATTATTGTATGGGGGCAAAAAGGAGACATTGAGAAGAGGATGTAACCTTCACAGGGGCACTATAATTGTCTGGAGGCAGAGAGGGGGCACTATATATAACTTTTGGAGTTAAATGTGGTGCACTGTTACTTTTGGTGAACATTATGGGTGGCAAAGGCGGGTAGAATTATTACCATGTAGGGCTTTATATTCTGCAGAAACAAGATATGACGATCTGGGTCAAATGGAGGACAGGAGAATTAAATGAGTATGGTCAGAGAGGTACCTACCTCCTTATGGTCAGGTCATGGTATAATTGTAATATTCGTATTGGTACAGTGTTTTTGTTAATGCCCACTATGTTGGTATGTTTGGATCATGGTGTGGTGGTATTTTTTTTATATAGTGGTATTGATGGTTGTATTGCTCTTAGTACACTGGATTTTATATTCCGGTATTTGTTACATGTTGTGTTATTTGCTGACTGTAAGATTATGTGGTCTGCATATATTTGTATTTTCTTCTTTTTTTGAGGGAAAAGGAACTTATTTCTTTGTAGACCCAAGCGAAGCCACAAGGGCGCAGGCATCAGAGCTGCAGTCTGGTGGATGTGAGGGGAGAGCCCCAATCCAAAAGTTGCACTGGGGCCCATAAAACTCTAGTTACGCCCCAGAGGGGAACTTATAGTGTTTATATAATAGTGAGTGCTACAAAATCATGTTTCTGACACACATGTCAAAATAAAGAAAAATAGACAAACCCTTTAAGAGAAATTTGACATGAGGCCCTATATATTTCCATAATGTATAACTGGAACAACTAAACAGAAATAGGCAACATGAGACTCACATAAGGAACTGATGAAGACTTATACACGGTGACTAGAATATTTACTTGTCACTAAAGTTAGAGTAAGGTACCTAAAAAAAACAATTTTCTAAACCTACACCCAACACAAGCTGGTACATTCTGATCATCTGAGACTTTCATTAGCATAAACTGCATGAAAACATTAGCTCCCACCACCATAGTGGATCATACTCAGTGACCGATATCGTGAAGACACAGCATGTTCCAATGCTGAGGGTACAAACGTTCATGAAATGATCTTACACATTCTTAGAAGAATAGTTTAGCCGTGAACACGGAAAATCCCAAGGTCAGAAAGAAGGTGCAGTACTGGAGGACAACTGCGGAGGCGCTGCTGCAAACAATGCCCAGATGGATGACCGCTCCGTCAATATCAAAGGTCTGATCTCCAAAATTGCAGATTGAATCTGTTGCACAGCCCCGTATCTTCGTACCAAGGCCGGGTCCCACTGTGAAAAAAAGGCAAAAGTATGATTTTTTTAAAAATATGTAGCATAGTCATATAGAGTAATTATGATGACATACTAAAACCATATTAATCTATCCATCTACACTACCTGTGATCTATAAACAGTATCCATCCATCCACAGCACACGTACGTACTGGCGAACTCTGCACTGTCCTAGATGTGCCGCCTGTTCTCCGACAGGTGCAGAGGTCAGAAACTCTACGCAGTCTCAGAGTCCAAGAGATGAAGTGATAGACTCTGTCCTAACCTTGTATGACTTGTGGAGATATCCCTGACACGGAAAGGTGCATCATAAACATGTCGGTATGTTATAAAGGAAAGCTCCAGTTTTGGCAAAAAAAAGTAATAAGGGGCTTATTCATCCCCTCCTTTATTCCCATACAAACACATTGCTTTGGAAGAATAATAGTGTAGGTCACATTTGTTTCTGAAGCATACAGGTCCCATAGCTTCCACATTTTTTCATGTGATGATAGCTATACCACCAAGGTGCCAAGGTCAGAAGAGAGGATGGAGACTTTCTCAAGGGACTTAGCTGCAGACCAGGGGGCTCATGTGACCAACGTGCAGGCTGGCAACACGGTGGCGGTCCATCTTTATTTCACATGGACAAGGCAGGGGGAATTTTTGGTGGAACCATCTGCTGCTCACAAGGAGGCAACAGTGAGCAGACATGGGAATTGCCATTTCCGCTGCTAGGACCTTTGCGGCACGATTGTGAACAATACTCCTACACCAGCTTGAGGTAAGAGAGATTGTTAATTTAGCTCTAACATGGTATATGGTATATGTGGTACAGTACAAGTGATCAAACCAGATTCACTCCCCCTAGGATATAGAATAGAAATATAGAAAAATATAAATCACCCCCCATTTTCCAATCCAATATTACAATAATTAAGAAAATAATAAAATATATTTGTTATGGCCCATCCATAATATACCAAGCCTTCACACAGCTTCATTTCATTCCTTTTAAAAGTTATAGGATATATTAAAATATTTAGGAAATGTTAAGCAAATTGCTAATAAAGCAGTGCCCTAGTATGCAAATAAAGGTAAGGACGAGCATGGACTTTCTGTATTTGATACTACCTTTGTCCTGGGCTTACCCGTGGTCAGGTCCACGCTAGCGCATTTTTTCTCATCTCCCATGCACTCAATCTTACACTGGTCCTGCGACGAAGCGCACGTCGGGCACGTCACACCATTCTTCAGTGTGTTGGTGGGTGGCACTAGGGGTATAAATTCATAGTCTAATATTAAAGGTGATATTCCATGATTTTCTGTGTATGTCTTCTTAAAGGGGCTAGCCACTCCTCTAAATAAAGTTTTTTAAGCACAAAGGTGCTGAAAAACCCCCCAGCAAAACAACCCCATATTCCGCTACCAGACTGGCCTCGCTGCTATGTTCCGCTGCTGGTGATGCAAAGAGGACCTGTCACTAGTTATGGACATGTAATTTATTTTCCTGATATGAACACTCCTTTTCTCCTGAATCCGGCAATGTTTTACTTTTCTTCCTGAGCCTCTCCGTTCCTGAGATATGGCTCCTTCTTCAAAGCATACAATGCTAGTCTCGTTAGCTAAGTGGGGGCGGTCCTTAAGAACACACCCACTGACAATTGTTGAGGACCACTCCCTGTTGGCTAACATGAGTATATTTATATCAAGGGAAGAGAGGGCCATATCTCAGGAAAAGAGAGGCGCAGGAACAAAAGAAAAATATCGCCGGATTCAGGAAAACAGCAGCTTTTACACCAAGTAAAACAGTACATATTTATGGTAAATGACAGGTCTTCTTTATTTTTTTGGATGTGTGAAAACATTAGCTATAAAATGAATGATAAAATAATTGCCTTTTATTTTTATACAAAAACAACTTCACACCTGTTCCATGTGTCGTACCCATGGACAGATGTGACACTGTTTTTTGGAAGAATTCAGCCCCATTTAAAGAACTTATTTGTACAAAGCCATACTATGGTGCTCATAGAAGTCTACGGAGTCCCTGCTACAGGTCTGATTTCATATGAAGGCAGATAACTTTTTTTCTGTAGGGTTCTGTCCGATGCAGGCATTCTTCATTGGAAGCACCACAGGGATTCTGTATGGCGCCATACGGCTCCGCATAGGCGGCTCTGACGTATGTATGAGGCATAGCCTTGTAAATAATCAATGAAAATGAGCTATACATACATTTAAGCTCATCCGGGGTACAGCCAGCGGTTGTGCAGCAAGATGTGGACAGCATAGCCCGTGATGTCGAGGTAATACTTCCAAAAATTCCACATGTTGCAGCGTTGGGTGCACACGATCGTCCAAACAGAGTGTAATCTCCTGTAATTAGAGATGGGGAATAACATATATTATGAAGAGTGCTTATGTAAGTGTTCTGGCCAGCACAAATTGGCTTTCAAAGTTATCTATTGTTCCCTGATATCAGCCATTTTAGACTAGTGATCGGTACTTGTTTGGCAGTGAAAAAGTTGCAAACAAAAGCATTATTGTTCCTTTTTGACCTCCTGAGTATGTTGAGCAATAGATCCAGGACTTATTCCATATACAGCTGTACCAGATTATCTTCTGGATTGATTAAACTTTAACTAGAGCAAATCCAAGGATCATCACCAGACAGGGAAGTCAACGACTTGGACCCATATGAGTCACACGAATTGGGGTTCTATATCTACTATATACCATATCTACTATATCTACTATACCACTATGTATTGTCTATAGGGTTAGTGATCATGCATGTGATGTATGACGGACCCCAAATCTCAGAATCGGATGAGACCCCCATCAATCATGTATTTATCACAGGATACACACCTTTTCGAATAATATAATACATTGTAATGGGGTGCATTAAAAAAGAAAAATATTCCTTTCATAATCATGTGAAAAATGAATCAAATTAATACATTAAAATCATTGGGAAATTTTAGCACACAATTTTTTTCCATTTCTCATATGGATCTTTTAACACAGCGTATGTTAATGTTATGTGACCTTTTACTGTTTTATTTTTATAATTTAAACATAGCACCTCCTCCAATCAATCAATGGATTAGTGGATTTTGGTGTGACCCTGAGTCATTTCTCACAGGCAAGCCGTGAGACAGAGTAGTCAGGAGGTCTGGGGTCAGATACCAGGAGGGCTTGTAGTACAGAGGGGTAAGGTAACACCATGGTCGGGTAACAGTCCGGGGTCAAATGCCAGGAGGGTACATCAAAATCAGGGAGTACAACAAACAGTCAGAGGCCGAGATTGGGGTCAGATACCTGAAGTCAGAGAGCATCAAAAGCAGAAGGGATAATCCACAAAAGGTGGGTCATCACCAAAATCAGAAGTCAGACACAGAACAAGTATACACACCTAGGTATAGCAAATCTACAACTAACAATCCTCTACTCACAGCAAGCCAGTTAAATACTCTAAAAAACGGTTGAGGAAACACCCACAGACTAAACCAGATTCAACAGCATGACTGTCAATTAAAATGCTGACAGCACTGCATGCCCCAGGATCAGATTGGATGACTGGACTGTCACTCACAAAACTGACAGTCCAGCCACCACAAATCCTATAGAGCGGCTGAGCTGTTACTCACAGAGTCCCTAGACCACAGTCAGATATGAAACAGTGACAGTACCCACTGCCCTAGAGGGGCTGCCGGAACCCCAGGCTTCCTAGGAAACCTAGTATGAAAGGCCCTGATCAGTCGATTGGCCCTAGAGGCTCCGGCTGCAACCCAGTATCTCACCTCCAGTCTGTATCCCTTCCAATATATGAGGTACTGAAGGGAATTTCAGACCCACTGGGAGTCATCGTGCTCTAGTTTGTCATCGACAACAACCGGAGGAGGCAGGGACGAGGGCGACACCACCGGGTGTACAAATTCCTTCAACATGGATCTATGGACGACATTATTGATGCAGGGAGATAGAGGAAGCTTCAAATTAAATGACACCAGATTGACCACTTCCAGGATTTCATAGGGACCGACGAATTCGCCGATGGTAAGTTTAATGCTTCTGGATGACAGCCAGACCATATTACCCATTTTAAAAACAGGACCCTCCAAACATCTTCTATAAGCCTTCCTTTTTTGGCGAACTTGAGCAACCCAATATTCCTTTGATCTTCCTTCCAAACATCCCCAAACTTCTGTGTAGCGACTGTTGTGAATTCTGCTTTTGGGTTCCCTCCAGTGGTTGTAGGTGGGAATGCAGTTGTCTCTGAGTCGCAGTCCTGGCCAGGTGTATCTGCTGATTGCAGTTCTGACTGGGATATTTAGGTGTGCAGGATTCATTAGTCCTTTCCAGTTGTCAATGTTTCTTGTGAAGTGTTGGTTCACTTTCTGGCTTCTCCTGCTTAGCTGCCAATTCAGCAAAGATAAGTGTCTGTTTCTTTTTCTGTGGCACACATGCAGTGTGCTTATATTCTGTGCTATTCATTTGTTTTTCTCTTGTCCAGCTTAGACTGTGTCAGTGTTTTCTCAGTCTTGTTGGATTATTCTCTGGAGTTGCAGATATACGCTCCACATCTTTAGTTAGATGGTGGAGTTTTTGTATTTTCTGCTGTGGATATTTTTGGAAGGATTTTTAATGCTGACCGCTTAGTATCCTGTCCTATCCTTTCCTATTTAGCTAGTGTGTGCCTCATTTGCTAAATCCTGTTTCCTGCCTGCGTGTGTCTTTTCCTCTACTACTCACAGTCAATATTTGAGGGGGGCTGCCTATCCTTTGGGGTTCTGCTCTGAGGCAAGGTAGAATTCCTATTTCCATCTATAGGGGTATTTAGTCCTCCGGCTGTGTCGAGGTGTCTAGGTTTTGTTAGGCACACCCCACGGCTACTTATAGTTGCGGTGTTAAGATCAGGGTTTGCGGTCACTATAGTTACCACCTACTCCAGTGAAAGTTTTCATGCTGCTCCAAGGTCACCTGATCATAACAGTACAACTGGCCAATAATGAGTTAAATGCATCTCAGAAGAAGGGAGGAAAGGTCTTGAGCCATTTTTTTTCTTCAGTCTACTTTGTCTTCTCCTCCCTCTTTATCTCTGGGTGGCTGAAGAGCCTTGTGCTAGCATGAATGTTCAGGAATTAGCTTATCGTGTAGACCAGCTTGCTGCTAGGGTACAGGGTATTTCTGATTATATTGTTCAGACTCCTGTTTTAGAACCGAAGATTCCTACTCCTGATTTGTTTTTTGGCGACAGGTCCAAATTTTTGAGTTTTAAAAACAACTGTAAACTGTTTTTTGCTTTGAGACCTCGATCCTCCGGTGATTCCATTCAGCAGGTTAAAATTGTCATCTCCATGCTGCGTGGCGACGCGCAGGATTGGGCATTTTCCCTGGAATCTGGGAATCCGGCTTTGCTTGATGTAGACTCCTTTTTTCAGGCTTTGGGATTGTTATATGATGAACCTAATTCTGTGGATGAAGCTGAGAAGACCTTGTTGGCCCTGTCTCAGGGTCAAGAGGCGGCAGAATTGTATTGTCAGAAATTCAGAAAATGGTCGGTGTTGACTAAATGGAATAATGATGCTTTGGCGGCAATTTTCAGAAAGGGTCTTTCTGAATCCGTTAAAGATGTTATGGTGGGGTTTCCCACACCTTCCGGTCTGAGTGATTCTATGTCTCTGGCCATTCAGATTGACCGGCGCTTGCGGGAGCGCAGAACCGTGCGCACTGTGGCGTTATCCTGAGAGCAAATTCCTGAGCCTATGCAGTGTGATAGAATTCTGTCTAGAACGGAACGACAAGGTTTCAGACGTCAGAATAGGTTGTGTTATTATTGTGGCGACGCTTCTCATGTCATTTCTGTCTGCCCTAAGCGGACAAAGAGGATCGCCAGTTCAATTACCATCAGTACTGTACAACCTAAATTTTTGTTATCTGTGTCCTTGATCTACTCATTGTCATCATTTTCTGTCATGGCGTTTGTGGATTCAGGCGCCGCCTTGAACTTAATGGACTTTGAGTTTGCCAAGCGTTGTGGTTTTCCCTTGCAGCCTTTGCAGAACCCTATTCCTTTAAGGGGCATTGATGCTACACCCTTGGCTAAAAATAAGCCCCAGTTTTGGACACAGGTGACCATGTGCATGGCGCCAGCCCATCAGGAAGATTGTCAATTTCTGGTGTTGCATAATTTGCATGATGCTATCGTGCTGGGTTTTCCGTGGTTGCAGGTACATAATCCTGTGTTGCATTGGAAGTCCAGGTCTGTGACTAGTTGGGGTTGTTAGGGGGATCATAATGATGTTCCTTTGATGTCAATCTCCTCTTCTTCCTCTTCTGAAATTCCAGAGTTTTTGTCTGATTTTCAGGATGTATTCGATGAGCCCAAGTCCAGTTTCCTTCCACCGAACAGGGACTGCGATTGTGCTATTGACTTAATTCCAGGCTGTAAGTTTCCTAAGGGTCGACTTTTCAACTTGTGTGTGCCTGAACATACCGCCATGCGGAGCTATATTAAGGAGTCTTTGGAGAAAGGGCATATTCGACCATCTTCTTCACCGTTGGGAGCGTGGTTCTTTTTTGTTGCTAAAAAAGATGGTTCCTTGAGACCCTGTATTGATTATCGCCTCTTGAATAAGATCACGGTCAAGTTTCAATACCCTTTACCTTTGCTTTCCGATTTGTTTGCTAGGATTAAGGGAGCTAGTTGGTTTACGAAGATTGACCTTCGGGGGGGATATAATCTTGTTCGTATTAAGCAGGGTGATGAATGGAAAACTGCGTTTAACACGCCCGAAGGCCATTTTGAATACCTTGTGATGCCATTCGGACTCTCTAATGCTCCATCTGTTTTTCAGTCCTTCATGCATGATATCTTCCGGACTTATCTTGATAAATTCTTGATTGTATATTTGGACGATATTTTGATTTTTTCCGATGATTGGGAGTCTCATGTGCAACAGGTCAGGATGGTATTTCAGATCCTTCATGACAATGCTTTGTTTGTGAAAGGGTCTAAGTGTCTCTTTGGGGTGCAGAAGGTTTCCTTTTTGGGCTTTATTTTTTCTCCCTCGTCTATAGAGATGGATCCGGTTAAGGTTCAGGCCATTCATAATTGGATTCAGCCCACATCCGTTAAGAGCCTTCGGAAATTTTTGGGTTTTGCTAATTTTTATTGCCGTTTCATTGCTAATTTTTCCAGCGTGGTTAAACCCTTGACTGATTTGACGAAGAAAGGCGCTGATGTGGCGAATTGGTCCTCTGCGACTGTCTCTGCCTTTCAGGAGCTTAAACGTCGATTTACTTCTGCTCCGGTGTTGCGCCAACCGGATGTTTCTCTTCCGTTTCAGGTTGAGGTTGACGCTTCTGAAATTGGGGCAGGGGCTGTTTTGTCTCAGAGGGATCCTGTTGGTTCCTTAATGAAACCGTGTGCCTTCTTTTCCCGTAAGTTTTTCGCCAGCTGAACGCAATTATGATGTCGGCAATCGGGAGTTGTTGGCTATGAAGTGGGCGTTTGAGGAGTGGCGACATTGGCTTGAGGGAGCTAAGCACCGTATTGTGGTCTTGACCGATCATAAGAATCTGATTTACCTCGAGTCTGCGAAACGGCTGAATCCTAGACAGGCTCGATGGTCCTTGTTTTTTTCCTGTTTTGATTTCGTGGTCTCGTACCTTCCGGGTTCTAAGAATATTAAGGCTGATGCCCTCTCTAGGAGTTTTTTGCCTGATTCTCCTGAGGTCTTAGAACCGGTCGGTATTCTGAAAGAAGGGGCGGTCCTTTCTGTCATTTCCCCGGGTTCTTCAGGAATTTCAGGCTGACAAACCTGACCGCTGTCCTGAGGGGAAACTGTTTGTTCCTGACAGATGGACTAGTAGATTGATTTCTGAGATTCACTGTTCTGTGTTGGCTGGTCATCCTGGCATTTTTGGTACCAGAGACTTGGTTGGTAGGTTCTTTTGGTGGCCTTCTTTGTCGCGTGATGTGCGTTTTTTAGTGCAGTCCTGTGGGACTTGTGCGCGGGCCAAGCCTTGTTGTTCCCGTGCTAGTGGGTTGCTTTTGCCATTGCCAGTCCCTGAGAGGCCCTGGACGCATATTTCAATGGATTTTATTTCTGATCTTCCGGTCTCCCAGAAGATGTCTGTTATCTGGGTTGTTTGTGACCGGTTCTCTAAGATGGTTCATTTGGTGGCTTTGCCTAAATTGCCTTCCTCTTCAGAATTGGTTCCATTGTTTTTTCAGCATGTGGTTCGTTTGCATGGTATTCCAGAGAATATTGTGTCCGACAGAGGTTCCCAGTTTGTTTGTAGGTTTTGGCGGGCCTTTTGTGCTAGGCTGGGCATTGATTTGTCTTTTTCTTCTGCATTTCATCCTCAGACAAATGGCCACACCGAGCGAACTAATCAGACTTTGGAGACTTATTTGAGATGCTTTGTGTCTGCTGATCAGAATGATTGAGTGGCCTTCTTGCCATTGGCCGAGTTTGCCCTTAATAATCGGGCTAGTTCGGCTACTTTGGTTTCGCCTTTCTTTTGTAATTTTGGTTTTTATCCTCGTTTTTCTTCTGGGCAGGTTGAACCTTCTGACTGTCCTAGTGTGGATTCTGTGGTTGACAGGTTGCAGCAGATTTGGGCTCATGTGGTGGACAATTTGGTGTTGTCTCAGGAGGAGGCTCAACGTTTTGCTAACCGTCGTCGGCAGTGGCGCAGGAAGGGGGGTGCGGGGGGGGGCGGGCCGCCCCGGGCGGCACAGAGCGGGGGGCAGCACAATGAGGGGGGTGGGCCGGTGCTGGCTGAAGAAGAAGAGGAGAGCGGCGGCGCTATCTGCGCAGCCGGGTGGCCGCGGCGGCCATCTTACGGCGGCCGCGCGTGCGCAGATGGCAGCGCTTCCCGGGGCTTCAGGAAAATGGCCGCGGGATGCAGATGGAGATCGCGGCGGCCATTTTCTTGAAGCCCTGTTCGCATTACCCGGCGTACTTTCACTTTCGATCTCCTGAGGCGATTCCAGGAAGCGCCGCCGCCGGGGGGGATCTCTGCAGACAGTGCACAGCAGCAGCTGCAGAGACAGTCAGTCTGACAGTGACTGAGTCAGAAATGAATCTGGATCACAGCGATATCGGTCGGATCAGATCAGAGGCAGACTCACTCTCACAGACTCACAGGCATGCTGCACTGCAGACTGCAGTCCCTACTCCTAGCAGGTATTTAAGCACAGTTTATGTGGAATGTTATATGTAATATTGGTTGGTTTGTGACTTTAGAGACTGAGAGGCATCTAGGGTTTACCGTTTATGTACCACTTCCTTATGGTACTGTATTTTGTTGTGACCAGTGCAACACTAAGGCAGTTAGGCTACTTTCACACTAGCGTCGGATTCGGCCCGTCGCATTGCGTTGGGCCGAGATTCCGACGCTAGCGTTTGATGCGCCGCACAGCGGGTTCAGCGGATGCATTTCTCCAGCACATCCGCTGCCCCATTGTGGGGGGTGGGGGCAGAGTTCTGGCCACGCATGCGCGGTCGGAAAAAGCAGTCCGTCGGCAGCAAAAAATGTTACATTTAACGTTTTTTGCTCCCGGCGGTCCGCCACAACACGGCACAACCGTCGCACGACTGTTGCGACGTGTGCCAATACGTCGCAATGCGTCGGTAATGTTACTCTATGGGGCAAAAACGCATCCTGCAAACCACTTTGCAGGATGCGTTTTTTCCCCTAAACGACGCATTGCGACGTATTAAAAAAAATGCCAGAGTGAAAGTAGCCTTAGCCACATTCACACGTTGTGTTCTGTCCTGCGGGTTCTCCCGCAGCGGATTTGATAAATCTGCAGGGCAAACCCGCTGCGGTTATCCCTGCAGATTTATTGCGGTTTGTCCTGCGGGTTCCGCTGCAGGATTTTACCCCTACTATTGATGCTGCATATGCAGCAATATGCAGCATCAATAGTAATGTTAAAAATAATAAAATAATTATATACTCACCCTCTGACGTCCCGATCTCTGCGGCGCTGCTCCAAAGATGCTGTGCGACCAGGACCTTCGTGACGTCACGGTCATGTGACCGCGACGTCACCGCAGGTCCTGGTCGCATAGCAAGCCTGAGACCGGACGGCCGCGTGCAGCGCTGAGACTTCAGAGGTGAGTATAGCTTATTTTTAATTTTATTTATTTTATTTTTTTTACCACAAATATGGTTCCTGGGGCCTGGAGGAGAGTCTCCTCTCCTCCACCCCGGGTACCACCCGCACATTATCCGCTTACTTCCCGCATGGTGTGCACAGCCCCATGCGGGAAGTAAGCGGATCAATGCATTTGTATGGATGCAGAATCGCTGCGATTCTGCACAAAGAAGTGACATGGTCCTTCTTTTTTTCCGCAGCAATTCAGCGCGTTTTTTTTCGGGATTTTCCGCATCATGTGCACTGCGGTTTTTGTTTTCCATAGGGTAACATTGTACTGTACCATGCATGGAAAACTGCTGCGGACCCGCAGCGGCAAAATCGCGGCGGTTCCGCAGTAAAAACAGCATAGTGTGAACATACCCTTAGTTTTACTTATAACAACCTAGCTTGCATTTTCAGTTTTTTTTTTTTTTAAGAGAAAATAAATACGGTGTACATTAATTTAATATTTTTGGGTCTAGATTGAGTTCCAGATATTGGTAGGACCCGTTGAAGTGCTGAGGCACGAAACGGCCGTTATCCGCTTTGTTCACATCCCTCCCTGCATATTTTGAAAAATGTCCGAATAAAAATTGTGACCACCACACTCGGGTAAGTGCACTTTTTTTTGGCTTTTTCTCTTGGACTTTCATGTTGTTCTGCAGAAGCTGCACCCCGTTGTTATATAAAGGAATTTTGTCGGTCCTCTCTTGAACAAAGGGTTGTTTGGATAATAGGGTCTAACTACAACAGCAGTGCGGGGTATTATCTTTTTACCCTTAGGGTACCGTCACACAGTGGCATTTTGATCGCTACGACGCCACGATCCGTGACGCTCCAGCATCGTAACAATATCGCTCCAGCGTCGTAGACTGCTGTCACACTTTGCAATGTACGACGCTGGAGCGATAATTTCATGACGTATGTGCGATGTAGAAGCCGTTGGTTACTATGCGCACATCGTATACAATATCGTGCACACCTTTGTTACACCATGCGATCATGCCGCCACAGCGGGACACTAGACAACGAAAGAAAGTTTCAAACGATCTGCTACGACATACGATTCTCAGCGGGGTCCCTGATCGCAGTAGCGTGTCAGACAGCGAGATCGCTGGAAAGTCACAGATATATCGCTGGAACATCACGAATCGTGCCGTCATAGCGATCAAAATGCCACTGTGTGACGGTACCCTAAGTTCTACTTATAACAACCTAGCTTGCATTTCCTTTTTTTTTTTAAAGAGAAAATAAATACGGTGTACATTAATTTAATATTTTTGGGTCTAGATTGAGTTCCAGATAAAATGCTTGTGATTATGACGTTAAAAGTGGGTCCTGCCATAATCTGCCGAAAGCTAACACTCAGGTTCCCTATTATACTCCCAGTGGCGTAGGAAGGGGAATGCAGGGCGGGCGGGCCTCCCCGGGCTGCACAATGCGGGGGGGTGGGTCACCGGGCTGCAGCCGGCGCTGGCTGAAGAAAACAAGCGCGATCTGCGCTATACCACGGATTATCGCTGGCGGCGGCCATCTTCCGGAGGCCGCGCATGCACAGATGGTAGTGATCGGCTTCCCGGGGCTTCAGGAAAATGGCCGCGGGATGCCGTGCGTGCGCAGATGGAGATCGCGGTGGCCATTTTCCTGAAGCCGAGTTCGCATCTTTTATTATATTACCCGTAACTTTCACTTTCGATCTCCTGTCAGTGTCACTGCAGCGATTCCAGGAAGCACCGGGGATTTCTGAGCGTCCGTACAGCAGCAGATCACATCAGATCAGAGGCAGAGAGGATCGCACCAGGCTGAGGTGAGCAACCGCCGGACAGCAGCCGCCCGGTGTGGTGATAAGGGGGAGGCCGCATTTATGCACTTTATTTATGTATTTGCAGTTTCTCTTTACACACCACTTTTAGGGTCCTTCAGACTTTCTTATCTATTTATACTTTTTTTTGAGGGGGGAACGAGGTGTTCCCCATTATACTTTATACTTTATACTTTAGGCACGCAGGGCCTGTGATGACGTTGCGGTCACATGACGATCTATGCCAACGGAACGTGGCGGTTGTCTCGCGAGGAGCGGTAAAAGCGGCGTAGGTGAGTATATAATGTTTTTTGTTTTTTTTTTATTATTTTTAACATTAGATGTTTTAACTATTGTTGTAAATTGTAAAAAACTTGGTCACACAGGGTTAATAGCAGCGGTAACGGAGTGCGTTACCCACGGCATAACGCGGTCCGTTACCGCCGGCATTAACCCTGTGTGAGCAAAAAAAAAAAAAGAGTTGAACAAAAAAAGCTTTGTAGGTCTCAGCAGTCACGTTGGTGGTCCCAGAGGTCTTGGTGGTTCCAGCGATCACGTTGGTGGTCCCAGCAATCGCGTTGTGGTCCCAGCGGTCACATTGGTGGTAAGCAGAACTTTTTTTTTTTTTGCAGTCCCGATCATGTGATGGTAACATTCACCGGTGAAATAATTTAACTTGTCCATCTGAGGTCTTATTTCTGCTGCATTTTTTTTATTCTAAAAAATGCATCATAGACAATTCAAATTCAGCGTACAGGCTTTACCAACTTACTCCGCTGCCGGGCCGATTGGTCATTTGGTGGGAGGGCGGGACTGTGTGTAGCAGCACCCAGACGTAGGCAGAAAGTGACGTCATTCTGGGAATGCTGGAGTGTCTGCAACCAGTCCCGCTCTTATGCCGGCTACAGGAGTGCCATCCTGGTGGCCCGGGCCCTGGTCTGACCTAACTTTATTTTTTTGTTATTTTGTTAGGCTTAGATAAAATGAAGCGAAGAAAAGAAAGTGGTTTAGAATGTTTAGAAAAAAGAAAAAGGCTAAGGAGGAAGAATTGAAAAAAAATGAAGGTGCACTACTAAAATATCTCAGCCACGATACTACTACTCCTGTTGCTGAGGAGATTCCTAAATTCACAGCATCAGACACAAGTGCTCCTTCAACTTCAGGAACCAATGAGCAGTGTGATGACCAAGACATTGACCCAAGTGCTCCTTCAACTTCAGGAACCAATGAGCAGTGTGATGACCAAGACATTGACCCAAGTGCTCCTTCAACTTCAGGAACCAATGAGCAGTGTGATGACCAAGACATTGACCCAAGTGCTCCTTCAACTTCAAGAAGCAATGAGGAGTGTGACGATCAAAATATTCCTGCTATTGATTTAAAGGATGTTGGTCTTTGGCCAAATAAAATTAATGATGATACAAGGATCTTACTGGTACGTCAAGGTGCATCAGTGGTTCAGCATCTAGACTCAGACTTTGCTGAAGTGGTTCGTGAGGGAGCATCAATCAAAGGACAAAACAGAAAACTTACACGCAACTGGTTTTTTAAAACTCTGCCAAATAATGAAAAAATGTTGAGGTGATGGTTGCTGTACTCTCCTTCCAAAAAAGCCCTTTACTGCTTTTGTTGCAGACTATTTGCAGATGCAGAAACAAGTCAGTCTAATTTTGATTCAGTGAATGGATTCAACACATGGTGGAAACTTAATCCTAAAGTATACAACCATGAATCTAGTGTGGCCCATGTAGAATGTTTCACAAAATGGAAGGAGTTAGAAATTGGACTCCAACGTGGCGTAACAATTGATAAAAAAGTACAGGAAGAAGTAGAAAATAATGTGAAGAAGTGGAGGGAGATACTTGCAAGATTGTTGGATATCATTAGATTCCTTGCTAAACAAAATTTGGCTTTACGGGGTCACAGAGAAGTAATCCATCACGAGACTGATTACGAACCTAAATCAACTGGAAAAAAGGGAAATTTTTTAGAATTAGTTCATTTGTTGGCGAAATATGATCCAGTGCTACGTGAACATATTCTAAGAATCAAGTTTGGAAAAAAGTTTGCTACATCATATTTCTCTCCTACAATTCAGAATGAGTTTATAGAAATTTTGGGAGGGAAAGTAAGAAGCAAAGTTGTGGAGCAAGTAAAAATAGCAAAGTATTTTTCTATTATATTTGACAGCACCCCTGATATTTCTCATAAGGATCAAATGTGCCAAGTTTTACGCTACGTTATGATAAATGGAAATGAAGTTAAGGTTGTGGAATCATTTGTTGATTTTATTGAAATAAAAGGTAAAACTTCAGAGAGTATTTCAACTGTGATTTTGCAACAATTAGAAAAATACGGAATTGACATCCAAAATTGTAGAGGACAAGCATATGATAATGCTGCTGTAATGGCTGGTCAACATACTGGCGTTCAGAGACGCATTAAGGAAATAAATATAAAAGCTGAATTTGTTGCATGTACAAATCACTCTCTGAATTTGGCAGGTATACATGCAGCTTCTGTTGCACTGTTTGGTTACATTTTTTGGAACTGTGGAGCGTTTGTTCACATTTTTTTCTTCTTCTACCCATCGCTGGGATGTTCTGATTTCAGTCACTGGTCAAAGTGTCAAGCGTGTATTAGAAACTCGGTGGAGTGCACGGGGAGATGCTGTGAGTGCAGTGAAAAAAAATTACTCCAAAATTTTACAGGCTGTAGAACATTTAACTGGTGAAGAAGAAAATAGAGTTACCAGGTCAGATGCTGGCGTGTTGCTTGTTGCATTACAATCTTTTTCCTTCCTGTGCTTTCTTGGCCTGTGGGAATCTGTGCTTAAAGAAATTAATGACACACAGGTCTACCTACAGACCAAAGGATTAAATATCCAACAATGTGACACAAAACTTGGAGCATTAAAAGCATTTTTAACAGAAAACAGAGAGGAATTAGTTAAGCATTCAGTAGCTTATGCAAAAGAAATTTGTGAAGATTTGGGAATAGATATGGATCGCCGCTCTAGAAAGAAGAAAAAGATGGCAGGTGAAGAATCGCAAGACTCTGCATTGCCATATGAAACGGAGTTGATGAGAGAAATGTACCTTTCATTGGACAAAGTGAAATCACAACAAGATTTCAACAGCTTCATGCTCTTGCTGAAAAATATGCCTTCCTGACTCCATCACACCTTTTGGACGATAAGTATGAGTGTCAGCTAAATCAAGATCACGATGATATTAATAAGGAAGAGTTCCTTATTGAGAGAAAAAGGCTTAAAAGTTTTCTTTATGTTGCTGTTACACAAGACAAAAAAGAGACATGGAAGGAGGACAGTCCGCTTGAACTGTTGCAGTTTATTGTAAAATACAGTCTAGAGAACTCGGTTCCAAATATTGTCATACTCCTTCGCATTTTTCTTACTATTGCTGTAAGTGTTGCTACTTGTGAGGAGTTTTTCCAAGTTAAAGCTGATTAAAAATTACCTAAGATCCACAATGAGCGCCATGCGTTTAGGAAATATGGCCATTCTGTCTATTGAACATCAGCTGAGTGAAGAAATAGACTTTGATGATGTTATCAACGATTTTGCAAACAGAAAGGCAAGAAAAGTAAAATTCTAAAATATTTGAAATCAACTTTACTCCCAAAGTGACAATTTAAAGTTTCAGTTAAACAATAAAGAGTTTTTTTTCTGTGCGTGTTGTCCTGACTATTTTTGGTAACCTTTGTGTGTATTGAGTCGGGGGGGTGGGGGAGCGCCAAACTCGGGACCGGCCCCGGGCGGCAAAAGCTCTAGCTACGCCACTGGTCGTCGGTGTGTTGGTTCCTGGCTTCGGGTTGGGGATCTGGTCTGGTTGTCTTCCCGTCATGTTCCTATGAAGGTTTCTTCCCCTAAGTTTAAGCCTCGGTTTATTGGTCCTTATAAGATTTCTGAGATTATTAATCCGGTGTCTTTTCGTTTGGCGCTTCCGGCCTATTTTGCTATCCATAATGTCTCCATAGATCTTTATTGTGGAAATATGTGGTGCCCGTTGTTCCCTCTGTTGATCCTCCGGCCCCTGTGTTGGTTGATGGAGAGTTGGAGTATGTGGTTGAGAAGATTTTGGATTCTCGTTTTTCGAGGCGGAGGCTTCAGTACCTTGTCAAATGGAAGGGTTATGGCCAGGAGGATAATTCTTGGGTTTTTGCCTCTTATGTCCATGCTGCTGATTTGGTCCATGCCTTTCATCTGGCTCATCCTGATCGTCCTGGGGGCCCTGGTGAGGGTTCGGTGACCCCTCCTCAAGGGGGGGTACTGTTGTGAATTCTGCTTTTTTGAATGCAGTTGTCTCATAGTCACAGTCCTGGCCAGGTGTATCTGCTGATTGCAGTTCTGACTGGGATATTTAGGTGTGGAGGATTCATTAGTCCTTTCCAGTTGTCAATGTTTCTTGTGAAGTGTTGGTTCACTTTCTGGCTTCTCCTGCTTAGCTACCAATTCAACAAAGATAAGTATCTGTTTCTTTTTCTGTGGCACACATGCAGTGTGCTTATATTCTGTGCTATTCATTTGTTTTTCTCTTGTCCAGCTTAGACTGTGTCAGTGTTTTCTCAGTCTTGTTGGATTCTCTGGAGTTGCAGATATACGCTCCACATCTTTAGTTAGATGGTGGAGTTTTTGTATTTTCTGCTGTGGATATTTTTGGAAGAATTTTTAATACTGACCGCTTAGTATCCTGTCCTATCCTTTCCTATTTAGCTAGTGTGTGCCTCACTTGCTAAATCCTGTTTCCTGCCTGTGTGTGTCTTTTCCTCTACTACTCACAGTCAATATTTGTGGGGGGCTGCCTATCCTTTGGGGTTCTGCTCTGAGGCAAGGTAGAATTCCTATTTCCATCTATAGGGGTATTTAGTCCTCCGGCTGTGTCGAGGTGTCTAGGTTTTGTTAGGCACACCCCACGGCTACTTCTAGTTGCGGTGTTAAGATCAGGGTTTGCGGTCAGTATAGTTACCACCTACTCCAGTGAAAGTTTTCATGCTGCTCCAAGGTCACCTGATCATAACAAGCGACCTCCACCCCCTGGAAAACTCACCAAAATGGGAATGAAAACCGTAATTACAGAAAAATGCCAAAGTTCCAGTGGATTGATTGAGCCTACTGTTAAAGTCAAACTCTGCAAGAGTTAGAAATGAGGACCAGTCCTTCTGCTGAACCACAACAAAACACCTCAAAATTTTCTCCAAAGATTGAGAGGTCCTGTCAAGTCTGACTGTTGGTGTCACAGGTATGCAGCGACAGAAGGAGCCAGAAGACCTCAGCATCTGATTTCATGTACTGCTACAGGTTTCTTTCAGCAATGCAGGCGTTAAACTGTTCAGCTTGGAGTCTCTGAAGCCTTCTTGCTTGAAAGACCTCGGCTGTGCAGTATCAGCCACTTCCCTCTCCTATATATTCTTACCTCTGGCAATTTGGATTGCCAGTGTTAGTCTTGTTGTACTGCCTGGTGAAGGAGTGAAGTATTTGGTGTTTGGTAGTGGTGTTTTGGAAATTTTTCTGTTACTGTTGCTTGGTGTTTCAGCTGTGTTCACAGTCCCCATCTTCTCTTATTTTATTTACCTTCCTTATCGCTGAGAGAGTACGTAGATAACCAAGGGAAAAAACAAAGGCGTAAGTCAGGTCACAGTCCAGGGTGAATAATAAAAGATAGCAGATCAAAAGCCGAAAGAGAAGACATAGGGATAGTCAGAATATGATCGAAAGGGTCAGGCTCACCAATAAGCACAAACTATGTCTGGCAGGTAATCACCAGAACACTGAACACCTGCAGAAAGTCTCGCACATCCCAGTCACAGATTGCACAGGCCCCGACAGCTCAGCAAGCCCATCACAGTATTGAACAGCCAAACTGTCAATCAAGACAGACAGCTCAGCAGGACAGTTTCCATAGAACAGCATAGCAATCATTCATTGAGCGGAGGATTCGTGACACCAAATAACAGTTTTCCCATCTGACAGGACACAGAGTACCATTGAATGATATGAAAGAATCGTAAGTCAATGTTCACCGTTAATCCCTTTTTATTTGTAATTGTAATATACACATGATTCGTCTTCTTTATAATATCTTTTAATATTTTTGTAAATACTGCCTATCTTTTTATGGAGTAAAATATATAATTTTACTAGCTTGTCTTCATGCTCTATACGAACTGTTGAGTCCTCTGAAGTGAGTTACACTACTGATTTGGGTTGGCTCTGGACCCGTTAATCGGAGCTGGTTGCAGCGATCTTGTTCTGTGCAATTGGACATCTTTGCAGCGTCCGGTAGCGTTGATAATTATTGTTCCCACCTGAGTTGGAGTAGTTATATCTCCCTCGCTGCAGAGTGCCCAATAGCCAGTACAAAGCAGACAGCCTTTCTGGCAACTAATTACCCTAGGTGCAGTACCTAATCTGACCTGAGGATAAGGGGGGTGCCAGAGAGCTGCAAGTTCCAAATCGGAACTGGAAAGTGGGATGTAGATAAATCCCCTTCAGAAGGAACCAGGGGCACCCAAACAACCCCGGTTCATGACAAATTGGTTTGAGTAGTGGGGACAATAAAGATATCCTCCCCGGGATCCCTGACATATTGTTGGGATCCATGAGATATTGTTGGCAGCACGGTGTGAACCGTGACACTCATGCATTATACTCTATGGGGGCAGAATTATACTCCATGAGGCCTGCTTTATACTACATGGGGGTTGCATTATACTCTATCAAGGACTATTGGGAGTGCATTATACTTTGAGTACTATATGAAGGCTGCATTATAATCTATTGAGGACAATTTGGAGTGCGTTATACTATATGGGGGGTGCATTATACTGTATGGAGGACCATGGAGAATGCATTATGCTGTGTAGAGGACTATGAAGAATGCCTTATACTTTATGAAGGACTATCAGGTGCATTATACTATGGGGAGTGCATTCGACTAAATGGAGGACTACGGGGGTGCGTTTTACAATATGAAGGACTATGGGATGCATTATACTACATTGAGGAACATGGGGAGTTAAGTATACTATACGGAGGATGTCACGATAACATGAATATGCCATGTTTTGAGTACATACCTAAAGGGTCCATGGCTTTTCAGACACACACTGTGGGCTTTTCCGACCCCCCCTCTTCGCTCTGCCTAGAAAGTTCTTCTCCTCTTTTTGCCTGCAGGCGACTCCCCCCTGCAAGATAGTGCAATGTGCGACCAGCCAGCACATTCACTGAAAAATTTATATGGCTTTGTGCTGCGAAAGCCAGGGTCCTTAAACTCCTCATTCCCCCCTCCCACCTAATACCAGCCAACACTGGTACAGAACCTGCATGGGACTCTTTGTTCTTTTGAAGTTATGTATAATGGCACCGATCAGGGCTAGAGATATAAGGATTATATATTTCAGATGTCCATCGAGAGATCTATAGCTCACTGAAATTGCTAGGAGCTAAACCCAACAAGGGCAAGGAGCGAGTTTCTCCACAAGCGGGTCATGTATCTATGCAGTGTTTACACTTAAAAGAACCCCCCTGATGTGGTGAACACTGTTGTGAATTCTGTTGTTGAACTCCCTCCTGTGGTCGTGAATGGTACTTTGGTGGGTTCTGTCCATGGACTCCCTCTGGTGGCTGTGAGTGAAGCTGCTGCTTCTGAGGTTCCTTACACAGGTGACGTGGTTTATCCTGTGGTTGGCTGCTCTATTTAACTCCACTCAGATCGTTACTCCATGCCAGCTGTCAATGTTCCTGCATTGGTTCAGTTCGCTCTTGGATCTTTCTGGTGACCTGTCTTCTCCAGCAGAAGCTAAGTTCCTGATAGTTATTATTTGTTCATTGTTTCCTTGTCCAGCTGGTTATCATGATTTTGTCTTGCTAGCTGGAAGGTCTGGGATGCAGAGTGGCATCTCCGCACCGTTAGTCGGTCTTTTTGCACACTCTGCGTGGTCTTTTGTAGTTTTTTGTGCTGACCGCAAAGATACCTTTCCTATCCTCTGTCTGTTTAGTAAGTCTGGCCTCCCTTTGCTGAAACCTGTTTCATTTCTGCGTTTGTGACTTTCATCTTTACTCACAGTCAATATATGTGGGGGGCTGCCTTTTCCTTTTGGAAATTTCTCTGAGGCAAGGTAGGCTTTATTTTCTATCTCTAGGGCTAGCTAACTCTTTTGCTGTGAAGAGTGTTATGATAGGCAATTCAGTATCACAATGGACATAGCGGTCAGAGCACATACAGTGATCTGACAATAACCCAAAATAATAGAACGAGCTCTGAGACGTGGGAACTCTGCAGACCGCAATCCCTAATCCTCTCCAAACAACACTAGAGGCAGCCGTGGATTGCGCCTAACTCTGCCTATGCAACTCGGCACAGCCTGAGAAACTAACTAGCCTGAAGATAGAAAAATAAGCCTACCTTGCCTCAGAGAAATACCCCAAAGGAAAAGGCAGCCCCCCACATATAATGACTGTGAGTAAAGATGAAAAGACAAACGTAGAGATGAAATAGATTCAGCAAAGTGAGGCCCGACTTTCTTAACAGAGCGAGGATAGGAAAGATAACTTTGCGGTCTACACAAAACCCTAAAGAAAACCACGCAAAGGGGGCAAAAAGACCCTCCGTACCGAACTAACGGCACGGAGGTACACCCTTTGCGTCCCGGAGCTTCCAGCAAAACAAATAGACAAGCTGGACAGAAAAAATAGCAAACAAATAACAAAGAAGAACTCAGCTATGCAGAGCAGCAGGCCACAGGAATGATCCAGGGAAAAACAAGTCCAACACTGGAACATTGACAGGAAGCATGGATCAAAGCATTAGGTGGAGTTAAGTAGAGAAGCACCTAACGACCTCACCAGATCACCTGAGGGAGGAACCTCAGAAGCCGCAGTACCACTTTCCTCCACAAACGGAAGCTCCCAGAGAGAATCAGCCGAAGTATCACTTGTGACCACAGGAGTGAACTCTGCCACAGAATTCACAACAGAAGAGGCGTCTAGGGAGAGTCAGGAACTCTCCACGGCTATTTCTAGTTGTGGTGATAGGATTAGGGCCTGCGGTCAGCAGAGCTCCCACATCCCAGAGCTTGTCCTGTGTGAGTTTAACTATCAGGTCGTGCCGGTGCTCCTAACCACCAGGTCCATAACAGAACACTCTGATCATGGTGTCGTTCGTATACGAGGTTCATACAGCAAGTTAGGCATAGAAATGGTTTGTCCTAGCTCTAAGAAAGGGGAGGATTCAGCCTCTGAGTGAGGTCACCACAGGGAGAGTGCCTTGGTTTTGGGCTGGGAGATAACTGAGTGGGACATCAGTCTAGAGGGTCTTTTCTCCTGGGTCTAGCTTCGAGACAGGGGTGTAATGCATATTGATGTGTCCCCTGAGCACATGGTCAGCCATGAGATGAAATGATCTGAATGAAATGTAAGTGTTTTTCAACTTTAATCCCATTTTATTTGTAATTGTACTGTACATATGATACTTGTCTTCTTTATAATATCTATTTGTACTTCTGTAAACACTGCCTACTTTTTTGGAGTAAAATATATAAAATTACTAGCTTTGTATCTCCTTACTCTATAACGAACTGTCACGTCCTCTGAAGTGAATTACACTACTAAATTGGGTGGGCTCCGGACCCGTTAATAATTAAGAAATCGGAGCTGGTGGCATATACCCATAATAGCCATCAACTATGCAAACTTGAGACAAGGGTATTCTACTCAAGTCATCCGAGGGTTACATCTACAGGTAGGGGCATTGCACTCAGAAGGTATTGACTGTTATGTGCTAGAGGGTCTGCCCTTTCCTGTGGTTCTTGGACTACCTTGGCTCACCTTGCACAACACTGTGGTAGATTGGCAGACTCGGCAGGTGGTAAAGGGAAGCAAGTATTGTCACAAACCATGTTTGGGCACCCAGCTATCGAGTGGATACCCAGTCTGTACCTAAATACCTGTCTGACTTTTGGGATGTGTTTTCAAAGCAGGGTTGCCAAGAACTTCCTCCCCATCTTCCTTATGACTGTGCCATTAATCTTGTCCCTGGGGCCAAGCTGCAAAAAAGAGCAGACAATATAAAATCTCTGGTCCAGAGAGGCAGGCCATGAAGAACTATATATATTGTGGAAAGTTTGGCAAAGGGTGATATCAGACCATACTCATTCCCAATAGCTGCACGGTTTTTCTTTGTAAAGAAGAAAGAAGATAGACGGGGGGGTTACGCCCCTGCCTAGATTTCCGCAAACTCAATCACATCACGGTCCAGGATCCGTAATTGCTCCCACTCCTATCAGACCTCTTTATTCAGATCATAGGAACAAAATGGCTTTCTAAACTGGATCTCAGGGAGGCGTGTATAATCTCATTTGTATTAAAGAGGGAGATGAGTGGAAAGCAGCCTTCAATACACCTGGATGACACTATGAGAATCTTGTGATGCCATTTGGGTTGACTAATGTTCCCGCTGTCTTTCAGCACATAGTAAATGGCATCTTTATTCACCTGGTGGTAGATTTGTTGTTATCTATCTTGATAACATATTAATTTATTCATCTGACATTGAGTCACATCAGGTACATGTCAGACAGGTCTTAAAGATACTCGGAGACAATAGATTATTTATCAAACCAAAGAAATGTATGTTCTCGGTAGATCCTTTTTCTAGGCCATGTTTTATCATCCATCGGTTTTTGCATGGATCTGGTGAAAGTCCGGGCATTACTGAATTGTGATCGTCCTGAGGATTTGAAGGCGTGTAGTGTGAATATAAAAATGGCTATTTTGAGTCCATATTGAAATATGCAGAATGCATTCAGACCACTACAAAGCAGCATTTCTAGTCATACATTTACAGAGAGACAATGCTCATAGTGACACAATCTTGAGAACTGTTTACTTATTATCTGAATGCCTTTACCTCACAAACAGTTCTAAGTTTCTCTATGTTTGTTATTGTAAAACATGAAGGTTTATTTAACCTCTGTGTTTGGTGGTTTTAGCTAAATCCATGTGAGCTTTTCTCATCGTTTGAGGTTCGCCTGGTATCTTGGTTTCATCTTATCTTGATAGCTGACCACTGGATGGGCAGGGTAAAACTAGAGTTACACAGTGTAAATCACTATATAAGGCCAGAGAAACATAACTAAGACAGAAGCAGAAAGTTGGGTAACTGAACATGTGTACAGTGTTGTAATACCTGTATAAGTAAAAACGTCCGTGCAATGTTGTGAATTTCCCAGTGGTTCTCTGTCTTGGTGTAGCGTCTCTGATATTTCAGAGGGATGATGTTTAACCCCTTTCTGCCATTGGACGGAATAGTACGACCGATGGCAGAACCCCCTGATTTGATGCAGGCTCCAGCGATGAACCCGCATCAAAAACGGGACATTCAGCTGTTTTGAACAGCTGACATGTGCCCCCCGCAATAGGCGCCGGCGGAATCGTGATCTGCCTGCACCTATTAACTAGTTAAATGCCACTGTCAAACTCTGACAGCGGCATTTAACAAGTGCTTCCGATCTATCAATAAAAAAAAGAATTAACCTGATTGCTAAATAGCGTAGCGAGAAAAAAATTAAAACCCCCAGAATTCCGCTTTTTTGGTAGCCGCGAAATTGCATTAAAATGCAATAATGGGCGATCAAAACCGAAATGGTACAATTAAAAACATCAGCTCGTCATGCAAAAAAAAACCCCTGAAGACCTGGAGAATCATATTGGCAGGTCAGTATTAGCATTTAGTGAACCTGGCAAAAAAGCCAAACAAAAAACCAGTGTGGATTGCACTTTTTTTTACAATTTTACCGCACTTGGATTTTTTTTCCCGCTTTCTAGTACATGACATGGTAAAACCAATGGTGTCATTCAAAAGTACAACTCGTCCCACAAAAAAATAAGCCCTCACATGGCCATATTGATGGAAAAATAAAAATGTTATGGCTCCGGGAAGGAGGGGAGCTAAAAGGAAAACGCAAAAACGAAAAAAGCTCCGCTGGTTAACCCCTTCATGACCCAGCCTATTTTGACCTTTAAGACCTTGCCGTTTTTTGCAATTCTGACCAGTGTCCCTTTATGAGGTAATAACTCAGGAACGCTTCAATGGATCCTAGCGGTTCTGAGATTGTTTTTTCGTGACATATTGGGCTTCATGTTAGTGGTAAATTTAGGTCAATAAATTCTGTGTTTAATTGTGATAAAAACGGAAATTTGGCGAAAATTTTGAAAATTTCGCAATTTTCACATTTTGAAATTTTATTCTGTTAAACCAGAGAGTTATGTGACACAAAATAGTTAATAAATAACATTTCCCACACGTCTACTTTACATCAGCACAATTTTGGAAACAAAATTTTTTTTTGCTAGGAAGTTATAAGGGTTAAAATTTGACCAGCGATTTGTCATTTTTACAACGAAATTTACAAAACCATTTTTTTTAGGGACCACCTCACATTTGAAGTCAGTTTGAGGGGTCTATATGGCTGAAAATACCCAAAAGTGACACCATTCTAAAAACTGCACCCCTCAAGGTACTCAAAACCACATTCAAGAAGTTTATTAACCCTTCAGGTGCTTCACAGCAACAGAAGCAACATGGAAGGAAAAAATGAACATTTAACTTTTTAGTCACAAAAATGATTTTTCAGCAACAATTTTTTTATTTTCCCAATGGTAAAAGGAGAAACTGAACAACGAAATTTGTTGTCCAATTTGTCCTGAGTACAGTGATACCTCATATGTTGGGGTAAACCACTGTTTGGGCGCACGGCAGGGCTTGGAAGGGAAGGAGCGCCATTTGACTTTTTGAATGAAAAATTGGCTGCACTCTTTAGCGGACACCATGTCACGTTTGGAGAGCCCCCGTGTGCCTAAAAATTGGAGCTCCCCCACAAGTGACGCCATTTTGGAAACTAGACGCCCCAAGGTACTTATCTAGATGCATAGTGAGCCCTTTAAACCCCCAGGTGCTTCACAAATTGATCTGTAAAAATGAAAATGTACTTTTTTTTCACAAAAAAATTATTTTCGCCTCAATTTTTTCATTTTCACATGGACAAAAGGATAACATGGATCCTAAAATTTGTTGGGCAATTTCTCCTGAGTACACCGATACCTCACATCTGGGGGTAAACCACTGTTTGGGCACATGGTAAGGCTCGGAAGGGAAGGAGCGCCATTTGACTTTTTGAATGAAAAATTATCTCCATCGTTAGCGGACACCATGTCGCGTTTGGAGAGACCCTGTGTGCCTAAACATTGGAGCTCCCCCACAAGTGACCCCATTTTGGAAACTGGACCCCCCAAGGAACTTATCTAGATGCCTAGTGAGCACTTTAAACCCTCAGGTGCTTCACAAATTGATCCGTAAAAATGAAAAAGTACTTTTTTTTCACAAAAAATTTCTTTTCGCCTCAATTTTTTTATTTTCACTTGGGCAATAGGATAAAATGGATCCTAAAATTTGTTGAGCAATTTCTCCCGAGTACGCCGATACCTCATATGTGGGGGTAAACCACTGTTTGGGCACACGGCAGGGCTCGGAAGGGAAGGCGCGCCTTTTGACTTTTTGAATGGAAAATTAGCTCCAATTGTTAGCGGACACCATGTCGCATTTGGAGAGCCCCTGTGTGCCTAAAGATTGGAGCTCCCCCACAAGTGACCCCATTTTGGAAACTAGACCCCCCAAGGAACTTATCTAGATGCATACTGAGCACTTTAAACCCCCAGGTGCTTCACAGAAGTTTATAATGCAGAGCCATGAAAATAAAAAATAATTTTTCTTTTCTCAAAAATGATTTTTTAGCCTGGAATTTCCTATTTTGCCAATGGTAATAGGAGAAATTGGACCACAAATGTTGTTGTCCAGTTTGTCCTGAGTATGCTGATACCCCATATGTGGGGGTAAACCACTGTTTGGGCGCACGGTAGGGCTCGGAAGGGAAGGCACGCCATTTGGCTTTTTAAATGGAAAATTAGCTCCAATCATTAGCGGACACCATGTCGCGTTTGGAGAGCCCCTATGTGCCTAAACATTGGAGATCCCCCACAAATAACCCCATTTTGGATACTAGACCCCCAAAGGAACTAATCTAGATGTGTGGTGAGCACTTTGAACCCTCAAGTGCTTCACAGAAGTTTATAACGCAGAGCCATGAAAATAAAATAAAAAATTTCTTTTCTCAAAAATGATTTTTTAGCCCGCAATTTTTTATTTTCCCAAGGGTAACAGGAGAAATTTGACCCCAAAAGTTGTTGTCCAGTTTCTCCTGAGTACGCTGATACCCCATATGTGGGGGTAAACCACTGTTTAGGCACATGCTGGGGCTCGGAAGTGAAGTAGTAACGTTTTGAAATGCAGACTTTGATGGAATGCTCTGCGGGCGTCACGTTGCGTTTGCAGAGCCCCTGATGTGGCTAAACAGTAGAAACCCCCCACAAGTGACCCCATTTTGGAAACTAGACCCCGAAAGGAACTTATCTAGATGTGAGGTGAGCACTTTGAACCCCCAAGTGCTTCACAGAAGTTCATAACACAGAGCAGTGAAAATAATAAATACGTTTTCTTTCCTCAAAAATAATTTTATAGCCCAGATTTTTTTAATTTTCCCAAGGGTAACAGGAGAAATTTGACCCCAATATTTGTTGTCCAGTTTCTCCTGAGTACGGTGATACCCCACATGTGGGGGTAAACTACTATTTGGGCACTTGCCGGGGCTCGGAAGTGAAGTAGTGACGTTTTGAAATACAGACTTTGATGGAATGCTCTACGGGCGTCACGTTGCGTTTGCAGAGCCCCAGATGTGACTAAACAGTAGAAACCCCCCACAAGTCACCCCATTTCCGAAACTAGACCCCAAAATGAAATTATCTATATATGTGGTGAGCACTTTCAACCCCCAAGTGCTTCACAGAAGTTTATAACGCAGAGCCGTGAAAATAATAAATACGTTTTCTCTCCTCAAAAATAATTTTTTAGCCCAGAATTTTTTATTTTCCCAAGGGTTACAGGAGAAATTGGACCACAAAAGTTGTTGTCCAGTTTCTCCTGAGTACGTCGATACCCCTTGTGTGGGGGTAAACCACTGTTTGGGCACACGTCGGGGCTCACAAGGGAAGTAGTGACTTTTGAAATGCAGACTTTTTTTTTTTTTTTAAATTCGTTTATTAATTGCAGAATAAATCATACAATACACACATTTGCATTTGATTCTATCATTATCCATTATGACATACAATGTGAATCGTTACAATGCATAGTATTACAAAAGTAATAAACAGTGCATGTCAATCACAAGTATCTTATTGTAAAACCTTAACTACCTCAACTACTAAAAGAACGAAAAGAACTAAAAAAAACGCCGCCAAAAGAAAGTTCCGTATAGATTTCACCCTGTAAGTAATGTCTCCAAAACCACAGGCCTCACTTCCTATGTATATATTAGAGTATTATAGGTTATAGAGTAAGATGAGAGGAGTTCCATTTACCCCATATTTTCTCAAATTTATCTGGACATCCTCTATTCTGATATAGTGTCCGTTCATACGGGATAATTGAGTTCACTAAATCCACCCAAGCTCTAAGAGATGGGCAAGAACCACCCATCCATCTCAGCGCCAGTACTTTTCGCGCCAGGAACAGTGTCTCTCGCAAAAAAATCCCAGTGTGGTGGTCCCAAACTCCTGCATCCCACACCCCAAATAAGCAGGTCAATGGCTCAAGTGGGACAGGGATCAACAGCAAGGATGTCAACAATGTTGTCACCTCTTTCCAATAATGAGAGATAATGGGACATCTCCATATCATATGAATAAAATCCGCATCACTTAAGTGACATCTCAGACAATCTGACGAATGGAGACGTCCCATCTTGAAAAGACGAGTCGGGGTCAGATAGGATTGATATATTATGTACAGCTGAGTCATCCTATTGTTAATTGATGGGGAAACCTTAGTTGGAGATTCCAAAATGTCTTCCCATTCTTCCCCCAGCGTATCCGGAAGAAGCCCCTCCCACCTTTTCTTAATAGAATCTATAGTAGACCCCTCTCCTATGGATAATAGATAAGTGTATAAAGAGGAGATAAGTCCTTGAGGGCCTTGTGAATTGAGAATACCTATCAGTGGAAGAGATGAAATGGCTCGACCCGTACCCACATTTCGCATGTGTGATTGAAAGGCTGATCTCAACTGCAGATAGCGGAAAAACTGGGATCTTGGGATGTTATAAGTATTTTGTAATTGTTCAAAGGAGGTAAAAAAACCCTGGTTGTGTACATTTCCTACTGAGAGAACACCGTGTGATATCCAAAATTCCGTGGATGGGTGGCCTAATAATCCCGGGAGATAACTGTTATTCCACAGTGGCATTTCAGCCACTATATCAACAAATTTGGTTATTTTTTTTATTTGACTCCATATTGATCTTGCCAACCGAAGCAAAGGAAGCAAACGGGGAACACCGACCCTCTCCATCTCCAAAAACCCCAGTGGACAATCGATCCTAGCAGAGTAAAGCAGATGACTCTCTGAATTAGGAAGAGGATTAGAATTATTGGGCATCCACTTATTTATCATTTTAACCTGCCCGGCTAGATAATATAAGTAGAAGTCTGGCAAAGCCGCTCCTCCCCCCCGTCTCGGTCTCTGTAGAGTAGATAACCTAAGTTTAGGCCTACTTTTCCCCCATATAAAGGACGTGGTTAGGGAATTTAGAGTCGCAAAGAGGGATTTAGGTATTGGGACAGCACTATGTTGAAGGCAGTAGTTTAACTTGGGAAGCAGTATCATTTTGATCAAATTAATGCGGCCAGCCACAGAGAGAGGGAGTTTATCCCAAGTATTAAATTTAGATTTTACCAGATCAATTAATGGGTAAATGTTAAATTGTAAATCAAATCTACTATGTTGAGACATATGTATTCCTAGATATTTGAAATTAGAGACAATGGGTAACGCCGAGAGAGTCCCGAGACGCAACATTGGGACATGAGAAAGAGGCATCAGGGCAGACTTATCCCAATTTATATAAAGACCAGAGAATTTGCTAAATTTGTCTATAATTGTTATTACTTTTGGTAGCGTATCCTCTGTTTGATCCATAAATACCACCATATCATCAGCATAGAGGCCAATAATATCTACCCGATCTGCAATGCGTATCCCCTTGATGTCGCTGGAGGATCTCATCTGTATTGCCAGAGCCTCTATTGCCAATGCAAATAGAGCAGGGGAGAGAGGGCACCCCTGGCGAGTCCCTCTATGTAAAGAAAAAGGCTCGGATATTGAGCCATTCACTATCATACGCGCCCTAGGTTTCGTATATAATGTTCCTATCCCTTTCAGAAATCTGTCCCCAAAACCATACTTCCGCAAACATGCAAACAGAAAGGACCACTCGAGGGAGTCAAAAGCTTTGGCTGCATCCAGCGATGCCAATGCCCACTTATTATCTGGCTCCAAAGAGCTATATTGAATAACCGATTGGACCCGTCTAATATTGATGGAAGTACTTTTCCCAGGCATAAAGCCTGTTTGATCTGGGTGTATGAGATCTAATATAATCGTATTCAGTCTGGTAGCCAGAATTTTAGTAAAAATCTTGTAATCTACGTTCACCAGGGATATAGGTCGGTACGATCCACAATCGAGAGGATCCTTCCCCTCTTTCCTGTGTACTATAATATTGGCATCATAAAACGTTTCAGGGACAGACTCTCCCCTCCATATTCCCCCGAGTACCTTCAATAGAAGTGGTGCCAACTTGTCCCTGTATTTCCTATATAGCTCAATGGGGAACCCATCAGGACCCGGGGCCTTCCCTGTAGCCATGTCCGCTATAGCCTGCTCCACTTCCTCCAAAGTAAACTCCGCATCCATAAAGGCCTGTTGGGATGGGCTCAACGAGGGAAACGTTATATCCGATAAATAATCCAAACATTCATTAGTATCAAAACCGCTACCAGATTTATATAACAAATTATAATAATCGTGAAAACCTTGAAGTACCTCATCAGTAGAGGATACTAATGTACCATCAGGCATACGGATTTGTAATATTGTGTTGGATGTATTGTGTTGGCGCACTAAGAAAGCCAAGAGCGTACTGGCCTGGTTCCCCAGCTCAAAATAGGACTGGCGGGTAAAGAATAATTTACGTTTCGATTTAACGTCTATATGTTGGGCATATAATCTCTGGGAGGTGAGCCACTCAGCCCTGTTACTGCTGGTCTGATTTGCTATATATGTAGCCTCTGAATCCTTTAATCGTTGCTCCATCTCGTCATCCTCCCCCGCCGTCACCCTTTTAATGTAAGAGATTGTAGAGGACAAGCATCCCCTTAAATATGCCTTCAGAGTGTCCCAAAATAAACCAAGATTCTGGGGTTCTGGATGTGCTAAAATAAAACTATTTAATTGTTCGACTGTCCTGTCACTTGAATCTATCAATTTCAGCCAGAAAGGGTTTAATTTCCAGGATCTATTGTTATTGGATTGACCATATTTAAGTTTAAGAATTACTGGACTGTGGTCCGAGATCCCCCTGTTACCATGTTCAATATTATCCACCTGCAGTGCCACGCCACTAGATCCAAATATATAATCTATACGAGATAAAGATTGTTTAGTGGATGAGTGGCAGGTATACCCTCTATCCTCTGGATGACTCATTCTCCACAAGTCCAACCAACCGCTGCCATCCATAAACAGCGCCAGCTGGGAGGGCGACTGAGGCAAAGACTCCCCGGATACTGTGTTATCCAACCTCACTCTGTCCTTAGAATGGTCCATTACTAGGTTGAAGTCACCCATGCAGATAACATTGGCATCTGGATATTTTAAGGAGAAACCCAATGCCATACGGAGAACCGACATATTAGCAGGGGGAGGGTTATAAACACAAAGTATCACATATTCACATGAATTGAGAATTGCATGTACAAAAACAAAGCGGCCCTCCGGATCCCGCCGTGCCTCCCTCGCCTCCCACCTAACCCCCCTGTGTATCAATAAGGAGACCCCTCTTGAGTAGCTAGTATGGAATGCATGGAGCGACCACTGTACCCATGGCTTTTGTATACATCGAACCGTATCCCTAGTCAGGTGTGTCTCCATCAATGCCACGACATGAGGATTGTGTTTTTTGATCTGTGAAAATACTTTAACTTTCTTCCGAGGAGTCTTAATACCCCGTATGTTCCAGGTCATATATATGATTTCAGATCCCATATTTATATAAAAAGAGAAAAATAATATATGTCAACAATATTATACGGGCGTGATCCAGAGACACCCCACAGAGCAAAAAAAAATCAATATTGGCGGCAACCATATACATCAAACAGTCAGAACTAGTGCATAAACTCAAACCCAACATAACTTGAACAATAGAGGAGCATGTTTCCATACTCCCACAGTCAAATAGAAACGGGGATACCCTCACTGAATTCAGTGTCCGGTATTGTTGACTTCTTTCGCACCTATGTAACGAGCTCTATTTATATTGCCATTTGATAAAGAACCCAAATTAGGAGTTTTTTTGGGCTTTGGACCCTCCGTGAGACCGCAACCATTCGGCCACTTCTGCTGGGTCTGTAAAAAATAAAGAGGATCCATCATGGACAATGCGGAGCCGGGCTGGATAGAGCATGGAATAAATTATATTCTTGTCTCGAAGTAGCTTTTTGACTTCCATAAATCGTGCCCGCTGTTTCTGGAGCTCCATGGAGAAATCCGGAAAAATCGATATGATGGTATTGTTGAGTTTAATGGGGCCCTTCTGCCTTGCCAAGCGAAGAATAGCATCTCTATCTCTGCAATTAAGGAGGCGTGCCAGAAACGGTCGAGGTGGAGTTCCAGGGGGCAGAGGTCTCGTTGGGACCCTATGGGCTCTTTCCACTGAGAATGTTGAGGAGAATCCATCTCCCAGGGTGGACTTAAGCCAGTCTTCCAGGAATTGCTCAGGCTGCTGACCCTCCGATCGCTCCGGGAGACCAATAATTCGAATATTATTGCGACGCAGTCTGTTTTCCAAATCATCCGCCTTTTGTTTCCATGCGTTTACGGAGCCAGCAGCTTTTGTCAGTTTAGCTTCCATGGGAGTAATAGTATCTTCTATATGTGACACTCTTGTTTCCACCTCCGAAATACGCCCTCTCATAGCTTGCATGTCATGTCGCAAACGACCCACCTCAGTATGCACATCCTCTATTTTTTCCGTAAGAGATGATCTAGTGAGGGAGATAGCCTGCATTAACTGCTCGGATGCTTGTTTAAGAGTCAGTTCGTCTTGTTCTCCCTCCTCGTTACTATCAGAAGGACGGCTCTTACGCTGGGTAAGTGCAGGATTATTTCTGAGAGTGCGCACATTGTCCGAGGAATCATCTCTGGCAAATTTCCTCAGCTTATCAGCCGCCCCTGCTCCCCTAGGGTGTTGCATGGTGGGCAAGCAGAGGAACTCCACAAAGTAATCCTGATTGTGATTGCAGATAAACCAAGCTCTAGCTTCAGGTCCTGTATAATATTATACTGTACGTCAAAGGGGGTCACAGGGCTGGCAGACAGTAATAATGAGGGTCACAGGGTGGTTGTTCAGATGTTTACTCAGGCTCTATATAACTGAACGGGCTCTCAGTCCACACACAGGGAGGTCAGCAGGAAGGGGGTTAATTCCCAGTTTTATGGTGCTGCTAAACGAAGCGGCTGTATGACAGGGGAGGCACAGGGCCCAATATTTCAGGGCACACACCGCACCACCCCCCCAGTTCCTTATTTGCGTGTTCTCCTTCCAAGCAGCACCGCAGGTATATGAGGCACTGCTCCCTTTGCTGTTAGGGAGCGTGCTATGCTAATGTCCGCCACTCCCGTGGGCACCGCTGTCCCCCTCAGGTCTCCCAACCTCCGTGCACAAGCACAGCTCTCACCGCTGCGATCCTGCTTCCGTTCGCCCCGACGAGAAGAGAGCCCGGCTTCAGCAGGAGACGGCGCCGCGTCCTGTGTCCTGGAGCGCGCGCACCGAAGATGGCCGCCACTGCACGTGGATCCTCCCGGCCTCTCTGTCCCTGCAGCTCCCGCCGCCTCAGATCACTACGGCAGCCGTCCGGAGGGCTCACAAGGTTCCTCTAAGTGTGGGGTCTCAGCCCCTGTCGGTTCTGTTTGCGGGGATGAGATATATGTGGCAGGATTGAATCAGGATGTATGGAGCTCTTACTCAGTGCGTCCTTCTTCTCCGGCTACATAGCCACGCCCCGAAATGCAGACTTTGATGGAATGGTCTGCGGGCGTCACGTTGCGTTTGCAGAGCCCCTGGTGTGCCTAAACAGTAGAAACCCCCCACAAGTGACCCCATTTTGGAAACTAGACTCCCCAATGAACTTATCTAGATATGTGCTGAGCACTTTGAACCCCCAAGTGCTTCACAGACGTTTACAACGCAGAGCCGTGAAAATAAAAAATCATTTTTCTTTCCTCAAAAATGATGTTTTAGCAAGCAATTTTTTATTTTCTCAAGGGTAACAGAAGAAATTTGACCGCAGTAATTGTTGCGCAGTTTGTCCTGAGTATGCTGGTACCCCATATGTGGGGGTAAACCACTGTTTGGGCGCACGTCGGGGCTCGGAAGTGAGGGAGCACCATTTGACTTTTTGAATACAAGATTGGCTGGAATCAATGGTGGCGCCATGTTGCGTTTGGAGACCCCTGATGTGCCTAAACAGTGGAAACCCCTCAATTCTAACTCCAACACACCCCTAAACCTTATCCCAACTGTAGCCGTAACCCCAACACACCCCTAACCACAACCCTAATTCCAACCCAACCCTAACCCTAAGGCTATGTGCCAACGTTGCGGATTCGTATGAGATTTTTCAGCACCATTTTTGAAAAATCCGCGGGTAAAAGGCACTGCGTTTTACCTGCGGATTTACCGCGGATTGCCAGTGTTTTTTGTGCGGATTTCACCTGTGGATTCCTATTGAGGAACAGGTGTAAAACGCTGCGGAATCCGCACAAAGAATTGACATGCTGCGGAAAATACAACACAGCGTTTCCGCGCGGTATTTTCCGCACCATGGGCACAGCGGATTTGGTTTTCCATATGTTTACATGGTACTGTAAACCTGATGGAACACTGCTGCGGATCCGCAGCATCCAATCCGCTGCGGATCCGCAGCCAAATCCGCACCGTGTGCACATAGCCTAATTCTAAAGGTATGTGCACACGCTGCGGAAAACGCTGCGGATCCGCATCAGTTTACCATGAGTTTACAGTTCAATGTAAACCTATGGGAAACAAAAATCGCTGTACACATGCTGCAGAAAAACTGCACGGAAACGCAGCGGTTTACATTCCTCAGCATGTCGCTTCTTTCTGCGGATTCCGCAGCGGTTTTACAACTGCTCCAATAGAAAATCGCAGTTGTAAAACCGCAGTGAAATGCGCAGAAAAACCGCTGTAAATCCACAGCGGTTTAGCACTGCGGATTTATCAAATCCTCTGCGGAAAAATCCGCAGAGGACCAGAATACGTGTGCACATCCCGAACCCTAACCCTACCCCTAACCCTACCCCTAACCCTACCCCTAACCCTACCCCTAACCCTACCCCTACCCCTAACCCTACCCCTACCCCTAACCCTACCCCTAACCCTAACCCTACCCCTAACCCTACCCCTACCCCTAACCCTACCCCTAACCCTACCCCTAACCCTAGCCCTAACCCTACCCCTACCCCTAACCCTACCCCTAACCCTAACCCTAGTTCTTACCCCAACCTTAGTGAAAAAAAAATTTTTTTATTTTTTTTTTTATTGTCCCTACCTATGGGGGTGACAAAGGGGGGGGGTCATTTACTATTTTTTTATTTTGATCACTGAGATAGGTTATATCTCAGTGATCAAAATTCACTCTGGAACGAATCTGCCGGCCGGCAGATTCGGCGGGCACACTGCACATGCGCCCGCCATTTTGGAAGATGGCGGGGCCCAGGAAGGAAGACGGACACCGGCAGGCTCGGTAAGTATAAGGGGGGGGAGATCAGGGCAGGGGGGGCGTCGGAGCACGGGGGGGAGGCGTCGGAGCACGGGGTGGGGGGCGTCGGAGCACGGATGAGGATCGGTGTGCGTGCGGGTGGATGGATTGAAGCACGGGGTGGTGGATCGCTGTGCAGGGGGGGTGATCGGAGCACGGGGGGGATCGCTGTGCGGGGGGGTGATCGGAGTGCGGGGGGGTGATCGGAGTGCGGGGGGGTTGACTGGAGCACGGGGGGAGCGGACAGGAGGACGGGGGAGCGGAGCACAGGACGGAGGGGAGCGCTGCACAGATCGGAGGGCTGGGGGGGCGATCGGTGGGGTGGGGTGGGTGCACATATGTTTTTCCAGCCATGGCCGATGATATTGCAGCATCGGCCATGGCTGGATTGTAATATTTCACCAGTTTTTTAGGTGAAATATTACAAATCGCTCTGATTGGCAGTTTCACTTTCAACAGCCAATCAGAGCGATCGTAGCCACGGGGGGGTGAAGCCACCCCCCCTGGGCTAAACTACCACTCCCCCTGTCCCTGCAGATCGGGTGAAATGGGAGTTAACCCTTTCACCCGATCTGCAGGGACGCGATCTTTCTGTGACACAGCATATGCGTCACAGGTCGGATTGGCACCGACTTTCATGACGCATACGCTGTGTCACAGGTCGGGAAGGGGTTAAGGGGTTAAAAGCCTCTTGGTGATGGACGATGTGAGTATATGTACTTAATCTTTATATGTATTTAATCTTTATATTTACTTAACCTTTGTATGTTAAAATACACAAAAGTGGATTCTCTTTAGGAACTCACCCGAATTCTTTTCCTTATTTTCTTGAGAGAAAAGATTTCACAATACTGGGAAATAATTGATTTGGTCACCCCTCCTAGACACTTGTTTGATCCCCACTATTTATCCTTCCGAATATATATATATAATATACGGACTTTAAATTTCCACCACCCCCTTACTTCTCTCCACCCTGTCCTCCCTTTGTTTGTCTTATCCCTTCTATGATCTTCTTCTTCTCCTTCCTCTTCCTACTCTTATATCTAATAGAATTTATATATCCTTCTTAGGCAGCGATATTCACCAATGTTGTGGTATGTTTCTCGTTTGTTTGTCTTTTTTTTCTACCTGATATATCTAACATAATACAGAGAAAAGAGTATAGAGTATAAATTATCTTAAATACATCTATGATCAACTTGGATATACAAAAGCGGTATTATAATTTTCTAGTTATTGTATGCAATGAGGCCCTGCATGGCCCAAATGAAAATTTGTTTTTTTGTGTTATGTTTTGATATGTATAACCAATAAAAGCTGATTAAACTAAAATATGCAAAAGTGTACGCAATCATACTATTCAATCATACTATTCCTTTAATTTTGTACTTTAAAATAAAATTACATTATATCACAAATAGCAGCCTTCTTAAAAGCCATATTTGTACCTTAGTGCTAAAAACTTGGCAATATAAGGCGTCACAAAGGTTTTTTGTTTTCGTCAACTACTACTGTAAGTTCATCAAAAACTTTTCGGTAGGGGTCAAACCTCTGACGGATATGACCAGGAAAGGGACAGACTTTTTCAAGTGGTCCACTTCGGCCAGGGAGACATTCGATACTACCTTGAAGGAGTGTTGCATGTGCGTCAATTCTCATACAGCCTGACGTCTCTCAGCCATTTAATGTAGAAGTTAACGAATCTGAAGTGGGGGTGGGGTCTGTATTGTCACAGGGTGCATCTCCTGGTAAATGACGTCCATGTGCATACTTTTCTACAAAAAACTGTCATCTGTGTAGAAAATTTATAACATTGGTAACAGGGAACTCTTGGCAATCAAGTGGGCCTTTGAAGTGTGGCATCATTTTCTAAAGGGGCAGTTCATCCAGTTATGGTAATCACGGATAGGCAGGGGAACAAAAACATTGAGGCGGATGACTTATCTTGTAATTTTCCTGGGGGTGACAATTGTGAACCAGTTCTTATACTACAAATCTGTTTGTATCTGTGAACCTCCGTCTGGGAGTTCTTAGTGAACATCATGATTCGGTCTTGGCTGGACATCCCAATAATAAAGCCACCACAGATCTTCTTACTCTGCGTTTTTGGTGGTATGGGGAGCGCATTCTAAAACCTCTCACACTTGTCCATCTGGGTCTCTCCAAACTATTGCCGATTCCCAGATGACCTTGGACTCCTTTATTGGTTGATATTATCGCTGATCTACTCGTGTCGGCAGGTAGTACTGTAATTTTGGTGATGGTGGACAGGTTCAGTAACATGTTACATTTGATTGTGCTTCCCTCTTTTCCTAACGCCAAGACCTTGGTGCAAATTTTCATCAGAGAGATTGTTAAAGTACATGGGATCCCTACCGATATTGCTTCTGATCGGGTGATGCAGCTTATTTCCAAATTTTGGAGGGTGTTTTGCTCTTATTTGAGGATACATCACAATCTTGAGATTTATCTTAGGTGTTTTGTGTATAAGAAAAATGAGTATTGGGTTATCTACTTACCTCTACCTAAATAATCGTCGTGAATCTACTGGTAAGTCCCCGTTCTTTCGGCCATACAGGTTTCATCATCGGTTCAGCTCATTTAATAGGAATCATTCTTCTGTGTTACCTGAAGAGGAACGGTTTTCTTTATCTATTACTCCCTGGTGTTTATCTCTGTTGTTTGTGTGTGCAAATTTGTATGATTGTTATTTTCATTTATCCCTGTTTGCTAGTCTGGTTGTTGTATTACGGTACACTACTACTTCCCTCTTCCCAGGGTGGGGAAGGGTACAGACTGAGGGTGGATTCAGGAGTTAAGGCAAAGTTCGCTGCCCCGCCGTCTTCACCATCAGAAGTAATCCAAGGAACAGGGTGAGCTAGGGTGCCCGTAGCGTTAGGGACAGGGAAGGAGCCCCTGATCCCAGGACACCCGACAACAGAGTCGTGACAGCATGTAAATACAACCAAAATGTTTCTGTGTGATGGTGCAATATGTTAGCACTTGGGGCACTTTCAACATTTGCCCTGGACCCTGCTTTGTCTAAACCAGCCCTAAAGCACTACTTTATCTGAGGAGAAAAGGGTATCTGGAAGTCTGGGTGACCTACTCGACTATCACCCAGACTTAGACATTTTCCCAATGGCTTCCATGCTTGAGAATGGGCTGAACAGTCCATTGAAAAATGTCCTGTGAGACCACAGTAGAAACAAGAGTCCAAGATCCTGTCTCTGTTTTTTCTCCAAACTAGCCGGGAGAGACAAAGTAAACTAAAACATAACTTTTAATGCAGGTTTTTTTTTAAACAATGGATAACTAAAGAAAAACAAACCAAAAGTGATAAAGGGCAAAGTGCTAAAAGTTACCAGTGCTCAATAATAAATGGTTTGATCTCACCAGAATTGTAGTCCTTTTCTGCAGGTTGCAGGTATGCAGGAGCTAATGAGATGACTATATAATCCGGAGGGGAGAATGGGAGAAATTCTAATATCTCCTGTCATTCTCTTGCCCTTGCAAGGACTGTCCCCAAGTAAGGTTACAAAATTGTACCCACCAAGTCATGTATATTCTCCCTAAGTGTTTCCTCCCCCATTTGGGAGATTCATCAAGGGAGAGAAAAATTGTAAATGTGGGAGTTTATGAATTCCTGCATTGGCAGGCAATTCACATATCAGGTCCCACCAGTTTAGGTTAAGACTCATTTTCCTATAAAGCCTGGTAAGCCAAAATCCTTATTGGAATGCCCCTCTTAAATAGTTTCTGGCTCACCCTTGTGTTCCTTGGCATCTGTCCTCACTTCCGGTCTCTAATTGTACCCTGGAGCGCAAATCCTGTATATCATCCGGCATCTACCCTCATTTCCGGTCTTTGGACCGCATTGTGAAACGCAGATCCACCGGAAGTGACGCGCATGTATGTTATCCAGCCTTCATGCTTACTTCCGGTCTTTGGACCGCACTGTGGAGCACAAGTCCTCCGGAAGTGACGCATGCGCGCACCTCCCCACACTTAGATGTTATGTGGCTTCACTTCCTGTAATTGGACCGCATGCTGAAGCACACATATCTCGACAACATACTATTAACCCAAGAAGGGATCAAAGAGGGCGGAGCTCATTCCCCAATGTAAAGTATACCCCCTCATTAAAACATACACCAAGATGCTAATCCTAGGTGATATTTATATATATAATGGCACCTGGTAAGAATACTATATTGTAAAAACCATATCCCTTATGATCACTCCAGCTTATATACAATAAACATGATTCACATTATATCACTGTGTACTTTTTACACACAGAGTTAACGTGTATCTCCTCCATGTATGCAATTATAACTGTTTCCTTCCCCACCATCCTGTAGAATGTATGCTCGCAAGGCCAGGGTCCTCTCGCCTCTGTATCAGTCTGTCATTGTTAGTTTGCTTACAGTAAATGATATCTATAACTTGTATTGTAACCTCTTCTCATGTACAGCACCATGGAATCAATGGTGCTATATAAATAATAATAATAATTATAATAATATGGGCTTCACATATGCCTTTTTCATCATATTCAACTTTCCCCATTCTATTAAACCTACCCCTTTCCAAAACATAGATCCTTTATGTATTGTTTTCTCACTTAGTCACTTGATAAGAGATGTGTAGAACCCCCAAATCTGCTAAAGAAAGTAAAGATGTTTAAAGGGGGGAGAAAGAAGAAAAAGACAGGAAGGGGAGGAGGAAGGGGGAGGGGGAAAAGGGAGCACGAAAACTGGCAGATCCAACCTCCATGTAAATTAACCTGCTTTAGGGAAGAATACAAGGCATCCCACTGCCCATCATGCCTCTCATGAATTCTGTGTTCATCCATACAGTCTGGGTTATGGCTTCCAACCAAGAACAAGGGGGATCATGCAAAACCTGAGCGTCCTTCAGGGATTCAGACAGACCTCTATGAAATTGACACCTAAGGGCCGCATCACTCCACTGAGCCTCAGTGGACCACTGTCAGAATTCAGTACAGTAGTCCTCAGCGGTGCGGCTCCCCTGTGTAAGGATCATGATCCTAGCCTCAGTTACCTGGATTCTGTGGGGTTTTGCCATAGATATACTGTAAAGCATAAAAAAAGGCATGGGACTCATCCTCTGAAGACGGGGGTCGTAGGGTAAAGAATTGTTTACAAATCTCCCTGAACACCCTAAACTGGTTTCTCTCTAAAATTTATCAGGGAGGGCCACTACTGGTTCGGGGGAAACCAACTGAATGTCATAGGGGACAGACATCACAGTCTCCAATAGCAGTGAATGCCTAGGTGAAGTTTTCATTAGACTACACTGTGTGCAGAATTATTAGGCAAGTTGTATTTTAGAGGATTATTTTTATTATTGATCAACAACTATGTTCTCAATGAACCCAAAAGACTCATAAATATAAAAAGCTTAATATTTTTGGAAGTTGGAGTCGGATTTTTTTAGATTTGGCTATCTTAGGAGGATATCTGTTTGTGCAGGTAACTACTACTGTGCAGAATTATTAGGCAACTTAATAAAAACCAAATATATTCCCATCTCACTTGTTTATTTTCACCAGGTAAACCAATATAACTGCACAAAATTTAGAAATAAAATTTCTGACATGCAAAAACAAAACCCCCAAAAATGAGTGACCAATATAGCCACCTTTCTTTATGATGACACTCAACAGCCTTCCATCCATAGATTTTGTCAGTTGCTTGATCTGTTAACGATCAACATTGTGTGCAGCAGCCACCACAGCCTCCCAGACACTGTTCCGAGAGGTGGACTGTTTTCCCTCCCTCTCGATGTCTCATTTTATGAGGGACCACAGTTTCTCTATGGGATTCAGATCAGGTGAACAAGGGGGCCATGTCATTATTTTGTCTTCTTTGAGACCTTTACTGGCCAGCCACGCTGTGGAGTAGTTGGAGGCATGTGAAGGAGCATTGTCCTGCATGAAAATCATGTTTTTCTTGAACGATAGCGACTTCTTCCTGTACCACTGCTTGAAGAAGTTGTCTTCCAGAAACTGGCAGTAAGTCTGGGAGTTGAGCTTCACTCCATCCCCAACCTGAAATGGTCCCACAAGTTCATCTTTGATGATACCAGCCCATACCAGTACCCCACGTCCACATTGCTGGCGTCTGAGTTGGAGTGGAGCTCTTTACCCTTTACTGATCCAGCCTCTGGCCCATCAAGTGTCACTCTCATTTCATCAGTCCATAAAACCTTTGAAAGTCAGTCTTAAGATATTTCTTGGCCCAGTCTTGATGTTTTATCTTATGTTTCTTGTTCAAAGGTGATCGTTTTTCAGCCTTCCTTACCTTGGCCATGTCCCTGAGTATCGCACACCTTGTGCTTTTTGTTACTCCAGTAACGTTGCAGCTCTGAAATATGGCAAAACTGGTGGCAAATGGCATCTTGGCAGCTTCACGCTTGATTTTCCTCAATTCATGGGCAGTTATTTTCCACCTTTTTTGCACAACACGCTTCTTGCGACCCTGTTGGCTATTTGCCATGAAACGCTTGATTGTTCGGTGATCACGCTTCAAAAGTTTGGCAATTTCAAGACTGCTGCATCCCTTTGCAAGACATCTCAAAATTTTGGACTTTTCAGAGCCCATCAAATCTCTCTTCTGACCCATTTTGCCAAAGGAAAGGAAGTTGCCTAATAATTAAACACCTCTTATATATGGTTTTAATGTTATTAGACAACACCAATCCTTATTACAGAGACGCACATCACCTGATTTACTTAATTGGTAGTTGGCTCTCAAGCCTGAACAGCTTGGAGTAGGCCAGCATGTATAAAAAGTATCATGTGATCAAAATACAACTTGCCTAATAATTCTGCACACAGCATAATTATTTGACCCTGCAACTGGGACTGTGATTATCCCAGACTCTGGCCTCTGTTACCCAGGTCCTGCACCATCTCAGTCAATTTCGACACCTGATTGAAGAGCGTGTGAACAGGCTCCATACTGGCGAAAAAAAAGTATATGGTCAGTTATAATGCGACACTGAATCACTACTTACGGACAACCCGTGAGACAGGGCAGTCAGGAGGTTCGAGGTCAGATACCAGGAGAGCTGGTAGTACAGGGGGTGAGACAAAGGTGTGGTCAGGTAACAATCCAGGGTTAAATGCCAGGAGGGTACATCAAAACCAGGTAGTACAACAAACTGATAGTTAATGGCCAAGTCCAAGGTCAGATGCCTGAAGTCAGAGAGCGTCAAAAGCAGAAGGGATAATCCACAAGAGTAGTCTAAAATATAGAGTCATCAGCAAGATCAGAAGTCACACAAAGAGCAAGTTGTATATACAGTATGTATGTACACTGCTCAAAAAATAAAGGGAACACTTAAACAACACAATATAACTCCAAGTAAATCAAACTTCTGTGAAATCAAACTGTCCACTTAGGAAGCAACACTGTTTGACAATCAATTTCACATGCTGTTGTGCAAATGGAATAGACAACAGATGGAAATTATTGGCAATTATCAAGACACCACAGAACACATCTCAGTACCAATGCTTTCTGGCCGATGTTTTGGTCACTTTTGAATGTTGGTTGTGCTTTCACACTCATGGTAGCATGAGATGGACCCTACAACCCACACAAGTGGCTCAGGTAGTGCAGCTCATCGAGGATGACACATCAATGCGAGCTGTGCAAGAAAGTTTGCTGTGTCTGTCAGCGTAGTGTCCAGAGGCTGGAGGTGCTACCAGGAGACAGGCCAGTACACCAGGAATCATGGAGGGGGCCGTAGGAGGGCATCATCCCAGCAGCAGGACCGCTACCTCAGTCTTTGTGCAAGGAGGAACAGGAGGAGCACTGCCAGAGCCCTGCAGAATGACCTCCAGTAGGCCACAAATGTGCATGTGTCTGCACAAACGGTTAGAAACTGACTCTATGAGGATGGCCTGAGTGCCCGACGTCTACAGATGGGGTTTGTGCTCACAGCCCAACACCGTGCAGGACGCTTGGCATTAGCCACAGAACACCAGGATTGGCCCTGAGTCTGGAGACGCCATGGAGAGTGATCTGCTGTCTGCAACATCCTTCAGCATGACCGGTTTGGCAGTGGGTCGTTAATGGTGTGGGGTGGCATTTCTTTGGAGGGCCGCACAGCCCTCTATGTGCTCCCCAGAGGTAGCCTGACTGCCATTAGGTACTGAGATGAGATCCTCAGACCCCTTGTGAGACCATATGCTGGTGCAGTTGGCCCTGGGTTCCTCCTAATGCAGGACAATGCCAGACCTCATGTGGCTGGAGTGTGTCAGCATTTCCTGCAAGATGAAGGCATTGAACCTGTGGACTGGCCTGCCCATTCCTCAGACCTGAATCCTTGAACACATCTGGAACATCATGTCTCGCAACATCCACCAATGTCACGTTGCACCACAGACTGTCCAGGAGTTGGCGGATGCTTTAGTGCTTTAGTCCAGCTGTATTGTCGGGGGAAGGGTTACACTAGATCACAAAGAACATGGGTGCTATTTAGATTATAGGTCATTCCTATCAGATGGGTGGATGCACCAGGTGTCAGGAGCGCACAGACCAGCTATTATTAGCCCCGGTGATGGTGGGATATGTATTGTATATGGAACTGGAACCCTGTAAAGTGTCCGTTCCCGGTACTGCAGCTCAGCTCCAATTAAAATAAATAGAATATAAGCTTCTGTCTCCACGCACTGCTGAGATCCGGGGGAGCTGATAGCTAATCGATGGAGGACCCGGGTGTTTGATATGGATATGTTATCAATACATAGTACTGACCCTTCTTTAAAGAGCCTACTCCCCTCATCTCTGCCAAGGACTTTGCCACCTTCTTCAAAAATAAGATAGATCAAACAAGGCAAACCACTCCATATACCAGACTTCTGCCCTTCCCTAATAAGCTCCCTCTCCAACATCACTGAAGGAGAGCTTACTTATCTCCTTTCCAAATCACACCTCACCACCTGTGCACTAGACCCCATCCCTTCCTACCTGCTCTCCAACCTCACTAACATGCTCATTCCAGCCCTAACCCATCTCTTCAACCTATCGCTATCTTCTGGTACCTTCCCCTCTGCTTTCAAACATGCCACCATCACACCCATCCTCAAAAAACCTAACCTTGACCCAATTGCTTTGCCCAGCTATCGCCCTTTATCACTTCTCCCATTTGCTTTCAAACTCCTTGAGCAGCATGTCCATGCACAACTTTCCTCCCACCTCTCATCTAACTCTCTCCTTAACAACCTCCAATTTGGCTTCCGCTCCCACCACTCCACCAAAACTGCCCTGACCAAAATTACTAATGACTTACTCACAGCCAAAGCTAACAGACAGTTCTCCATCCTCCTCCTTCTCGACATGTCCTCTGCCTTCGACACAGTTGACCACTGCCTACTGCTAAAGATTCTTTCTTCCCTTGGCATCAAAGACCTTGCCCTGTCCTGGATTGCCTCATACCTTTCCGACCGCACATTTAGCGTTTTCCACTCCCACACTACCTCCTCATCCCGCCCTCTGTCTGTTGGAGTCCCTCAAGGCTCTGTCCTGGGGCCTGTTACTTTTTTCCATCTATACTCTTGGCCTAGGACAACTCATTAAGTCTCATGGCTTCCAGTACCACTTGTATGCAGACGACACTCAGAACTACCTCTCTGGCCCAGATGTCACCTCTCTGCCGTCCAGAATCCCGGACTGTCTATCAGCCATATCCTCCTTCTTCACCTCTCGCTTCCTAAAACTCAATATAGACAAGACTGAACTCATCATCTTTCCTCCATCTCATGTACCTCCACTACCCGACCTATCTATTATGGTAAACGGCCTCATGCTCTCTCCCTCACCTGAAATCCGCTGCCTCAGAGTAACTCTAGATTCTGCCCTGGCCTTCAAACCGCACGTCCAAACTCTCGCCACCTCCTGTCGCCTCCACCTCAAAAATATCTCCAGAATCCATCCCTTCCTCTGCCCTCAATCAACTAAAACTCTTATGCATGCCCTCATCATCTGCCGCCTCGATTACTGCAACACCCTCCTCTGTGGCCTCCCCGCTACTGCTCTTGCACCACTCCAGCCTGTCCTCAACTCTGCTGCCCGACTAATCCACCTCTCTCCTCGCTACTCCCCTGTTTCTCCCCTCTGCAAATCCTTCCACTGGCTCCCAATTCCCCAATGAATCCAGTTCAAACTGCTAACACTGACCTACAAAGCCATCCACAACCTGTCTCCTTCTTATATCTCTGAACTAATCTCCCAATATCTTCCCTCACGTAATCTTCGATCCTCACAAGACATTCTACTCTCCTCCACACTTATTCGTTCCTCACACAATCGCCTCCAAGATTTCTCCCGAATATCCTCCATCCTCTGGAATTCCATGCCTCAACACATCCGATTATCCACCACCCCCGCATCATTCAGATAGAATCTGAAAACCCATCTCTTCAGGAAAGCTTACAGCCTACAATAACCATTCTGCTGCCTCACCACCACCCGAGCTGCTGCCTCACCACCACCCGAGCTGCTGCCTCACCACCACCAGAGCTGCCGCCTCACCACCTCCGGAGCTGCGGCACCCCCGACCTTCTGTCTCTTCCCCATTATCCCATAGAATGTAAGTCTGCAAGGACAGGGTCCTCTCCCCTCTGTACCAGTCTGTCGTCGTAAATTTGTTTACTGTAAACAATATTTATAACTTTGTATGTAACCCCTTCTCATGCACAGCACCATGGAATTAATGGTGCTATATAAATAAATAATAATAATAAAAGAGGACCTGTCACTGGGTGAGAAGCAATCGGTTTTCCTCTTATCTGATTTCCTCTGCTCCCCTGAGAATCAATTTTTTGTTTTTTTTAAATCCGGCATATAATTCCAGAGATACAGGCCTTTTTATTTAGTACAAAATTTTCTGGTCTGTACTAAGGAGGCGGAGCTGTCTAAAGACATGCCCCAGATAAACCCATGATCCACACCCCTAAAGACCAAAAAAAGAAGCACTAAGTATAAATGCCCATATCTCTGGAATGTATAGCGGATTTAAAAAAAAACAAAAACTAGAATAAGGTAAGAAGCAGGAATAAAAAAAATAGCAGAAAGTAGCAACTTTTGAGCTGGTGAAAGGTCCTCTTTAAGTATGGAAGACATACCCAGTGATATGAGTCCAGACATACAGATGCCGCCATCACAATCTTTGGTTTGCCCAGTGCATTGCGGGGAAGTTATGTTGTAGCATTCAACGCATTTCAAAGCAGAGCCTGTAAAAGAAATGGAACAGGGAGTCAACTCTGAAAATCAGGTGGAAATCAGGACAATTGAATGTTGAAGAAAAAATAAACATTTAACTTTTTTTTTTTTTTTACAAAACTTGTACTTTACACCCTGACTTTTTTATTTTTACAAGGTAACAGGAGAAAATAGGTGCTTCCCAAGAATTAAAGCAGTGTGGAAGGAAAAAAATTAAATATTTTCTCATAAAAAAGTCAATTTGCCCCAAATTTGGCATTTTCACAAGAGTAGCAGGTGAAAATGGAAAATACAATTTGTTGTGCAATTTCATCTGAGCACGCTGATACCCCATATGTGGGGGAAACTACTGTTTGGGTGTATGACAGGGCTCAGAAGGGAAGGAGCGTCATTTGACTTTGGGAACGCAAAATTTTCTGGAATCGAGCGTGGATGCCATGTGACATTTGGAGAGCCCTTGGTTTGCCTAAACAGTGGAAACCCCTCATAAGTAACCCCGCTTTGATGAATTCCTCTGGAGGTATAGTGAGCATTTTAGATATTTCATGGAATTGTATAATATTGGGCTGAAAAAATGAAACGTTACATTTTTTGCACTAAAATGTTGTTTTAGCCCCAAGATATTAATTTTCAAAGGGCTAATAAATAAAAATTGACCACGAAATTAGTTACACAATGTCTGCTGAGTAAGACAGTGCTCCATATGTGGTCAAAAACCACTACAGTGCAAAACACAGAAGGGAAGGAGCACTATGTTAGAGTTGTTGGAATGATTTGTGTGTGCCATGACCCACTGGGAGACTACACCTCTTAATGAGTTTTTCTATGGGTGTAGAGATCATGTTGACACCACATGTGTTTCACAACATTTTATACTATTGAAAGGTGAAGAGAAAAAGATTACATTTTTACCACTATAATGTTGTTTCAAGCCCAGATTTTACATTGTCACAATGGGAAATAGGTAAAAATGACCACATAATTAGTTACACAATTTTTTGTAAACATGGCAATACCCCATATGTGACTGTACAGCACTGGTTAGCCAAACGGCAAGACTTGGGAGGAACGTAGTGCTTTTTGACTCTTGCAGAACAAATTTTGGTAGAATAGTTTGCAGACTCAATATACAGTGTCGCTGAGTGCCAGAACAACAGAATCACCTCAATTGACCCCATTTTGGAGATTACACCCCTCTGGAAATTCACCAACATATGTAGTGATGAGTTTGCTAGCAATGGATGTTGCTAAGTGGAAATGTAAATATGCGATTATAGTGCCCAGTACATTGTAGTGCCCAGCATGTTGTAGTGCCCAGTACGTTATAGTACCCAGTAGGTTATAATGCCTCACGCATTGTAGTGTCAGTACGTTGTAGTCCCCAATGCATTGTAGTGTCAGTACGTTGTAGTGTCTGTACATTGTGCCCAGCTTATGCTTCTGGAGAAACGCACCCCATAAATTAGGCTGGCTCTCCTCACTACAGTAATGCCAAAGATATGGACATTAAATGTGGTTTAGGCACATTGGGGCTCAGAAGGGAGGGTGATTTGGGAGCGCAGATTTTGCTGGATTTCTTTTGGTGGGAGGCACATCACCTTTCCAGAGCCTTTGTGCTAGCAGTAATGAGGGCACCCCCTATATTTCTTTTAACAGATGATGGACCTGAGTGAGAATTTGCTTTTTTGTGGGTTGAGTAGAAGCTTTTATTGGTGGCATTTTGAGGTATAGAACCATTTGGATCAGTTCACATTTACGTGGCGCTCTATGCTGAGCCCTTAATCAGGGTTTCCATATAAATCTCTGAATGACGTGGGAATCACTATAATGAGACAGCAGAGTTACTCTGGACTCCGTCTGGCCTCTGTTCAGTGGTGTCCTTCTTTACCAAGGTGCAAAAAACTGTGCGGACCGCACTTTTATGCACGTTTAAAAAGACATACTGATAGGGAATTTAGATTGTGAGCCCCTATCGGGGACAGTGATGATAATGTGTGCAAACTGTAAAGCGCTGCGGAATATGTTAGCGCTATATAAAAATAAAGATTATTATTATTATTTATTATTATTATTATGGACACCGTGGGATCACATGTCAGACTACATCAACAGTGCCCCCATCTGCCTCATTATAGGGAATGTTCTGCCAAGGGTTCAGTCTGTATCCTGTATTTCGGAAATTTACATGGAGACCCCAGTGTAAGCACTCAATGCACAGCACAGGATAAATGTGAGCCAAGCCATACAGCGATCTTTTTGAGGCAGAATTAAAAAAAATCAACAGCAGGTGAAGAATTGCTTTTATTTTGTACGCCATTGCTTGTGTAGTATAAGTGATTAGGCGACTTTATTCTTCGGGTCGGTGCGATTACAGCGATACCAGATTTACATCTTTTTTTTCTGTTTGGCTGCTGTCAAACACAATAACGCTATTTATTGCAAAAACTAGTTTTTGCAAGGCATATTTTGATAGTTATAATTTCCACTATTTCTGCTGACAGAGTCATTTGACAGCTTGATTTTTGCTACGTTTCAATTGGTATGACATTTTTTGATCGCTTTCTATTGCGATTTATGGGAGGGAGAATTAACAAAAAAAAGCAACTCAGATTTTTTTTTATGCCGTTCACCGTGTGGTAAAATTGATAAGGTAGCTTAATTCTTCGGGTCAGTACAATTACAGTGATACCACAGTTATATCTTCTTTATGTTTTGCCACTTTTACATAATGAAAATGATTTTATTGAAAAAATATTGTTTTTGCATCGCTTTATTTTGAGAGCTAAAACTTTTTTACTTTTCACTGATGGAGCTGTATGGTAGCTTGTTTTTTGCTGGACAAGATGATGTTTTCAATTATACCATTTTTATTTACATTTGTCGTTTTGATTGCATTTTACTCCATTTTTTGTTTGGCGGTATGATGTAAAACCATAGTTTGCCACGTTTTGTTTTTTTACTGAGTTTACTCTAGGGGTTCACTGGTGTGACAGTTTTATATGTTTTGTTTTATTTACAAAAAAATATGTATTTATGGGTATAATTGTTTTTATTTCTTTTTATTATTTTGTGATTTTGTTTTAATATTTTTACAATTTTTTTTTTTTTACTTTTTTACTTAGTCCCTGTATAGGACTTTCACTTTTTCACTTTGATCGATGGTAAAAATCATTGCAATGATTTATACCTGTCAGTGCTGCACTGACAGAAGCTTCCTAGACCAGACTCTGAGCATACTCTAAGGTGTGTTCCGTAGCTTGGTGACCTGGTGGTCGTCATGACAATGACGCCGTAGGGGCGCCGATCTGAAGGGAGATGGGGCTCACTCTCTTTCCCTGACTTCTAAATGCTGAAATCATTATTATTCACAGCATTCAGGTGGTTAAACAGCCAGGGGTGGTGCTGGCACGTTCCCTGGCTGTTACTACAGGAGCTCGGCCATTAGCAGCACTGAGCTCCTTCGGTGATCATGCTGGAGGTGCTGATATTTCAGCACCTCCTGCGTAATCATGCTGTGATCGGTCAGTCATTTTGACTGACCTATCACAGCCCTATGAGTATGAGGACAGATAGTATGGGTCCCAACACATCCTGTTAGCACAGAACTGTCCCTGCGTGTTTACATGCAGTGACAGTTTTAAACCATGATGGACATAGCACATCGTGATGCAAGATCTGACACCCGCTCATGACGTGGTATGTCCATCATTGATCGTAAATGGATTAATAAAAAAGTATACAGATTTGTAATAAATACGTAATTGCAAAGAGACTTTATCCCATTATTGAAAATAAGACTTCATTTTGTAATTTTTAGTGGTAGTAATAACATCCAAACTACAGAGTGTCACAATCCATTTTTGGATTTGTGGCAGCTCTGGTTCCACTCTGTTTTTAATGTTGCTTTTTCCCTTCACTACCATCGGGGGTTAATGTCAGTTTCCCCTCCTCCGCTGGCAATCTGGTGTAACTGCACTGCTGGTAAGTCAGCTGATGTGGTGGTGACCACTCTCACCATCCTTTAAATGGTCACCTGATGCATCAGCTGAATGTTGGTGATAGAGTTTCTATGGACACCAGCCTTGCAGGAACAACTCTCTGGTGTCAGCCACTTCAGGTGTTTTGGAGTCCAGCTGCTGTGCTATCTGAGGTGTGGAGCTTGGCAGCGTTGTCTGGAAGCTAAGTTTAGTGTTTGCTCCTCATCCCTTTTGTGTTTGTCACTGTCCCCTGTGTGTTACTATCTGCAGTTTAGAGGCTAGCACTCCTTCACGGCCAGTGCACTAGCCAGGGCAGTGCTAGGTGTCCGTGAGGGACGAGGATCCTGACGGCGGTGGGGGAAGGACCCACTTAGGGCGTTAGGAGAGCGCAGGGACAGGCTCAGGTTTGAGCAGGAGGTGACCGTTCCTTCATTTCCCTATTGATAGGGCCATCCTCCCCCTGTTATCATCCCATTGTTTGTTGTGCCGTCCGCTACCGAACCCCCGTGGGGTCATTTTACAAATCATGACAAAGAGGCTTTTCAGTGTCCCTCAGATTTAAGTGTTCAAAGATGGCAATAATAGCATCACACAGAACTTGTGTCCGCTCCCCCCTCGGACGTTGGTCCAAACTTCTTGGAGCATTGAGCCCAGATCCTCTATTTGAGGCTTGTGCGGCTCCTTCTATCTCTTCATACGATTCAACAGATGTGAGATAAGGACTTTTTGGGGACCGGATCATCATCTCCAGAACTCCTTGTTCTTCTATACATTGAGGATAGTTCTTAATGAAATTGGCAGTATGTTTTCGGCATTTGTCCTGCTGCAGAATACATTTGGAGCCAATCGGCATTGAGGACCAAAGACGCAGTGATCGGCAAAGGAAATTTAGTGCAGCAGATGAAAGACACTTCATGCTTCCCTATGAAATTGGAAAATGTCCAGCAGTGCCATCAATTCACAACTAGTAGCAACCAGTGGGGCTTAGCTACACCGTGTACTGTCCAGAGAAGTTTGGCCAGAAGTGGTCTTTACGGAAGAATTGTGACCATAAACCAGACTTTCAACATGGAAACAAGACCAAGTGACTCAACTATGCATAAAAACATAGGAACCTGGTGCAGAAAAATGGCAGCAGGTGCTCTGGACTGATGTGTCACAATTAGTGTTGAGCATTCCGATACCGCAAGTATCGGGTATCGGCCGATACTTGCGGTATCGGAATTCCGATACCGAATTCCGATACTTCCCGCGTATCGGATACCGGAATCGGAAGTTCCCAGAATTCAAAGTTAACGCAGCAGCCAATGAGGAATGAATGGAAGTGTGGGCACATTCTGTTTAGCATGGTGGGTACCATGACACACTGGTTAATTCCATCATCTTCTCCAGTCCAACTGAGAGGAGTGCTGCTAGTGCTTTACAAAGCAGCTCAGTGCGTCGAGGCAGTGGAGGAGGAGGCTCTGCACAAAGAGGGAGCAGAAGCAGTGCCTCTGCCCAAGGCAAGCCAAGTATGGCACAACTGTGGAAAACTTTTGTGTGCCCGCCCCAAATGTCTACACCATCACCGGCGTCTCCAGTCAGCAGGAGGCAACGGTTCCGTAAGATGGTGACAGACTACATGGCTTGCCCTCTTAGTGTACTCCCAGATGGCTCTTCCCCGTTCAAGTTTTGGGTCTCTAAGTTGGATACATGGCCAGAGCTAAGCCAGTATGCATTGGAGGTGCTGGCTTGCCCTGCGGCTAGTGTCTTATCAGAACGTGTCTTTAGTGCCGCAGGTGGTGTATTAACAGACCGTCGCATGCGACTATCCTCCGATAACGTTGACCGGCTTACTTTCCTGAAAATGAACCAGGCCTGGATCTCGCAGGAATTTGCCACTCCTCTGCCTGATTAAGTAATTGGGTGTCATCCAGGTCTCCTGATGTGTTCATCTTTCTACCACCTGAACTGCTATTCCTGGGCTCCAACACCGCCAGTTGCGGCTCAGAAGTGCAGGCTGCACAGTCTAAACATACGACCCAGTGTTATTGGGTTTCAGTAACGTCAGCTGATCCCCAGCTGTGTAGCCGGCAATGTGTCCTGCGACCGCCACGCTGGCACAACAACCTAAATGTAAGGGAACCTGTCCCCCCCCCCCACCCTCGGCGTTTGTTACTGAAAGAGCCATCTTGTGCAGCAGTAATGTTGCACAAGGAAAAGGTAGCTCTTTTATTTTAGTTCCTTGCACACGCAGAACTTAACACTAATAAAATATGTTCACTGATACCGTTATACCGTCCCGGAGCTGGGACTTTCCTTCATAATGTGATGCAGCACAACCGTCATTCCTGCCCCCTTGGTGCCATGCGCTGCCTCCTCAGCGTTGTTTTAAGCTGTCTCGGAGCCTGCGCTGTTCTGTTATCCCTTGGCCATGGCCAGTTTGCGCTGCCTGTCTTCTGACATAATTTGGTGTCAGGATGGCTGCGCCTGTGCGCCCGCGCTGCCCGAGAACCCACCTCACAGTGTCTTCTGATTGAATCACACTGCGAGCCTGGGATCCATGGGCATGCGCAGTGCATATCTTCACCTCGGGCTCTCGCCCATCTCCCTCCGCCTTCTTTAGACTGTGCGCCGTCAGCTGATCCCTAATAGCATGCCACGGCCGTGACGCCGCACAGTCTGAAGAAGAGGGAAGGAGGGGAGTGAGAGTCGAGGATATGCACTGTGCATGTCCATGGATCCAAGGCCCGCAGTGGGATTACAATAGACGACACTGCGAGTTGAGATCTGGAGCAGCGTGGACGCACAGGCACTGACAGCCTGACACCAAATTATGTCAGAAGACAGGCAGCGCAAATTGGGCATGGCCCAGGGATAACAGAACAGCGCAGGCTCCGTGACAGCTTAAAACAACGCTGAGGAGGCAGCGCACGGCACCAAGGGGATAGGAATGACAGCTGTGCTGCGTCCCATTACGAAGGAAATTCCCACCTCCGGGACGGTTTTACGGTATAAGGGGACACATTTTTAGTGTTTACTTCTGTGTTTGCAAGGAGCATAATTAAAAGAGCAACCTTTTCCTTTTGCATCCTTAGTGCTGCACAAGATGGCTCTTTCAGCTACAAACGTCTTAAGGGGGGGGGGTTAAAGGTTCCCTTTCAACTTGCTCCAATCATGCTTCGGCCTACACTCTGTTCCTCTGCTCCTCCTGCTGTCCCTGGGCTCTAACACCGCCAGTTGGTGCCTGGAAGTGCTGTCTGCACAGTCAACAGTCGCTCCTCTGTTATTGGGGTTCAGTAACGTCAGCTGATCCCCAGCTGTGTGTGCGGCAATACCTCCAATCTGCTCCTCCTGCTGTCCCTGGGCTCTAACACCGCCAGTTGGTGCCTGGAAGTGCTGTCTGCACAGTCAACAGTCGCTCCTCTGTTATTGGGGTTCAGTAACGTCAGCCGATCCCCAGCTGTGTATCCGGCAACGTGTCATGCGACCGCCACGCTGGCACAACTAAAATGTAAGGGGACCTGTCCCCCTCCCCCCCCAGGCGTTTGTTACTGAAAGAGCCACCTTGTGCAGCACTAATACTGCACAAGGTAAAGGTCGCTCTTGAAATTATGCTCCTTGCAAAAGCTGAACTACACACTCATGTAATGTGTCCCCTCACACCATCCAACCGTCCCGGAGGTGGGACTTTCCTTTGTAATGTGACGCAGCACAGCCGTCATTGCTACCCCCTTGGCACCGTGCGCTCAGGGGTGGATTAAGGGTAGCCAGGGCCCCGGGCTGTTCACACACTGTGGGCCCCCCCCGGTCATGTGACGGGGGTCATGTGACGGGGGTCATGTGACGGGGGTCATATGACGGGGGTCATGTGACGGGGGTCATGTGACGGGGGTCATGATATACCCGAACCAGATTATACCAGAAAAATGGCCGGGCCCTACTCTACTGTAACCTATTAAATATTTGTTAAAATCTGCAATACAATTTAGGTATATCTTGACCAATAATATCACATACAAGGAACAAATACAACCGCACCGTGACCAGACCACAAATTACAACCACAGTGATCGAATAATATCACATGCAAGGAACAAATACCACAACACCATGTCAAGACCACATATTACCACTTGGTGACCAAATAGCACATACAAGGGACAAATACCACAACACCATTTCCAGACCACATATTACCACCACATAGTGACTGAGTACCACAATACTGATCAGTAATATAAAAACAAAAACACAATACTATCACCATAAGTGCCAGTATTCACAGGAGATCTGTACTTAGTATGCAGTGTCTGTGTAGAGGTAATACTGAGATCACTGGTGACATTATACACAGGACCTCTATATAGTATACAGTGTATAGTGTCAGTGTATAGGTAACACGGACTCACCAGTGACGTCTCTAGGTGAAGTCCTTCATCTTTCATCCAGCACAGACCGCCATCATTCCTTCCAGCCAGGACTCGTTTCTGCAGGAAATAACACAGTTATCTCGAGCTCCACTTGCAGAACACATTACTTAATTTTTCACAACTTCTACATTACACCACATGAAGATAAAAAGGCGATATAGTGTCACTCTGCACAATAACAGGACCGCCCCCCCATTTAAAACAGTATACTCAAAAAATAAAATAAATACATCACTGCAGTAACAATATCCCTTAATTAGCCCCTATGGTAATAATATTCCCCACCCTGGCTCCGTTTATCGCATTCCTGGCTCCAGCCATACCCCATATGATCTCCACATCCTGCCCCATCTGTCTCCATCGTATCCATCCTGCCCCATGTCTCCAATCATGCCCCGTGTCTACATTCTGCCCATGCCTCCAGTCCTGCCGCCAGTGTGTCCAGCATATTACCCCCAGTGTGTCCAGCAATCTGCCCCAGTATGTCCAGTATATTGCCCCCAGACAGTGTGTCCAGCAATCTGCCCCAGTGTGTCCAGCATATTACCACCAGTGTGTCCAGCAATCTGGCCCAGTGTCTCCAGCATTGCCCCAGTGTGTCCAGCAATCATCTGCCCCAGTGTATCCAGCATTGCCCCAGTGTGTCCAGCAATCATCTGCCCCAGTGTCTCCAGCAATCATCTGCCCCAGTGTCTCCAGCAATCTGCCCCAGTGTCTCCAGCAATCTGCCCCCAGTGTCTCCAGCAATCTGCCCCCAGTGTGTCCTCCAGCAATCTGCCCCCAGTGTGTCCTCCAGCAATCTGCCCCACTGTCTCCAGCATTGCCCCACTGTCTCCAGCAATCTGCCCCACTGTCTCCAGCAATCTGCCCCCAGTGTGTCCTCCAGCAATCTGCCCCCAGTGTGTCCTCCAGCAATCTGCCCCCAGTGTGTCCTCCAGCAATCTGCCCCACTGTCTCCAGCAATCTGCCCCACTGTCTCCAGCAATCTGCCCCACTGTCTCCAGCATTGCCCCCAGTGTGTCTTCCAGCATTGCCCCCCAGTGTGTCCTACAGCAATCTGCCCCACTGTCTCCAGCATTGCCCCACTGTCTCCAGCATTGCCCCCAGTGTGTCCTCCAATCTGCCCCAGTGTCTCCAGCATTGCCCCCCAGTGTGTCCTCCAATCTGCCTCACTGTCTCCAGCATTCTGCCCCACTGTCTCCAGCAATCTGCCCCACTGTCTCCAGCAATCTGCCCCACTGTCTCCAGCAATCTGCCCCACTGTGTCCTCCAGCATTGCCCCCCCAGTGTCCTCCAATCTGCCCCACTGTCTCCAGCATTGCCCCCAGTGTGTCCTCCAATCTGCCCCAGTGTCTCCAGCATTGCCCCCCAGTGTGTCCTCCAATCTACCCTACTGTCTCCAGCATTGCCCCCAGTGTGTCCTCCAATCTGCCCCAGTGTCTCCAGCATTGCCCCCAGTGTGTCCTCTAATCTGCCCTACTGTCTCCAGCATTGCCCCCAGTGTGTCCTCCAATCTGCCCTACTGTCTCCAGCATTGCCCCCCAGTGTGTCCTCCAATCTGCCCCAGTGTCTCCAGTATTGCCCCCCAGTGTGTCCTCCAATCTGCCCCAGTGTCTCCAGCATTGCCCCCAGTGTGTCCTCCAATCTGCCCCAGTGTCCTCCAGCATTGCCCCCCAGTGTGTCCACCGCACCGATAATAACTGATCCAAAAAAAAAAACCAGTCTCCTCACCTGTCCACGCTCCAGGCGGCGAGCTGCTCCCTTCTGCAGCACACTCGCCGGCGACTGACAATGACGTCAGACGCCGGCGACGTGTGCGCTGCGGCCGACATCAGCTGCCAGCCTCCAATTGGCTGGCGGCTGGTGTTGTTAACTATTGATGTGCGGGCGCGCGCCCGCACATCAATAGGAAACCGCCGCAGCGCCGGAAGGGGCCCGGTGAGCAGATGAGAAGGGGCCCAATGCGGGCCCCCTCTCTCTGCCCACCGGGTCCGGGGGGCACATAAACGCCGCCCGGCGGGCAGTCACAGAGGATTATCAGAGGGTTAATCTGCGGTAGCCCAGGGCCCCCCCAGACCACTGGGCCCTGGGCTACCGCCCATATTGACCCTCTGATAATCCGCCCCTGCGTGCGCTGCCTCCTTAGCGTTGTTTGATTCCGTCATGGACCCTGCGCTGTTATGTTATCCCTTGGCCATGCACAGTTTGCACTGCCCGTCCTCTGACATCATTTGTTGTCGGCCTGGCTGCGCCTGTGCGTCCACGCTGCCCGAAATCCCACCTCGCAGTGTCGTCTAATGTGATCCCACAGTGGGCCTGGTATCCATGGCCATGCGCAGTGCATATACTAGCCTCTCACTCCCTTTCTTCACGCTTCTTCAGACTAGGCGGCGTCAGCTGATCCCTAATAGCATGCCACGGCCGTGACGCCGCACAGTCTGAAGAAGCAGGAAGGAGGGGAGTGAGAGGCGATGATATGCACTGCGCATGCCCGTGGATCCCAGGCCCGCAGTGGGATTACATTAGATGACACTGCGAGGTTGGATCTCGGGCAGCTTGGACGCACAGGCACTGCCAGCCTCACACCTAAATGATGTCAGAAGACGGGCAACGCTAACTGTGCATGGCCAAGGGATAACATTACAGCGCGGGCTCCGTGACAGAATGAAACAACGTTGAGGAGGTGGCACACGGCACCAAGGGGGTTGGAATGACGGCTGTGCTGTGTCACATTACAAAGGAAAGTCCCACTTCCGGGACGGTTTGACGGTGTGAGGGGACACATTATATGAGTGTGTACTTCAGCGTTTGCAAGGAGCAAAATTTTAGGAGCCACTATTTTCCATGTGCACTATTACTGCTGTACAAGATGGCTCTTTCAGCAACAAATGCCTGGGGGGGGGGTTAAAGGTTCCCTTTCAACTTGCTCCACTGCAGGCTTCGGCCTACACTCTGCTCCTCTTTGATTCCCTGGGTTTCAACACTGTCAGTTGCCACCTGGAAGTGTTGTCTACACAGAAAAAACACTAGCTGATGTGTCAGTGGGGTTCAGCACCGCCAGCTGTTCCCCTGCTGTGTAGTCGGCAACGTGTCCAGCACAAGCCATGCTGGCACAACCGACCAAAAGCTGCCACCAGTGCAGGCTTCGGCCTACACTCTGCTCCTCTCCTCCTCCTGCTGCCCCTGGGCTCAAACACCGCTAGTTTTTGCCCGGAAGTGCTAGCTGAACAGAGAAAATCACCAGCCAATGTGTTAGTGGGGTTCAGCACTGCCAGCTGTTCCCCTGCTGTGTAGCCGGCAACGTGACCTGCAAACGCCACGCAGGCACATGAACTGAAATTAAAGGGACCCTGCCACACACCCCAAGGTGTTTCTATGTATAACAGCTACCTTGTACAGCAGTAATGCTGCATTTGTACAAGGTGGCTGACTTTTTGTCCTTGCCCACGTGGAACTCAACACGTACAAAATGTGTCTCATTGAGACCATTCCACTGTCGCTGAGGCGTGACTTTCCTTTCTAATGGTACGCAGCACCACCCTTGGTAGCGCTGCCCGTCTTCTGACATCATTGGTTGGCTGCCTGTGCGTCCGCCCTACCCGACACAATATTGATGGGCATGTGCAGTGCATATGTTCGCCTGTCTTAACTCATCTCCTTCCGCCTTCTTCAGACTGTGCGGCCTCATGGCCGTGGCAGGCGATAAGGGATCAGCTGAGGCCGCCCAGTCTGAAGCAGCTGTAAGGACATGTGTGAGCGGCAAACATATTTACTGCACAAGGCCACGAATCCCAGCCACGCAGTGTGCTTTTTTGAAAACACACTGCGGGCCTGGGATTCATGGCCATTGATAACCGCACCGGCCAACATGAAATGAGGTGAGAAGACAGGCAGCGCTCACAGCGCATGCCCAAGGGATCACAATAGCGCAGATTCCTGTACAGCAAATAACAACGCTCAGGAGGCTGCGCCCAGCACCAAGGCGTTATTTATGTGCACCTGTGCTGCGTCTCCTTAAAAAGACAAGTCACGCCTCCAATATAGAACTGAACTACTGTTCAATGGGCTAAATTGTGTACGTCTTTCAAGCTGCGTGTGCAATGAGCAAAACTTAAAGAGCAACCTTTAACTTGTGGAGCTTTACTGTTGCACAAGGTGTGGCTCTTCAACATTGTAACACCTGAGGGGTGGGTTAAAGGTTACCTTTGAAATTGGTTCAAGTAGGCTTCCGCCTACACTCTGCTCCTCCTGCAGACCCTGGGCTCTAACTACGGCAGTTGGGGCCCGGAAGTGCTGGCTGCACAGAGAAAAACACCCACCATTGTGTCAGTGGGGTTCAGCACCGCCAGCTGTTCCCCTGCTGTGTAGTCGGCAACGTGTCCAGCACAAGCCACGCTGGCACAACCGACCAAAAGCTGCCACCAGTGCAGGCTTCGGCCTACACTCTGCTCCTCTCCTCCTCCTGCTGACCCTGGGCTATAACACCGCCAGTTGTAGCCTGGAAGTGCTGGCTGCACAGAGAAAAACACCCGCCAATGTGTTAGTGGGGTTCAGCACCGCCAGCTGTTCCCCTGCTGTGTAGCCGGCATCGTGTCCAGCACAAGCCACGCTGGCACAACTGACCAAAAGCTGCCACCAGTGCAGGCCTCGGCCTACACTCTGCTCCTCTCCTCCTCCTGCTGACCCAGGGCTCATAACACCGCCAGTTGTAGCCTGGAAGTGCTAGCTGCACAGAGAAAAACACCAGTCAATGTGTCAGTGGGGTTCAGCACCGCCAGCTGTTCCCCTGCTGTGTAGCTGGCAACGTGTCCTGCAAACGCCATGCAGGCACCTGAACTGAAATTAAAGGGAACCTGGCACCACCCCCCCAGGTGTTTCTATGTACAACAGCCACCTTGTACAGCAGTACTGCTGCATTTGTACAAGGTGGCTGATTTTTTCTCCTTGCCCACGTTGAATTAAACACGTAAAATATGGGTCTCATTACAGAGCATTACAATGTCCCTGAGGTGTGACTTTCCTTTCTAATGATACGCAGCACCACCCTTGGTAGCGCTGCCCGTCTTTTGACATCATTGGTTAGCTGGCTGCGCCTGTGCGTCCGCCCTGCTAGAAACAACCCCCCTCGTTGTCTCATATATTTTGGCTGCGAGGGTGTGATTGATGGGCATGTGCAGTGCATATGTTCGCCAGTCTTAACTCATCTCCTTCCACCTTCTTCAGACTGGGTGGCCTCATGGCCGCGGCATGCGATAAGGGATCAGATGAGGCAGCCCAGTTTGAAGCAGGTGTAAGGACATGTGTGAGCGGCAAAAATATTTACTTCACAAGGCCACGAATCCCAGCCACGCAGTGTGATTTTTTGAAAACACACTGCGGGCCTGGGATTCATGGCCATTGCTAACAGCACCGGCCAACATGAAATGAGGTCAGAAGACAAACATCGCTCACAGCGCATGGCCAAGGGATAACAAGAGCGCAGACTCCTGTACAGCAAATAACAACGCTCAGGAAGCTGCGCACAGCACCTAGGTGTAAATTATGACACCTGTGCTGCGTCTCCTTAAAAAGACAAGTCACGCCTCCACTACTGTTTGACAGTATAATGGGCTAAATAGTGTACGTGTTTTATTCAGCGTGTGCAAGGCGCAAAATTTATAGAGCAACCTTTTACTTGTGCAGCATTAATGCTGCACAAGGTGTGGCTCTTGTACCTTGCAACACCTGAGGGGGGGGTTAAAGGTTACCTTTGAAATTGGTTCTACTAGGCTTCGGCCTACACTCTGCTCCTCTCCTCCTCCTGCTGACCCTGGTCTCTAACACCTCCAGTTTTTGCCCGGATGTGCTAGCTGCACAGAGAAAAACACCAGCCAATGTGTTAGTGGGGTTCAGCACCGCCAGCTGTTCCCCTGCTGTGTAGTCGGCAACGTGACCTGCAAACGCCACGCAGGCACAACCGAACAAAAGCTGCCACCAGTGCAGGCTTCGGCCTACACTCTGCTCCTCTCCTCCTCCTGCTGACCCTGGGCTCATAACACCGCCAGTTGTAGCCTGGAAGTGCTAGCTGCACAGAGAAAAACACCAGCCAATGTGTCAGTGGGGTTCAGCACCGCCAGCTGTTCCCCTGCTGTGTAGCCGGCAACGTGACCTGCAAACGCCACGCAGGCACATGAACTGAAATTGAAGGGAGCCTGCCCCCCACCCCCAGGTGTTTCTATGTATAACAGCCACCTTGTTCAGCAGTACTGCTGCATTTGTACAAGGTGGCTGACTTTTTCTCCTTGCCCACGTGGAACTCAACACGTAAAAAATGTGTCTCATTGAGACCATTCCACTGTCCCTGAGGTGTGACTTTCCTTTCTAATGATACGCAGCACCCCCCTTGGTAGCGTTTCCCGTCTTTTGACATCATTGGTTAGCTGGCTGTGCATCCGCCCTGCTAGAAACAATGCCCCTCGTTGTCTTATTTATTTTGTCAGCGAGGGTGTGGTTTATGGGCACGAGCAGTGCATATGTTCGCCTGTCGTCACTCATCTCCTTCCGCCTTCTTCAGACTGTGCGGCCTCATGGCCGCGGCATGCGAAAAGGGATCAGCAGAGGCCGCCCAGTCTGAAGCAGGTGTAAGGACGTGTGTGAGCGGCAAAAATATTTACTGATCAAGGCCACGAATCCCAGCACCGCAGTGTGACTTTATGAAAAGGCACTGTGGGTCTGGGATTTATGGCCATCGTTAACCGCAGCGGCCAACATGAAATGAGGTCATAAGACGGGCAGCGCTAACAGGGCATTGCCAAGGGATAACACAAGAGTGCAGACTCCTGTACAGCAAAAAACAACGCTCAGGAAGCTGCGCCAAGCACCAAGGCGTTATTTGGGACACCTGTGCTGCGTCTCCTTAAAAATACAAGTCACGCCTCAACTACAGTTTGACTGTAGAATGGGCTAAATTGTGTACGTGTTGCATTCAGCGTGTGCAAGTAGACAAATTAATAGAACAACCTTTGACTAGTGCAGCATTAATGCTGCACAAGGTGTGGCTCTTGTACTTTGTAACACCTGAGGGGGGGTTAAAGGTTACCTTTGAAATTGGTTCAACTAGGCTTCGGCCTACACTCTGCTCCTCTCCTCCTCCTGCTGACCCTGGGCTCTAACAACGCTAGTTTTTGCCCGGAAGTGCTAGCTGCACAGAGAAAAACACCAGCCAATGTGTTAGTGGGGTTCAGCACCGCCTGCTGTTCCCCCACTGTGTAGCCGGCAAAGTGTCCTGCAAACGCAACGCAGACAAAAAGCTGACTCCAGTGCAGGCTTCGGCCTACACTCTGCTCCCCCTGCTTACCCTTTGCTCCAACACCGCTAGTTGGGGCTGTAGGAAGACAATCTTTAATAGGCAACGCATCCGGGTTCCAGCACCGCCAGCTGGTTCTCGGCAGTGTTTTTGTCACGGGTACTCCCTCGTGCCCAGCCTGGTGCCAGCACCGTCAGCTGTTTCCGGGTAGTGTCAAGCTCACTGAGACGCCTATGCTTGCCCCGTCGTGGTGCGGTCGGGTTAGCCAACTCCAGGGTGCCTCCAGTTTAGGAGCTTCCTATGTGGGCTGCGTGAACTGGTAGTCAAGGCTGGTTCTGTAGTGCCAGTAGGCCCAGCTCCCCCTGTAGGACTGTTGGGGTTTGGTAACTGCGGCTGCCTCGCGGCCTAGCTGTTCTCTCCTCTCCTGTGGGCCTTCGGGTCCACCACCTGGTTCCAGCACCGCCAGCTGGTTCCGGGCAGAGTCTTTGGCTTAGGTGCCTCCTCCTGGGTATCCGAGTTCCTCCAACGCCAGGCGGTCCTAGGTAATGCTTTTAAGCGCGGGCACCTACAGCTTAGTAACCGGGTTCCAGCACCGTCAGCTGGTCCTCGGTCGTGCCATTGGCTCTTGCACACTGGGGCAACGCATCCGGGTTCCAGCACCGCCAGCTGGTTCTCGGCAGTGTTTTTGTCACAGGTACTCCCTCGTGCCAAGCCTGGTTTCAGCACCGTCAGCTGTTTCCGGGTTGTGTCAAGCTCACTGAGACGCCTATACTTGCCCCGTCGTGGTGCGGTCGGGTTAGCCAACTCCAGGGTGCCTCCAGTTTAGGAGCTTCCTATGTGGGCTGCGTGAACTGGTAGTCAAGGCTGGTTCTGTAGTGCCAGTAGGCCCAGCTCCCCCTGTAGGACTGTTGGGGTTCAGTAACTGCGGCTGCCTCGCGGCCTAGCTGTTCTCTCCTCTCCTGTGGGCCTTCGGGTCCACCACCTGGTTCCAGCACCGTCAGCTGGTTCTTGGCAGTGTCTTTTGCTCTTGTACCTTCTGCTCCCCATCCTGGTTCCAGTACCGTCAGCTGGTTCCAGGCAGAGCCTTTGGCTTAGGTGCCTCCTTCTGGGTATCCAAGTTCCACCAATGTCAGGTGGTCCTTGGTAGTGCTTTCAGGCACGGGTACCTCCTGCTTAGTAACAGGGTTCCAGTAACGTCAGCTGGTCCTCAGTAGTTCCATTGGCTCTTGGACCTTCGGCTACCCATCCGGGTTCCAGTACCGTCAGCTGGTTCTCGGCAGTGTCTTTTGCTCTTGTACCTTCTGCTCCCCATCCTGGTTCCAGTAACGTCAGCTGGTTCCGGGCAGAGCCTTTGGCTTAGGTGCCTCCTTCTGGGTATCCGAGTTCCGCCAACGTCAGGCGGTCCTTGGTAGTGCTTTTTAGCACGGGTACCTCCTGCTTAGTAACCGGGTTCCAGTAACGTCAGCTGGTCCTCGGTAGTTCCATAGGCTCTTGAACCTTCGGGTAGCCATCCGAGTTCCAGTTCCATCAGCTGGTTCTTGGCATTTTCTCAGCCTTCTTGTACCTTCTGCTACATTTCCAAGTTGAAGACCCTAAAGTCGACGACCCGGAAGACCACCCTGATGACGACGACGACGACGACGACGGCGTAGACGACGATGGCGTAGACGACGACGGCGGAGACGACGACGGCGGAGACGACGACACTGGAGACGACGACCCTGGAGACGACGACATGGAAGACCGAGAAGCAGAAGAACAAGAGGCTGCAGAACAAAGAGCAGAAGAACATTAAGCATAACACTTAATATCAGAGCAAAAGATATTATCTAAATTATATGCAGAAGAAGACTAAGCAGTGTATGGGGGTGAGTCCGTTCCTCCTCGTGGTGCCCCTGGATAAAGCCTGATGCTGCAGGCCAAACTGAACGCGGACAAATGTAACTTTTGTGACTGGCAGAACGGAAGGTGTAATCTTCCAACTTTTATAGATAACAACTACGGGAATGCCTGTCACAAATGAGAATATGATGAAGAAGTAGAATAGGAAGAATAATAACAGTTGAATAAAATGAATATGTAGAATAGCAAGAATAATAATAGTTGAATAAAATGAATATGAAGAATGTAATAAAAAAAAAAAAAGGTAAAGGATGAAGAAGAAGATGAATAAGGTGAAGAAGTTGATGTCAAAGATGCTGATGATGATGAAGATGAAAGTGTGGGAAAAGTAAAAAAAAAGAAGGGGAAGGGCGTGGAATAGTGAAATATCAATATCTGACAAAATAAAAAAAAATTACATAGTCAATATCTTTGTCACTACGAACGTCTTTAAAAAAAAAAAAAAGGCTATTCTATTTGATTGCGCTAAACCTCTATGACTTTAATGTCTCCGACACCTCCCAAAATACATCCTGCATTATTCTTAGTTGTTTTCCTTCATGTAGAATGAACCTACAAGGAAAGAAAGGGTTTATTTTAATTCCGATATTTTGGTCCCATTGACTTGCATTGGGATCGGGTATCGGTATCGGCGATATCCGATATTTTTCGAATATCGGCCGATCCAATCCGATACCGATACTTTCCGATATCGGAAGGTATCGCTCAACACTAGTCACAATGTGATGGAGAGTGACCCAATAATGAGGGTCTGCAGCAACAGTAAAGCGTGGTGGTTGGTCCTGCAAGTTTGGGTTGCATTTGAGTAAATGGAGTTGAGGATTTGGTCAGGATTAATGATATCCTCAATGCTGAGAAATATAGATAGTTATCTATCATGTAATACCATCACGAGGCTTCTGATTACCTTCAAATTTATTCTGAAATGATCCCAAACATCCAGCCATTGTCATTAAAGGGGTTGTCCACTACTAAGTCAACCCCTTCTTGATCTAAATGTTTGACGCCAATTAAATATAAAAGCCTATACCCACGTCATGTGCCGGCGCCATTCCAGCAGTGTCCGCACTTGCGGTCCCAGGGCTCTTGTGCGGTTATGACACGTGAACCTGGTGCCCAATCAGTGCTGGCATCACTGTCCCCACCTTCTGACAAATAGAACATCAAGGGGAAGTGAAAGAGCAGCTGCAGCCCGGACTTCCTCCTGATGTTCGATTTGTCCAAAGGTGGAGACAATAACGCCAGGGCTGATTGAGCACAGGGCTCAGGTGTTATACAAACGCATGAGAGCACCGGGTATGTGAGTGTCGACACCGCGGGAACTGCGCTGGCACGGGAGGTGAGTATGGTCTGTATTATTTAATATGGGTCAAGCGTGTGGTATAAGAAGGAATTGTCCAAGTAGCGGACAACTTCTTTAAGAACTATCCTCAGTGTAAAGAAAAGCAAGAAGTTCTGGAGGTGATGATCCAGCCCCATAGATCCCTGATCTCACATCATCCCGTCTGTGGGATCACATCAAAAGACAGAAGGATCCACACAAGCCTCATACACAGGAGATCTAGGGTCAGTGCGCCAAGATGTTTGGTACAACCTCCTGTCAAGATCCCTCATAACCTGTGTACAAGTGTATATGAATACACACGAGATCACAAGACAATCCTGATGTCAATATTTTCACATGCTCTACAGAATATCACGAGATAATCAAAATCCAACCGTATGTTCTCTAAGATGGTAACAATACGTCTAGGTAATAAAATATTATGAGAAATCTCACAAAACCTCAATTTGGCAATCTGAAAAAAAACATAAAAGTACAAGATGTTAATCATCAACTGTGATCTGTAAAAAAAAACATATTTGGGCAATGCTGTTCAATTAACCCTTTTGGTGTTAAAGAATCCTTATTAAAAATCCAGTACGCCTTCCTTTGGAGTAAAGGGTATGTGAACATTGAGTCTTTTTTGCTGAATTTTTGGACTGGAAGCTCCAAGTTTTTGAAGAGAATCTAGAGAGTTTCCACTCAGTTTCTTCTCTAAAAACTCTGTGTACATGCCTTTCTAGGTTAATTGATTTAATTTAAAGTTGAGCAAATTTGCGTGGAATTCAATTCTCCTCGAAATTGACAAGAATATGTATTCCCTATGCTGATTTAAAAATCTCCACAAGGAGAAACTTTTCGTGTTGTACGCCCCCTGAAGATGGAACACTCCGAAACGCGCGTTGGGGTGGGTTGGAGCCGACACGTCCCCATACTACATCATCGGTATGTTATCCATCTGGGTCACTGCCTTCGGGTATTGATGTGTACAAACTTATGCACATGTAACTTTTACCTGTGTGTGTGTTCCTGATTTAATACGTGATATACTGCTACTAGTATGGAACATGCAGGGATATGATTATTGGTACCTTGTTCCAGCATTGGGCGGCTCGGTGATTGCTATGGGGAGGTTTGTCTGGCTCCATGCGCTCTATGCATTTTGTCGGCAATTTTTAACCTGTTATTGTCCAGGAACCTGTTGTCTATATATTTATAACTAATAAAGCTATTTAAAATTACTTTATGGACTTTATTGCACCATTTTTTAGTGGTTGTTTGCTTCTCAGCATTGTTGTGTCTGCCACAATTCCATTTGCAGGCTTATGTTATCCCTATTTCACATTTAGATGGTGTATATACTTTTGCCTGTTTTATTTTCCCTATTTTTACTCTGTTGTACCCCATGTCAGAGGCATCTCACCCCGCTAAATAAATCTCTTGTTTTGCACTGATGAGTGGCAAATGCAGCGCCCCAGAGATCTGGTCATTGCAGTATGACACTCTGCCAGTAAGGGGAGTGATGGTACGTCTGATGGCACTTAAGGAATTCTCCTGACCAGGTATCACCAGCACACATTACACTTCACACTCCGGCCACTAGGGGGAGAAAAAGGCTTTATTTATTGGGCCACTCCTCACACTGGTAAAACTAGGGGTTGGATAGGAAGTTAGTCAGAAGCTGACTGGGTTGGATTCAGGCAACATCCCGTAGCAGGGGGTGTTGCGGGGAGAAGACACAGGGGGGTTCCTGTCAGGCGTGGGAACCTGGCAGATGCCTAGCGAACAGAACAGAACGTTACGGAACCGCGCCTGCACTACCTTGCAGCGGTATCCTAAGAAAGAGACAAGAAAGGAAGGATATTGTGGAACAGTGTAAACAAGATCTAGCAAAAAGGAGTACCAGTAGGAGTCGTGCCGTGAGACCGAGGCAACATCCTACTGAGGCACGTAGCCGGTGGCCGGAACACCGCGGGAGTAACTGACTTCGAACTCCGCAGGACAGTTAATTATAGGTTGGCTGTCTACCTTAAATTTCCTAAGAAGACTTAGGGGGCAACATTGGGAGAGGGGCGTCTCTAGGGTCCCGGAAGACCTCCAAGCCTTCCCGTCATACGGGTGCATCCTAGCCAAAACATACTGGGGGACGAGAAACTAGCAACATCTGGAACTAGAGAGAGAGAGAGCTGTAGAGAACGAACGAACGAGAGCAGCAGTTGTGAGGACTATTCCGAATGCTCAGCAGGGTAGGACTACAACACACAGGCGCTAGTGGTGGGCAACGATTTCCATCTGCGAGGGAAACTCTGGAAGTGCCCATCAGACCGGCCGGTCTCAGATAGCCCTGTTAAAAGTGCTCTGGATTGAGGATCCTGAAGTCTTCAGTAAAGAGGTAAAGAGACTGCAACCTTGTGTCCTCGTTATTGCCTGCACCTCACACCATCACCATCTACCTTACTGGGAAGCCCTGGGGACATACTTCACCTGTGGGAAGGTATACCATCCAGCTGCAATTCCATCACCCCAGCGGACCCCACAGCAGCGTCGGTCACCCTGACCGAACACCACAGGTGGCGTCACGAACCCCTGACAAACTGTCCCATCTTTATTGGACGCCCCTTAGCAAGGTCGCGGACCGGGTCTAGCCACCGTGACAGCCTCAGAACCGAACCAGAGAGGCCCGGTACCGAGAACTCGTGGCCCTGTGTCTGGGGGCGATCCACAAACAACACAAAACGTGTCTGCAAATGGAGTGTCTGGTTTGGATTCTTAACCTAAGTCACATGGCAAAGCTCTTAAAAGGTTGACTGGATTCCCAGAGTAGCATTGCATGGTCTATGCATCTTCTTACGCTGATATGGCACACTCCACAAGGAGATACCTTTTAAATCACCTTTTAGAGGACTCTCACCTAGATGAATCAGACTTTCTGCTTTGCACCGATGAGTGGTAATCACCCCGAAACATGTGTTTGCAAACTGAGTGTCTGATTTGGTTTCTTATCCTAAGTCATATGACAAGCCTTTTAAAGGGTCATTCATTATTGACTTTAACAATTGCTTATTCTATGGGGGAAAACATGCCTGAACCTGGCCAGTTTTGATGTCCAAACTCTTCCATTTCAGTGAATAGGTCCACGAAAGAAACAAGCAATACATAGACAGCATTGAAGATCTGTCTTTTTTTTCACAGGCCAGATGTTACTGGTCGCTTCAGAAAACTCCATCCATTTTTTTTGAGGGGGGTCATGTGTGAAAAACTGATAAAGCAGAAAAATGTAAAAAAACAAAACAAAAAAAAACCCACCAACAAGCACACGGTCTAAGACTGGATGAAAACCCCAACCATTCATTACGAATAGGGATAATAAACATTTGTTAAAGAAGTTATCCAACTTTACAAAAGTTATATAATTTTTTTACAGGCCGCTTGTCTATGTTTATTGTAGTAATTCCACTCTATACCTGAACCTGAAAAGGTGTAATACAGTTCAAAGAAATAAAAAGTAAACCTATGGTCTTTTATCCAGAGTGAAACTATGGGGGAAAGTTCTTAAAGTGTACCAGGAGGCTTCAGGTTCAAATATAAAGGGAAAACTCCAGAGAAAGCAACAACAGAGTTGGAAAAAAACCTAAAAAAGGTCAAAAGAATAAATAAATACATAGAAGGTCCATAGTAAATATTAAAATAAGAAGAAAATAGAGTCCTTTACCTGGACTACCCAGATGTAGAAGAAGCCAGAGAGGTAGCAGCCCTGAGATCATGGTTTCTACTGAGATACTGATGTGCTGCTGATCTTAGTGCTGCCTATAGGAGGGGTCAGCAGTGACTGCCCCTGTGTGACTGTACCATGCCCTCGTCTAAGACGAAAAGCCAGGAATATCACTGCAATAAAAAGTTCCATAAGGAAATGTCTGAAACTTTCCAAAAGAGTCTGGAATTCTTCTTTCAAGTTCTGGTGACTTTTTATAGAGTTGCAAAATTTTTTTGAAGGGGAAATGTATTTCACTAGCCACTTGTCATGTATTTTTCTATATCTTTTTAGAGCAGTGGAAGACTAATGTGCCATATTAACACTAAAAAAAGCATGAAACAAGCAAAAAAAGGGCAAAAATATCACTACACTTGCACAAAATTCAATAAACGTTGTGCCCCATTCTGATAAATTTGGTGTAAAGTAATCCAAAAGGAAGTGAAGACACAAAAATGACCAAATGCAAATGATGCTTCAATTAGGGTTTTACGATTTCTCACATTTTTAAGATCTCTGCGTGTTGTCAGTGAATGAACACATTGATTATCTTATTCCATTGTTTTTTTTGTTCCTGCGCTTCTCTGTTATATGAGATATGGCCTTTTCTTCCTGTATCTTAATCGTTATTTTTTGTTAGCCATCTGGGTGGGAACCTCCAGACACCCTTGGAGGATAATTGAAGATCACACCCAGTTTGCTAAGTAGAATAGATTTACATATAGAGAAGAGGAGGCCATATTTCAGGAATGGAAAGACACAGGAACAAAACAAAAACATTGCTGGATTCAGGAGTACACCAAGTCCCCTTTAAAAAATATGGATGTGTAAGACTCCCTAAATGAGGTGGATCCTCCAAGCCCAAAGTCCGAGTGTGCACACGGGCCACGGGTGTCGGTGCAGAAGATAGATGGGACACAGACAGGAGACAGCAGGCAAGTAGGCGGGATACAGGAAACCACAGGGAGTTAGGTGAGATAGCAGAAACCACAAGCAGGTGAACTTCAGGGAACTGCAGGAGGCGGGGTGCAGGAAACCGCAGGCAAGCAGGAGACGTTCAGGAGACCATAGGCAGGTAGGAAACTGCAAGCAGGTGGAAGACATGCCAGAAAACGTAGGCAGGCAGAATGCTGGAACACGCAGGCAGGCACGAAATGTCCAGGAGACTGCAGGCAGGTAGGCATAATACAGGCAACCGCAAGCAGGCAAGCGATGTACAGGAGATGGCAGACAGCAACTGAGCAGGTCAAGTTATATACAGGAAGACAGAGTCTAGAAACACTGAAGTCTTAATATCAAGACACAGGTGTGTGTCCTGACAGGCCCTATATAGGCCCGGGTAGATGCTCAAAAGGGATCAGGCAGGGCTGTCTGCAAAGCCTGACGTGGAGCACAGCAGAGTCTAGCGTGTTGGGGTGAGAGAAGCAAGGCACGAATCCGAGACAGGTGCGTAACAGGTTATAGAATGGGGGCACATTTTCCCCTAGTGATACAGAATGATGCAGTGATGCAGAGCTGAAAAAAAAATGATTGAAACATGATCTAGAGTTATTCTGGATCCTCAAAAAGCATCTTGAAAATAAGACATGTCAAAAATTACCTACAGTAGAGGCTCTTTACTGTGGTCTAGGCTGACATGGCAGATTAAAAGAAAAGATTGCTGGGAGCATTGACAGACTGGACTGGTGATATTCTATTTCGGCTGCTGCGAGTGAGATGGAATCATCCAGCCAAAATTTTCCAGATGCCCCAGGGTGGTCCACTTTCCCCACACAGACCAGAAAGGTGACCTGTGGACAGAGAAGGACTCATGAAAGTTCCTATTGTTCCTAAAGAATTCATACATTTTACTATGTAAGGGCATGTAACAACAGTGACACCTACAGGTCTTCCTGCCATGAGCCACCATTTATCAAAATAAAAGATTTGTAAAACACAAAAGCCCCAATTCATCATTTTTGGGGTTTTAAGTCAATTTTTGTCTTGACTTCGTTTTTTTTTACACTGGTAGATTTTGTGCTAAAATCATGAAAATTATAAATTTAGTGCATTTTTATTTGCTCTTTTTCTAATTTTTATAATTAAATATTGCATGACCCTTCAATACTCTTTGAAACATAAAAGAAAATGGAGTGTTGATTTAGACAGGTTTTGAGCTCCATTAGGGTACTGGAGCACAATTGTCAAAAAATGTTGGGACATTTTGAAAACTTGCAAGTGATGAGTTAGCCGAAAACATCCAGATAATAAAAACAACTACTACATTATCAAGCAAACCTCACAAAATTTGTACTAAAATAATGTAAAAATGGCAAAAAATCCATAATCAATTTGGGACAAAGATAAAAGCGCCTAAAAACAAAACACTTTTCCCTCCAAAAAAGGGGCAAAATAACTGTTAAATTATGGCCAAAATACATAAAAGAAGTAATCAAAACGTAACTGGTCATATAACAATACACTAGTAACCAAACAGTAATCTGTACTTCAAAATGGAAATTTTACAGATTATAAAAAAAATTATATTTCTGTCCTTTTGTGGCACAGAATGATATTTCAAAACAAAATAGTACATTTTGCCATTTTTGTATCAACCATTTATCGGGATACAAAATGATGTTAACATTAACATTTGCTTCATCTGTAACTATGTATGTGCATTATGACTTTTGGTGCTTTGTTATAGAGAAGAGAGAGGGGGTCACAAACCAACTTCTTGCACTAGGGCCACTCCTGTGGCAGTATCTACCCCTGATAAAAAAGATTGTATATAACCACCAGGAGGCAGTATTGATTTATTTTTTTTTAAATGTTCTCAGAAACACCAGGCAGCCTGTGTGAGCACAGCACTGAAAAACAGGTTTTGCATGATTATATTATTATCATCCCACCCTGTGCAAATGCAAAATGTAGCTGGGAGTAGATGACGGGAAAAGCCTTGACATAATCATGTCAGCCAGGTGTACAGAAGCGCATATTCTTACGTGCTGCAGCAATGCGATAGTTAAGGATGAGTCTGCACTCGGACATAGCCTGAAAGTCATTTTATACAAATGGTGGTAAAAGTTTAATTCTGGATAAGGATTACATCTGCATGGAGTCTGTATGTTCTCCTTTTGTTTGCAAGTGGTTCCTCTATTCTTCTTGGTTTTCTCCTACCGTCCAAAAATATACTAAGAGGTTATTGGGTTTCCCGTGTGCGTTTGTGTCCTAAATACAGAAAATGGATCATGGGCTCCATTATGGACAGGGATCGTTGTAAATGGTGATCATTTCTGTACAGCGCTGCAGAATATGTTGGCGCTATACAAAGGACCCAGGTGAAATTGGGATGCAGCGCCCCAGAGACCTGGTCGTTGCAGTATGGCTCTAGGGAGAGTAGCGGTATGTCCGATGGCACTAAAGAGTTCTCCTGACCAGGTATCACCAGAACACATTACACTTCACACTCCGGCAACTAGGGGGAGAAAAAGGCTTTATTTATTGGGCCACTCCTCACACTGGTAAAACTAGGGACTGGGGAGGAAGTTAGTCAGAAGCTGACTGGGTTGGAACCAGGCAACATCCCGTGGCAGGGGGTGTTGCAGGGAGAAGGCACAGGGGGGTCCCTGTCAGGCGTGGGAACCTGGCAGGTGCCTAGCGAACAGAGCAGAACGTAACGGAACCGCGCCTGCACACCTTGCGGCGGTGTCCTAAGAAAGAGAAACGAAGGGAAGAATATTGTGGAACAGTGTAAATGAGATCAGCACAAAGAGCCAGTAAGGGTCGTGCCGAGAGAGAGAAGGTAACATCTTACTGAGGCGCGTAGTCGGTGGCCGGATCACCGTAGGAGTAACTGACTTCAGGCCTTACTTCAAATTCTGCTGGACAGTTGATTATAGGTTGGCTGTCTACCTTCTACACCTACGAAGACATAGGGGGCAACATTGGGAGAGGGGCGTCTCTAGGGTCCCGGAAGACCTCCAAGCCTTCCCGTCAAACGGGTGGCGTCCTAGCCAAAATATACCTGGGGGAAGTTAGAAACTAGCAACATCTGGAACAAAAGAACGAGAGAGAGAGAGAAAGCTGTAGAGAACGAATGAACGAGAACAGCAGTTGTGAGGACTATTCCGAATGCTCAGCAGGGTAGGACTACAACACACAGGCGCTATTGGTAGGCAACGATTTCCATCTGCGAGGGAAACTCTGGATGTGCCCATCGGACCGGCCGGTCTCTGATAGCCCGGTGGAACGTGCTCTGGACTGAGTATATTGAAGCCTTCAGTAAAAAGGTAAAGAGACTGCAACCTTGTGTCCTCGTTATTAAGTGCACCTCACACCATCACCATCTACCTTACTGGGAAGCCCTGGGGACATACTTCACCTGTGGGAAGGTATACCATCCAGCTGCCATTCCATCACCCCAGCGGACCCCACAGCAGCATTGGTCACCCTGACCGAACACCACAGGTGGAGTCACGAACCCCTGACAGACTGCTTTTTCACCTTCTCTGGACGCCCCTTAGCAGGGTCACGGACCGGGCCTAGCCACCGTGACAGCTTCAGAACCGAACCAGAGAGGCCCGGTACCGAAACGCATGGCCCTGTGTCTGAGGCCGCTCCAGGGACATACCCCCATCTTTACTAAATGGCAGGCCCGGATTTACGGGGGGTCCAAGGGGCCCGGGCCCTGGGCCACCCACCAAGCAGGGGGCCTCCCACCAATAAAGGGATAAATATGTCAAAACATGTAAAATACCGTATATACTCGAGTATAAGCCGACCCGAGTATAAGCCGAGACCCCTAATTTTGCCACAAAAAACTCGGAAAACTTAATGACTCGAGTATAAGCCTAGGGTGGAAAATGCAGCAGATACCGGTAAATGTCAAAAATAAAAATAGATACCAATAAAAGTAAAATTAATTGAGACATCAGTAGGTTAAGTGTTTTTGAATATCCATATTCAATCAGGATCCCCATATAATGCTCCATACCGTTCATGATGGGCCCCATAAGATGCTCCATACAAAATATGCCCCATATAATGCTCCATACAGTTCATGATGGCCCCATAAGATGCTCCATATTAAAATATGCCCCATATAATGCTGCACAAATGTTGATTATGGCCCCATAAGATGCTCCATACATAGTTACATAGTTACATAGTTATTAAGGTTGAAGGAAGACTATATGTCCATCTAGTTCAACCCATAGCCTAACCTAACATGCCCTAACATGTTGATCCAGAGGAAGGCAAAAAAAAACCCATGTGGCAAAGAGTAAGCTCCACATTGGGGAAAAAAAATTCCTTCCCGACTCCACATACGGCAATCAGACTAGTTCCCTGGATCAACGCCCTATCAAGGAATCTAGTGTATATACCCTGTAACATTATACTTTTCCAGAAAGGTATCCAGTCCCCTCTTAAATTTAAGTAATGAATCACTCATTACAACATCATATGGCAGAGAGTTCCATAGTCTCACTGCTCTTACAGTAAAGAATCCGCGTCTGTTATTATGCTTAAACCTTTTTTCCTCCAAACGCAGAGGATGCCCCCTTGTCCCTGTTTCAGGTCTATGATTAAAAAGATCATCAGAAAGGTCTTTGTACTGTCCCCTCATATATTTATACATTAAAATAAGATCACCCCTTAGTCTTCGTTTTTCCAAACTAAATAGCCCCAAGTGTAATAACCTATCTTGGTATTGCAGACCCCCCAGTCCTCTAATAATCTTGGTCCCTCTTCTCTGCACCCGCTCCAGTTCAGCTATGTCTTTCTTAAACACCAGAGACCAGAACTGTGCACAGTATTCTAAGTGTGGTCGAACTAGTGACTTGTATAGAGGTAAAATTATATTCTCCTCATGAGCATCTATGCCTCTTTTAATGCATCCCATTATTTTATTTGCCTTTGTAGCAGCTGCCTGACACTGGCCCCTGAATATGAGTTTGTCATCCACCCATACACCCAGGTCTTTTTCATTGACGGTTTTGCCCAGAGTTTTAGAATTAAGCACATAATTATACATCTTATTACTTCTACCCAAGTGCATGACCTTACATTTATCCCCATTAAAGCTCATTTGCCATTTATCAGCCCAAGCTTCTAGTTTACATAAATCATCCTGTAATATAAAATTGTCCTCCTCTGTATTGATTACCCTGCAGAGTTTAGTGTCATCTGCAAATATTGAAATTCTACTCTGAATGCCCCCTACAAGGTCATTAATAAATATGTTAAAAAGAAGAGGGCCCAATACTGACCCCTGTGGTACCCCACTGCTAACCGCTACCCAGTCCGAGTGTGCTCCATTAATAACCACCCTTTGTTTCCTATCCCTGAGCCAGCTCTCAACCCACTTGCACATATTTTCCCCTATCCCCATTATTCTCATTTTATGTATCAACCTTTTGTGTGGCACCGTATCAAAAGCTTTTGAAAAGTCCATATACACTACATCCACTGGGTTCCCTTGGTCCAATCCGGAACTTACCTCTTCATAGAAACTGATCAAATTAGTCTGACATGAACGGTCCCTAGTAAACCCGTGCTGATACTGGGTCATGAGGTTATTCCTCTTCAGATACTCCAGTATAGTGTCCCTTAGAATTCCCTCCAGGATTTTACCCACAGTAGAGGTTAAGCTTACTGGCCTATAATTTCCGAGTTCAGTTTTTGTTCCCTTTTTGAATATTGGCACCACATTTGCTATACGCCAGTCCTGTGGTACAGACCCTGTTATTATGGAGTCTTTAAAGATTAAAAATAATGGTCTATCAATGACTGTACTTAATTCCTGCAGTACTCGAGGGTGTATCCCATCCGGGCCTGGAGATTTGTCAATTTTATTGATTTTTAGACGCCGCCGCACTTCCTGCTGGGTTAAGCAGGTGATATTTAATTGGGAATTTTTATCACTAGACATTTTGTCTGCCATGGGATTTTCTTGTGTAAATACTGATGAAAAAAAGTCATTTAGCATATTTGCTTTTTCCTCATCCTCATCCACCATCTCACCCAGACTATTTTTAAGGAGGCCACCACTATCATTTTTTAGTTTCTTACTATTTATGTAGTTAAAGAATATTTTAGGATTATTTTTACTCTCTCTGGCAATGAGTCTCTCTGTCTCAATATTTGCTGCCTTGATTTGCTTTTTACAGAATTTATTTAATTTTCTGTATTTATTTAATGCCTCCTCACTGCCTACTTCCTTTAATTCTCTAAATGCTTTCTTTTTGTCACTTATTGCACCCCTTACAGCTCTATTTAGCCATATTGGTTTCCTCCTATTTCTAGTATGTTTATTCCCATACGGTATATACTGTGCACAGGTCCTATCCAGGATGCTAATAAACGTCTCCCATTTTCTTTGTGTATTTTTGTGTCTCAGGATATCGTCCCAGTTAATTGCACCAAGATCCTCTCTCATCCGTTGGAAATTTGCCCTCCTGAAGTTTAGTGTCCTTGTAACCCCTCTACTACACATCTTTTTAAAGGATACATGAAAACTTATTATTTTGTGATCGCTATTTCCCAAGTGACCCCCAACCCTTATATTTGATATGCGGTCTGGCCTGTTGGTTAATATTAGGTCTAGCAGTGCCCCCTTTCTTGTTGGGTCCTGAACCAGTTGTGAAAGGTAATTGTCTCTCATAGTTGTCAAAAACCGATTAACTTTGCTGGAACTGCAGGTTTCTGTTCCCCAATCTATTTCAGGGTAGTTGAAGTCCCCCATAATAATGACTTCTCCTTGAGTCGCAGCTTCATCTATTTGCTTTACGAGGATATTCTCCATTGCTTCCATTATTTTTGGAGATTTATAACAAACCCCTATCAGTAATTTATTATTTTTTCCCCCTCCCCTTATCTCCACCCACAGGGATTCTACATTTTCATTAAATTCACCTATATTATCGCGCAGGATGGGTTTTAAGGACGATTTTACATATAAACACACCGCTCTCCCTCGCTTATCTGTACGGTCATTTCTGAACAGGCTATAGCCCTGCAAGTTAACAGCCCAGTCATGGCTCTCATCCAGCTACGTTTCAGATATCCCCACCATGTCATAATTATGCTCCAACAACATTAGTTCTAATTCGTCCATTTTGTTGGCGAGGCTTCTGGCATTAGTATACATGCACTTTATGTTCCTCTCTGTACTTCTATTTCTTAAATTATTAACTGTTCTGACCCCACCCCCCATGCCACCGCCACCCCCAACTTCCTTATTTGTGCCCAGGTCTATGTCTGCACTATCTTCCCCTCCTATAAAATGAATACCCCCCCCCCCAATTCCTAGTTTAAACACTCCTCCAACCTTCTAGCCATTCTCTCCCCCAGCACAGCTGCACCCTCCCCATTGAGGTGCAGTCCATCCCTAGCGTAGAGCCTGTAGCCAACTGAGAAGTCGGCCCAGTTCTGCAGGAACCCAAACCCCTCTTTCCTACACCAATTCTTGAGCCACTTATTAACCTCCCTAATCTCCCGTTGCCTCTCTGGCGTGGCACGTGGTACCGGCAGTATTTCGGAAAATACCACGTTGGAGGTCCTTGCTTTCAGCTTGCAGCCTAATTCCCTGAAATCATCTTTAAGGACCTTCCACCTACCTCTAACTTTGTCATTAGTGCCAATGTGCACCATGACCGCTGGGTCCTCACCAGCCCCTCCCAATAATCTGTCCACCAGATCAGCGATGTGTCGGACTCGAGCGCCAGGTAGGCAGCACACCGTTCGACGATCCCTGTCTTTGTGACAGATTGCCCTATCTGTTCCCCTAATAATTGAGTCGCCCACTACCAGCACCTGTCTGGCCTGCCCTGCTCTCCTATTTCCCTCCTTACTGGAGCAGTCACTCCTCCGGCTTTCAGAGGACATGCCTGGCTGCAGCAGTGCTACCCCTGTACTGGCACCCCCCTCATCTGCCAACTTAGCAAACTTATTGGGGCGTGCCAGGTCAGGACTAGCCTCCCTGGCACTCTTCCCTCTACCCCGCTTCCTAACTGTCACCCAGCTTGCTACTTCATTGTCCTGCAGCTCCATCCCACCATCCCCCCCCCCTCATCTGTCCCATTGAGCGTCTGCTCCGTGAGCAGAAGACTCCTCTCCATATTGTCAATGGATCTCAGTGTTGCCAGCTGCACATTTAGAGTCAGAATCTGGGTTTCCAAATGCACAACGTGCTCACATCTCGCACAGCAGTATGCACCCTCGATCGGCTGCTCAAGGATTGCATACATGTGGCAAGATGTGTACTGGATGGCATTAACAAGAGTGGAGCACATTTCCTAATGGGGATTGCACCAGACAGAACAGTTCAATAAAAAAAATAAAAAATAAATACGAAGTATTAATAAAAATCAGACAGCAATTCAGTAATTCCTCCCTTGGAAACTCCCTGACTCCAAAGTCACTGAATCACAAGTCACACTTACCGCCGTCCACACTTACGCTCAGGCCACACTCAGCTCGCTCACACTCGCTATGCTGAAGATTTAAAGATTTTTTTTTATTTTTTTTCTCTCCCTTAACAGCAATCCACCTTGCTGTCCAAATGCACTTCCAACAGACATTTGCCCCATATAATGCTGCACAAATGCTGAATTATGGCCCCATAAGATGCTCCATACAGACATTTGCCCCATATAATGCTGCAAAAATGCTTATTATGGCCCCATAAGATGCTCCATACAGACATTTGCCCCATATAATGCTGCACAAATGCTGATTATGGCCCCATAAGATGCTCCATACAGACATTTGCCCCATATAATGCTCTTCAAATGCTGATTATGGCTCCATAAGATGCTCCATAGACACATTTGCCCCGTTTAATGCTGCACAAATGCTGATTATGGCACCATAAGATGGTCCATAGAGATATTTGCCCCGTATAATGCTCCACAAATGCTGATTATGGCCCCATAAGATGCTCCATACAGACATTTGCCCCATATGCTGTTGCTGCGATTAAAAAAAATAAAAAATCACACACTCACCTCTCGTCACTCAGGCCCCCGGCACTTGCTGTAGTCACCTTTCCCCGTTCCACCGCCGGGCGCCGCTGCGTCTTCTGCACTGACGTTTAGGCAGAGAGTGGCATGCACACTAATCGCATCATCGCGCCCTCTGACCTGAGCGTCACTGCAGAGGACGCGGAAGACGGAGTGGCGATGGAACGATGACAGGTGAAAATCGTGCAATGCCCCCATTATACTCTCCTAAAATGTAAGGGTTAAGGGTGCACTCCAGCTGTCTTATAAATATGTAGCGGGTGCAATGCCCAGTCCACTAATATATATATCCAAAAGAAAGCGAAAAAGAATGGACTAAACAAGGCCTGCACAACCGTATAATATACAAAATATATAACATCATTTTATTAAACACCACAAGAAAAAACATAAAAACACTTAAAATACAACAGTGTGTAAAACACCCCTATATATCCAAAAATACATGCAGCAGATAATATAGAAAAAACACACCTATAGGCTACTCTGGGTGTATATATATACACCACCTACTAACGAATATATATATATGCCCCTGAAAAATACGTACTATATGCAAGAGGAAGACACTCTAAGAATGTAAATACAATTCCAAGACCACCAAATGGTGAGTAAATATATTTAAATGGCACAAGAAGCATATAGGCTGCAAAAACTGTTAACACCTTAGTGTCTGAATCAAACTGACACAATACAGCAAGTGTGGAGTATAGCCTAAAGGGAAAAAGGAATCAAAACCCCCCTACTGGTGTAAAAAGTGGCATGATGCCAACCAGATACTCAACTGAATCCGGAATGAAATGGAGAAAGGAGGGGGGGGGGCCCGAGGGCCAAAGAACCAAAATGATGCTGCAGATAAATGCGTCCTGGGTGACTGGCATATACAAAGGAGGGGGTGTGCAGAGAAGAGCCCCACGCGTATCGCTGCCGCAGCGGCTTCGTCAGGGGAAGTAAGGTATGTGGCAAATCACAGGCATATAAATAGAGGCTATAATCAATGTAATGTCATACCGGTGTACCGCTACCACCTGGGAATGGAGCGGCGGAGATGATGCGCAGCCGCACATGGAGATGCAGGAAGAAAATGAAAGTAAAAGTAACGGAGGCCTCCGTAGGACAGGAGTCGGCGCGTGCGCAGACGCGCCTCAAAAATTGAGCCGCACTGCGCATGCGCCGGGCATACACAGCCCGTGTAATAGGAATAAGAGCCGTGCAGTGTGCATACTGGGCGCATACAGCCCATGGATAAGAGGGAGATAGCTACAAAATATAAATAAGAACCCAGTAAGCAAAAAAAGGGGGGGGGGGGAAAGTGTGGATCAAATACAAACGATCGAATGAAGGACCTGCATGAAGAGAAGTAATAAACATGTTAAGTACATAGAAACACACAACATCTGTAAGGCACGGGAATCCTATCATTCCTGTTTAAGGTTAATGTAATCGGAACAATTGCCTATAGAAGGTGTATGCCCTAACCGAGGGCAATAGATTTCAAGATGCAATAAGTAATTGCAGCCCATATAAAAGAAAATAAATATAGGCAATCCAAATAAAGTCCATCCCTAATCCCACGAGGAGAAAGTTCAGGTCATGTACAGAAGAAAGCCAACAGTCCATATGTTGTATTACAAAAAAGTTGTCCAGTTCAAGTCGGTCCGATCTTGGCCCATCCTTCCCTCCGAGACATGCAAACATTGCCACATCCACATTGATGGAAGAATCCACTCGTACAACAACTTCAGCACATGGCAAGTGCAGACCTCAGATGTCCAGGCATAAAAAACCGGGAAGATCCAGATAAAAAGGTACTCTTCTCAATACCAGGCAATAGAGTGCCAGGGGCCAAATCCAAACTCCGTAGGTAGCTAAAGGCAAACAGAAAAAGGGAGGCAAGGAAAGTCTTAAAAATCATAAGATCAATTGCAGAAGGGAGACGGGAAAAAGGAGAGAGAACATCTCTATGATAGAAATGCTATCCCAGGAACCCAGTAAAAAGGAGTTCTTCGTTTAAACCCGAGGGGGCTACCGATTGCAATTGAAAAATCCATCTGGACTCCATTTGCAAGAGATGTTTCCGTTTGTCTCCCCCTCTCTCATTGGGGGCAATTTGTTGTAGGCCCACCACCTTTAAATTGGTCGCAGAGCCCCCATGCTTAGTCAAGAAATGATCGGCCACCGGGGTGAGTACCCTGCCCTTACCCTGATCTGATGTCGCTAGATGAATGGTAGAGACATGTTTCTGAACACGCTTTCTTAATTCTTGGGTGGTCTGGCCAACGTATACCATCCTGCAGGGACAAATAAGAGCGTAAACTACATTTCTAGATTTACAATTGATGTATGACCTAATAGGGTGCCTACTGAGAAGAACGGGATGTACAAAAGTGTTACGGGTCAAAGCCATGTGGGGGCAAACATTGCAATCCCCACATGGAAAGGAACCCCTTAGGGTAATGCCCCTATTCAATTTCACTGTGGGTCTTTGATAGTGACTCCTACTGAGAAGATTCCTAAGGTTGGGTGCTCGTCTTGCTGTTATGAGAGGTCTGTTGGTCGTGATCTCTGCAGTCTGTGTGTCCGTCCGGAGAATCTGCCAATGTTTGGACAGAATGTCACTGACCTGTTTCCAATTACTATTAAAATCGGTGATGAATCTGGTCTGTGACTCTTCACTCCGTCTTTTGGAAGATAGAAGAGACCTCTGATCCTGTCCCCTCGCTCTTTGGTAGGCTGTCGAGATAACATGTCTGGGGTAACCCCTATGCCGAAATCGATCCGAAAGCTCACGAGCCTGGGTCGAAAAATCGCAATCAAGAGTGCAGTTGCGCCTAACACGCAAGAATTGTCCTGTAGGCACACCCACCTTTGTGTGCCATGGATGGAAACTGGAAAACTCCAAAACCGCATTCGTTGCCGTGGGCTTTCTATAGAGGTTCGTTGCCAGGTGCTGTTCATGTGGAAAGATCCTGAGGTCCAGAAAAGTGATGTCACTAGCAGAGATGGAATATGTAAGGAAGATATTGTAAGGGTTAGAATTCAAGGTGTCAAAAAATGTATTACATTCCTCCTCGGTACCTTTCCAGATCATGAAAACATCATCTATGAAACGAAACCAGGCGTGAACGTGGGCAGCGAATAGTGGGGAGGAATAAACAAATTTATCCTCCCACCAGCCTAAAAAGGTGTTTGCATAGGCTGGTGCACACTTCGCGCCCATCGCCACGCCTGATCGCTGTAAATAATAAGTCCTGTCAAAAAGAAAGAAGTTATGGTATAGAACGAAAGACTTAGTCCAGAAGAAACGAATCATGGCCCCTATCTATAGAGGTCTTTTTGTCAAGAAAATAGGCCATCGCATCTAAACCGTCCTGGTGGCCAATGTTAGAGTAGAGCGATTCTACATCACAGGTAACCAATAGAAAATTAGTGGGGAGTACAACCTGACCACAAATTTCAATAAAGTGTGCAGAATCACGGACAAACGAGGGGAGAGACGAAGCAATAGGTTGTAAAAAATAGTCCAAATACTCACCCGCCCTCTCACACATGCTGCCGACGCTGGACACGATAGGTCTCCCGGGGGGCCTGGAGCTATCTTTATGAATTTTCGGCAGCATGTAGAATGTCGCCGTAACCGGATGGGCCACCCACAAATACTGTTTCTCTTGCAGGGAGATGATGGCGAGCTGTGACGCTCTGCAGAGTAGTTTTTCATATTTGGAGAGAAAAATAGAGGTAGGGTCAGAGGGAAGCTTTTGATAATATTGCATGTTATTCAACTGGCGTTTCGCCTCGGCTTCATAAAGTTGAGTAGACCACAAAACCACATTGCCCCCTTTATCCGCCTCCTTGATGGTAAAATCCTTATTATTTTTCAATGCGGTGAGGGCACGTTTTTCCTCTAAACTCAGATTAGATGGACCACCTACCCGGACAGGCATGGCCAAGATGTCCCGTTTGACCAACTCGAAAAATATCTTAATGGCCGGTACCAGAGAGAAAGATGGAGTCTTCAGAGATTTGTTTCGATACGGGAACTTTCTTCTGTTGGAGCCTGATTCGTTCTCCTCCAATAACTCCAATAAATCCTGGAGGGTCTGTCGTTCATCCATAGGAATAGTCTGTAGGATGTCGGGACTTCTGTACATGACCTGGAAGGTTAATTTTCTGCAAAACAAATATAAATCTTTTATAAGAGTAAACTTGTCTACACCGGGGGCGTGGCTATGTAACTGAGGAGGAAAGACGCACCTCATGTGAGCTCCAGCAATCCTGAACTTATCCTGCCACTTGGACCCTTAATTAATGCACTGTGCCGGCTGGTACTGATACCGCATAGTCTCAGGAACCCAGCGAGCCCTCTGGACGGCTGCGGTGAGGATCTGGGACGAAGGAGCGGTGGTGGCCTGAACGGGCGGCAGACTCCACATGCAGCGGCGGCCATCTTGTGAGTGCGCGCGCTGAGGAGACCAAACACAGCGCCGGCTCTTCCTGGTGTCGGGCGTTCTCCCTTTTGGAAGCGGAGCTCCCCAAACACAGCGGTGATCGCTGGAGAGTACCGGTGAGCGGGGGCAGAAGGACCGGAGGTGGACGGCGGTGTACGCGGGGGGAGCACATCATTACAGCGCGCGCCCTGACGTTGGGGGAAGCGGCGCTCTCAGCCTCATCTGCGGCGCAACTCAGGAGGTGAAAGATTAGCCTGACACAGCAAGGAGGTGGCACGGTGTGTGTGCCCTGAAAGATTGGGCCCCGTGCCCCCTGCCATACAAGCACTCCTCCTGCCAGCGCCATAACTTTAGAGGGGTTAACCCTCCCCCCCCCCCTTGCTCTGCTGTTCCCCCTGTGGAGCCTGTGGATCTGCTCTAACATACAGAGCCTGGGTGCATATTAAACTGCTGCATATATCACTCTCAATGTCCCAGCTGCCCATCTAGTGGTCTCTCTGGAATACAATCCTACATTTAACTCTGCTGTGGCTGGATCTGGAGAGTGCACTGTATACACATATAACTGTAATTAACCAGTGGAGCCCTTCTAGCTGCCTGCCATGCATCACTCTAGAGGAACAGGGGCTGCTGATAAACTAAGGAAGTTTGCCAGGGAGGATCCTTCTGATAGTACACGCACTCTCAGAAATAACCCTGCACAAACCCAGCGTAAAAATCGTCTTTCTGATAGTAATGAGGAGGGAGAACAAGATGAACTGACTCTTAAACAGGCGTCAGAGCAGCTAATGCAAGCTATATCCCTCACTAGATCATCTCTCACGGAAAAAATTGAGGACGTGCACACTGAGGTGGGTCGTCTGCGGCATGATATGCAAGCTATGAGAGGGCGTATCTCGGAGGTTGAAACAAGAGTGTCTCATATAGAGGATACCATCACCCCTATGGAGGCTAAGTTGACAAAAGCCGCTGGCTCAGTAAACGCCTGGAAACAAAAGGCAGATGACTTGGAAAACAGACTGCGTCGTAATAATATCCGAATTATCGGTCTACCGGAACGTTCGGAGGGTCAGCAACCCGAACAATTTCTGGAGGACTGGCTTAAGGCCTCCCTGGGAGAAGAATTTTCTTCAACTTTTGCAGTGGAGAGAGCCCATAGGGTCCCAACAAGACCTCTTCCCCCTGGAACTCCACCCCGACCCTTCCTGGCACGTCTTCTCAACTGTAGAGACAGAGATGCTATTCTTCGTCTGGCGCGACAGAAGGGCCCTATTAAATTCAACAATGCTACCATATCGATTTTTCCGGATTTTTCCATGGAACTCCAAAAGCAGCGAGCGCGATTCATGGACATCAAGAAACAACTTAGAGATAAGAGTATCATTTACTCCATGCTTTATCCGGCTCGACTGCGCATTGTTCATGATGGTTCCACCTTATTCTTCACGGATCCAGCGGAGGCGGCCGAATGGTTGCGGTCTCACGGGGTGTCTAATGTGAAAGACTCCTAATTTATGCTCCTTGTCCAATGGTAACATAAATGGAGCTCTCTAAGTGGGTGCTAAGGTTGTTAACAATACTGGACGCTGGGTTCAGTGAGGGTATCCCCTTTTATATTTGACTGTAGGAGTACAGGATCTTACTCCTTTACTGTTCAGTTTTTGTCAAATTGTTTTTTTCTTCTGTTAGATTTAATTAGTTTTAGTAGGTATTTGGGTAAGAACCGCCTCCAAAGCCATTATGACTTCCCATGCGTAATCAGCGGACTTTTCTCACCATCAATGCATACCATGTTTTTAATTGCTAGATATGGGGTCTGAGTTGATATGTATGACATGGAACATTCGGGGTATTAAATCACCCCGGAAGAAAATTAAGGTGTTCTCTCAAATTAGACGATATCATCCTCATATTGTGGCCCTGGTAGAGACACATCTAACTAGAGATACAGCCAGAGGTGTACAGAAACCATGGGTACAGTGGTATGCTCACGCGTTTCACACTAGCTACTCGAGAGGGGTATCATTATTAGTACACAGAGACGTCGAATGGGAGGCCCAGACGACTCGACGAGATCTAGAGGGACGTTTTGTTTTTGTTCATGCATTAATTAATTCCCGCGAATACGTTATATTATGTATATATAACCCCCCCCCCAGCTAATACTTCAGTACTTAAGATGGCAATGAGCTTTGCGTTAAGCTACCCGGACGCACATGTTATTTGTATGGGTGACTTCAACTTAGTTATGGACAGTGATTTAGATAGAATGCGATTGGGAGATGGGTCGCTTGGGGAATCTTTGTCCTCTTCCTCTTCTTCGACCCCGACTCAGTTAACATTGTTCATGGAAGGTAGCGGCTGGATAGATCTATGGAGGATGCATCACCCCGGGGAGAGGGGATATACCTGCCACTCATCCACTAGAAGTTCCCTTTCTCGCATAGATTATATCTTCGGATCCGGTGACCTGGTGCGGTGGGTGGATAGTGTGGAACACGGTAATAGAGGGGCCTCGGATCATAGTCCGATCATTCTTAAACTTGTGTTTGGGACGTTAAATAATGGTAGAGTATGGAAATTGAATCCCTTTTGGCTTAAACTAATAGATTCGGACGATAGGACAGTTGACCAACTGAACTGCTTTATTCAGTCCCACTCAGAACTTCAGAACATTAACTTATTTTGGGATACACTTAAGGCATATCTGAGGGGTTGTCTGTCTTCTACGATCTCATACATTAAAAGGGTAACATCGAGGGAGGACGATGAGATTGAACAACGTTTGAGAGACGCTGAGGCAACATATACAGCTGACCAGACTAATGATAATAGGGTTGAGTGGTTGACTCTGCAAAGATTATACACCCAACACATAGACACCAAGTCTAAACGTAAGTTATTTTTTACGCGACAATCGTACTTTGAAATGGGGAATCAGGCGGGGAAATTTCTGGCCTACTTGGTGCGTCAACATAATACATCTAGCACGATATTGCAAATTCGCTCACCGGACGGCTCATTGAATTCCACTACTGAGGGAATAATACAATGTTTTTATAACTATTATAAGGGGCTGTATGAATCTAAGAGCGGTTTTGATGTTTCCGATTGTCTGGGATATTTGTCCGATATAACACTCCCTGTGCTGAGTTCCGCCCAGCAGACCTTTATGGATGCTGAATTTACCCTGGAGGAAGTGGAGCAAGCTATAACAGACATGGCCTCTGGAAAGGCTCCTGGGCCAGATGGCTTCCCTGTAGAGTTGTATAGGAAATACCGGGGGATACTGGCTCCGCTTCTACTGAAAGTGTTTAGCGAGATATGGAAGGGAGGGTGTCTACCAGATACTTTTTATGAGGCACATATCATTGTTCTTAAGAAGGAGGGTAAAGATCCTTTGGAATGCGGATCCTATCGTCCTATATCCTTGGTAAATGTGGATTATAAGATCCTTGCCAAGATACTGGCTACCAGGTTGAACTCCATTATACTGGATATTATACATCCAGATCAAACTGGCTTTATGCCCGGTAAGAGCACCTCTATAAATATTAGACGGGTCCAGTCGGTGATTCAGTACAGTTCTTTGTTACCAGACAATGCCTGGGCATTGGCGTCACTGGACGCAGCCAAGGCGTTTGACTCACTTGAATGGCCCTTTTTGTCCGCTTGTTTGCAGAAATATGGCTTTGGGGAGAAATTTTTGAAATGGGTTGGTGTGTTATATCTGAAACCCAAAGCCCGTATAGTTATTAACGGCTCTATGTCTGAACCTTTTTCACTATATAGGGGAACTCGTCAAGGGTGCCCCCTCTCTCCGGCCCTATTTGCTTTAGCAATAGAGGCATTAGCTGTGCGCTTGCGTTCAACTCCTGGTATTGATGGTATTAAGATAGCGGACCGCACTGACATCATTGGTTTGTATGCTGATGATATGATAATATTTATGGATAGGGTAGAAGAAACGTTGCCCAAAATAATTGCTACTATAGATAAATTCAGTGGGTTCTCGGGCCTATATATTAATTGGGATAAATCTGCCCTATTACCTCTATCTCAACACCCAGCGCCCAATCTTAGTACTCTTTCTTTATTGCCCATAGTGTCCAAATTTAAGTACCTGGGCATCTACATGTCCCAATGCAGCGGGTTAGACCTACAGCTCAATGTTCTCCCCCTGTTGGAATACACTAAATTGAAATTTGCATCTTGGAGTAAGCTTCCATTGTCCGTAGCAGGCCGCATTAATCTTATAAAAATGATTTTGCTCCCTAAATTCAACTATTGTCTTCAACATAGTGCAGTAACCATACCAAAATTCTTCTTTACCAGGTTAAATTCTCACGTTACTTCATTTGTGTGGGGGAATGGCAGGCCCAAGCTCAAACTGACTACTCTGCAAAGACCTAAACAGGAGGGAGGAGCGGCACTGCCAGATTTCTTTTTATATTATTTGGCGGGACAGGCTAAAGCATTATGTAAATGGATGCCTCATAACTATCTCCCTAATTCTGAAAATCACTTAGTTAGTTCCGTTGGGGCTAGATGTCCGCTGGGTCTTTTGGAATCGGGGAAAATAAGTGCTCCTGGTTTGCTGCCCATGATTCGATTGGCGAGATCCACTTGGAAGAAAATTAGGAGAGTTACTGGATTTGGGGACATTGTAGCCGAGATGCCTCTGTGGGATAACAGTTATTTTCCAATGTTAGTGAATCACCCGTCTACAAAATTTTGGGTTTCCTACGGGGTTCTTTTGTTGGGACATTTATATGACCAGGGGGTTTTTATGTCCTTTGAACAACTACAAGATAAATATGACCTTCCAAGATCTCAATTTTTTCGATACCTGCAACTCAGATCTGCCGTTCAGTCATTTGTCAGGAATGAGGGAATGAACCGTAACATCTCCTCTTTGCCTCTGATAGGTATTCTTAAATCCCAGGGCCCTCAAGGTCTTATCTCGTCCCTATATACATATTTGTTATCAGCGGGAACGAACTCTGTTGTGGACTCGGTGAGAGGCAAATGGGAGGGGCTTTTTCCTGATATGCAAGGTGAGGAATGGGAGGATATTTTGGAATCACCCCTCAGAGTCTCCCCATCAGCCAATAATAAAATGACCCAATTATATATAATCCACCAGTCATATTTGACTCCATTGAGACTTTGTCGGATGGGTCGGTACTCGACGTCGGAATGTTTGCGTTGTCACTCACCTGACGCTGATTTTGTACACATGATATGGCAGTGCCCCATAGTCTCTCACTACTGGAAGGAGGTGACGTCATTATTAGCTTCAATACTATCAATTCCAATTCCTCTTGAACCCTTAATTTGCCTGTTTGGAGTGTGGGACGAGGAGGCCTGGGACCACTATACGGGGATTTTTCTACGAGAAACACTTTTCTTGGCAAGGAAGTTGCTAGCTATGCGATGGATGGGGAATTCACCCCCCTCCGTTAGGTCCTGGATTGAACTGGTGAATACAATCGTCCCCTATGAGCGTACTCTTTACCAAAATAGGGGCTGCCCGTACAAGTTCAGTAAAATTTGGGATAGATGGAATTCCTCTCATCTCACTTTGTGACCTGATTAAATGGGAGAAATGTGGTTTACCTGGTCCTTGATCTGCAAATATTGCGCAATGGGAAAAGAACAAGATAAATAATGTATTTGGCTTTGGTCAAGTGGCGGTGTAGAAGTTTTGGAGGTTTAGTTGGGTTGTAGTTTAAGAACCCTATGTTCTGACTGTTTTTCTAAAGTAAAATGATTGACATATGTATGTTCTGTCCTTTCCAATCCCTGTAATGTAACCATGCAGATTAATGACAAGGACAAATATGTATGCTGTAATTTTATTCTATGTTTAATAAATAAACGAATTTTAAAAAAAAAAACTTGTCTACACCATGCGTGGGGACAAAGGATAAACCCCTCTGAAGCACAGATAATTCAACAGGTGTCAGGACATGTGTTGAAAGATTTACAACCTGTAATGTTGCTGGACCAAATGCAGATACAGATGTCGCTTGATGGCAAATCGATGTAACCTCTATTTCCGCCTGGTGGGATACTTGTGGCGAAGGGGGGGAGTTGTTTGGCCCCTGTGTCGTGAGAACCGTTTTGTTACGTTTCTTATGCTTTCCACCCCGTCTGGTCCGTGATCGACCTCGCTCCCGGCAGAAGATAAAAAATCACTGGAGCTCTCTTCTCTAAACGAGGACGTTGAGGCTGTTGGAGGAGGGTTACCCCTAAAAGATCTAGGCCGACGGGCATTGCCCGTGTGTCTCCATTTATATGCCAACCCCTGTTCAAAATCAGCTTTATCCCTCTGGAATTTTTTGCTTTTGCGTTGTGTTATTTCGGTTTCATATTTGTCAAGAGTGTCCTTTAGTTTGTTTTTAAAGGACGTAACAAGCCCTCATCGAAACCAACTAATTTGGTCTCTAACTCTTTAATTGAGACCTTAGTTGTTGAAAATAATGTTTTATCGTGCTCGAGTAACAAGTTGATCAAAATACTCGAGCAGCGAGTAAGTCCCTGTTCCCAGAGTTGTTTAAAAGCATCAGAGGGCTCCCAAGCTGGAAAAATGGGTATACGGAGACCCCTTGGGATAAACCCCGACTTAATGTATTCCTCCAGACTCCTCATGTTCCACCAAAGTCTAATGCCTGTCTTATGAGCCCTGGTTAAATCAGAACAAAGTGCTGCAAAATCATTGTCCATATGGGGCGCAGCCGACCACGCCGCACCAAAAATGCTAGAGGATTTGGCCAGCCAGGCCGCTTCCCTAGCCTCCCAGTCCATAATAGCGGCCACCGATATGAAAATAGAACCAATATGTAAAAAGCAACAGCACCACCAAAAATAGATGTGTGCAACCCTGGTATCTGGTTGGCATCATGCCACTTTTTACACCAGTAGGGGGGTTTTGATTCCTTTTTCCCTTTAGGCTATACTCCACACTTGCTGTATTGTGTCAGTTTGATTCAGACACTAAGGTGTTAACAGTTTTTGCAGCCTATATGCTTCTTGTGCCATTTAAATATATTTACTCACCATTTGGTGGTCTTGGAATTGTATTTACATTCTTAGAGTGTCTTCCTCTTGCATATAGTACGTATTTTTCAGGGGCATATATATATATTCGTTAGTAGGTGGTGTATATATATACACCCAGAGTAGCCTATAGGTGTGTTTTTTCTATATTATCTGCTGCATGTATTTTTGGATATATAGGGGTGTTTTACACACTGTTGTATTTTAAGTGTTTTTATGTTTTTTCTTGTGGTGTTTAATAAAATGATGTTATATATTTTGTATATTATACGGTTGTGCAGGCCTTGTTTAGTCCATTCTTTTTCGCTTTCTTTTGGACCCATTATACTCTCCTGGCGCAGTCCCTGCACGTCCCTGGTTCTCCGGGCGCCGGCAGCTTCTTCCTGTGTTGAGCGGTCACATGGTACCGCTCATTACAGTAATGAATATGTGGCTCCACCCCTATGGGAGTGGAGTTGGGTCCATATTCATTACTGTAATGAGCGGAAGAATGCTGGAAAAAGTTGCCGGCGCCTGGAGAAGCAGGGACATGCAGGACCGCGCCAGGAGCAGGTGAGTATTATTAGACAGTTGACGCTCCCCCTCCCCTGCCGACCCCTGGTAATGACTCGAGTATAAGCCGAGAGGGGCAATTTCAGCCTAAAATAATGGGCTGAAATTGTTGGCTTATACTTGAGTATATATGGTACACGTATCTTTGCTGTGAACCGTTTCAAATAAGGAACTTTTAACAAAAAAGAAACTATTGAAAGTGTAGGGACCTGGCTACGGTCCTACATCTCAATGTTTGGTGCAGAGCGGCAGAATCATGGCACCTGACCTGCGTCAGCATCCACTGACCTGGCTGGCCTAGCCAGACTTCCTTAGTACCCTCCCTCTACCTAATGCTTAGTTTATGACATGCTGCAGCCTTCTCCAATCCCAACAGAAGCTCCTAGGCGCTACCTATTCAGCTATATGATCGCTCCCTCGGATTAGATCAGATGAGAGTTTGTTCAGCTACCTTCGAAGAAGGAGGCGGAGCCACGATGTCGGTGAGAGAAGAGAAATATTGACTCAGCAACAGCATTGACTCTCAAACGTGTCAAAACAACGCGTTTGTCTTGCAGAGCTGACTCTACTAAAGGTACCGTCACACATAATATCGTTAACGATATCGTTGCTTTTTGTGACGTAGCAACGATATCGTTAACGAAATCGTTATGCGTGACAGCGACCAACGATCAGGCCCCTGCTGGGAGATTGTTGGTCACCGGGGAATGATCAGGACTTTATTTCGTCGCTGGATCACTCGCTGACACGCCGATTCAGCGATGTCTTCACTGGTAACCAGGGTAAACATCGGGCTACTAAGCGCAGGGCCGAGCTTAGTAAACTGATGTTTACCCTGGTTACCATTGTAAAAGTAAAAAAAAACACTACATACTTACATTCCTGTCGCGTCACTCAGCGTCAGCTTCCCTGCGTCCCCCAGTGTCAGCGCCGGCCAGCCGTAAAGCAGAGCACAGCGGTGACGTCACCGCTCTGCTTTCCAGCCAGCGCTTACACAGTGCAGAGAAGCTGACGCTGGGGGACGCGACAGGAATGTAGGTATGTAGTGTTTTTTTTTTTTACTTTTACAATGGTAACCAGGGTAAACATCGGGTTACTAAGCGCGGCCCTGCGCTTAGTAACCCGATGTTTACCCTGGTTACCAGGGGACTTCGGGATCGTTGGTCTCTGGAGAGCTGTCTGTGTGACAGCTCTCCAGCGACCACACAACGACTTACCAATGATCACGGCCAGGTCATATCGCTGGTCGTGATCGTTGGTAAATCGTTAAGTGTAACGGTACCTTAAGGCCCTTAAGCTTGACTATCAGCAGAGTAAAGATGTACTTAAACAGATTGCTGATGACTTTGAAGAAAAAAGCTGTGTATGTTGTGAAGCAGAAGGACTGTTAAGACAAATGAATCAGCTTGAAATTGGTATTAACACCACCTTCTGGAGCAATATCCTGCAAAGAACAGATGCTATTGGTAAAAATCTACAACACACAAAACCTAATCTAAACACTGCTGTGGCGTCACTGACCAGCTTAAAAAACTACGTCGTATCAAAGCGTGACTCCTTCAAAATTTATAAGAAGCAAGGCAAAGAGCTGTCTAGTTCATCTGAGTATGTTCAGACGAACCAAAAGTAAATTAGCATAAAAGAGCTCACAAATCGTGCCCATTGCGGTTCCCTTTTTATGCGATATATAATTCATAAAAAAAGAAAAGATTGGATATGTCTAAACAAATTGGTTGTGAGGAATAAAGTGAGTGTCTATAGTGTTCTAAAACCTTTAACAGTTTTCCTATCAAGCTTCCCCAGTTTTTAGCATATTACAACTTCCCAGTGACACAGTGAAACATTTCCTGTCCCTATATCAGAATTTCTGGAACTATGTCTATTCAAAAATTGTATTTTATGTGGAAGTCAAAATAATCATTATATTTAGTGAAATCTAGGTTCCTCCCTCCTTATCAGTCAAATTGATATACACATTTTTGAACTAGCCCTAATTAATACTGTCTGTCAAAATTGGAGAATCTAACATATCTAATAGAAAAATGAAATGTTACAATTTAAGACCCCAGATTCTTTATTACTGATTATTTGGGCATCTATATTTTGTATATTGGATACGATTTAGTATAATGTAAGCATAGAAAGACTATCCACAAAGCTGTCACTAGTGGGCAGTATTACACTTTACATATAAGTGTGCAGTTTCCTTATGGGTTTCCTCCTGACCAGTCTGGAGTAAGAAGGGACTGTGTGGCCATCAGGCTACACTCCCCCCTGAAACATCTGGCTCTCCTCTTTTGGGAGAAGAACTAACTCTGTTCCCAGGTTCCCTGTGGTGGTTGTCCAGGTGAATGCCAGGAGCATGACTAGCTCTTACCATAGCTTGTGGCCTTCTGGTCTGGAGGGATGGGGAATGGTTTATTGGGGGCCCTTTTGGAGTTGGCTGCAATAGCCCGCACTCTAGTGCACTTTTTTGCTGCACTGTCACATTATTTATGCCCGTGAGTGAAGAGAGCTTAAAAAAAACCTCACTCGGTCCGACTATTGTTTTTCTTCCTTTTTATTCTAGATGTGTAAGGGACATAGTGAATGACATGGATGACAGATGCACTGTTATTATTTAGACGCCCTGTAGAGCGTCATAAGCGCACACAAAATCGGGCAATGCCATCTGGTAAAAGATAGGTATATGTGATGGTAGCGCACACCTAAGGGTGTTGTGTGCAGGCACAACACCTATGAAGGCATGGAAAGCCACTGCTGCCTAGCAGAGGTATAATGGCAAAAATGGCAGCTGCCACGATTAGGCGGGATGCGCTGTGGGAATGAAGAGCCCTGGGATTCCAAAAGGTTTTTTATTAATGCCAATGTGTTTCTGTGCTGGACTGGTACCTTTCTCAAGGTATGGAAACAAGGATCTTCCCCATTTTTTTCCGCTAGTAGAGAGGACATGATTTTAATGGACACTGAGTGATGTTACCTGTAGGGGGCGCTGCAGATAGCAATAGCCATGTCACGTTAACATTTGCTTCATCTGTAACTATGTATGTGCATTATGACTTTTGGTGCTTTGTTATAGAGAAGAGAGAGGGGGTCACAAACCAACTTCTTGCACTAGGGCCACTCCTGTGGCAGTATCTACCCATGATAAAAAAAGATTGTATATAACCACCAGGAGGCAGTATTGATTTCTTTTTTTTTAATGTTCTCAGAAACACCAGGCAGCCTGTGTGAGCACAGCACTGAAAAACAGGTTTTGCATGATTATATTATTATCATCCCACCCTGTGCAAATGCAAAATGTAGCTGGGAGTAGATGACGGGAAAAGCCTTGACATAATCATGTCAGCCAGGTGTACAGAAGCGCATATCCTTATGTGCTGCAGCAATGCGATAGTTAAGGATGAGTCTGCACTCGGACATAGCCTGAAAGTCATTTTATACAAATGGTGGTAAAAGTTTAATTCTGGATAAGGATTACATCTGCATGGAGTCTGTATGTTCTCTTTTTGTTTGCAAGCGGTTCCTCTATTCTTCTTGGTTTTCTCCTACCGTCCAAAAATATACTAAGAGGTTATTGGGTTTCCCGTGTGCGTTTGTGTCCTAAATACAGAAAATGGATCATGGGCTTCATTATGGACAGGGATCGTTGTAAATAGTAATCATTTCTGTACAGCGCTGCAGAATATGTTGGCGCTATACAAAGGACCCAGGTGAAATTGGGACATACTCCCATCTTTACTAGATGGCAGGCCCGGATTTAGGGGGGGCCCAAGGGGCCCGGGCCCTGTGCCACCCACCAAGCGGGGGGCCTCCCACCAATAAAGGGATAAATATGTCAAAACATGTAAAATACCGTATATACTCGAGTATAAGCCGACCCGAGTATAAGCCGAGACCCCTAATTTTGCCACAAAGAACTGGGAAAACTTAATGACTCGAGTATAAGCCTAGGGTGGAAAATGCAGCAGATACCGGTAAATGTCAAAAATAAAAATAGATACCAATAAAAGTAAAATTAATTGAGACATCAGTGGGTTAAGAGTTTTTGAATATCCATATTCAATCAGGATCCCCATATAATGCTCCATACAGTTCATGATGGGCCCCATAAGATGCTCCATACAAAATATGCCCCATATAATGCTCCATACAGTTCATGATGGGCCCCATAAGATGCTCCATACAAAATACGCCCCATATAATGCTCCATACAGTTCATGATGTCCCCATAAGATGCTCCATATTAAAATATGCCCCATGTAATGCTGCACAAATGTTGATTATGGCCCCATAAGATGCTCCATACAGACATTTGCCCCATATAATGCTGCACAAATGCTGAATTATGGCCCCATAAGATGCTCCATACAGACATTTGCCCCATATAATGCTGCACAAATGCTGATTATGACCCCATAAGATGCTCCATACAGACATTTGCCCCATATAATGCTGCACAAATGCTGATTATGGCCCCATAAGATGCTCCATAAAGACATTTGCCCCATATAATGCTCTTCAAATGCTGATTATGGCTCCATAGACACATTTGCCCCGTTTAATGCTGCACAAATGCTGATTATGGCACCATAAGATGGTCCATAGAGATATTTGCCCCGTATAATGCTCCACAAATGCTGATTATGGCCCCATAAGATGCTCCATACAGACATTTGCCCCATATGCTGTTGCTGCGATTAAAAAAAATAAAAAATCACATACTCACCTCTCGTCACTCAGGCCCCCGGCACTTGCTATAGTCACCTTTCCCCATTCCACCGCCGGGCGCCGCTGCGTCTTCTGCACTGACGTTTAGGCAGAGAGTGGCGTGCACACTAATCGCATCATCGCGCCCTCTGACCTGAGCGTCACTGCAGAGGACGCGGAAGACGGAGTGGCGATGGAATGCGAACAGGTGAATATCGTGCAATGCCCCCATTATACTCTCCTGGCGCAGTCCCTGCACGTCCCTGGTTCTCCAGGCGCTGGCAGCTTCTTCCTGTGTTGAGCGGTCACATGGTACCGCTCATTACAGTAATGAATATGTGGCTCCACCCCTATGGGAGTGGAGTTGGGTCCATATTCATTACTGTAATGAGCGGAAGAACGCTGGAAAAAGCTGCCGGCGCCTGGAGAAGCAGGGACGTGCAGGACCGCGCCAGGAGCAGGTGAGTATTATTAGACAGCTGACGCTCCCCCTCCCCTGCCGACCCCTGGGAATGACTCGAGTATAAGCCGAGAGGGGCAATTTCAGCCTAAAAAAATGGGCTGAAATTGATGGCTTATACTTGAGTATATACGGTACACGTCTCTTTGCTGTGAACCGTTTCTAATAAGGAACTTTTAACAAAAAAGAAACTATTGAAAGTGTAGGGACCTGGCTACGGTCCTACATCTCAATGGCTGGTGCAGAGCGGCAGTATCATGGCACCTGACCTGCATCAGCATCCACTGACCTGGCTGGCCTAGCCAGACTTCCTTAGTACCCTCCCTCTACCTAATGCTTAGTTTATGACATGCTGCAGCCTTCTCCAATCCCAACAGAAGCTCCTAGGCGCTACCTATTCAGCTATATGATCGCTCCCTCGGATTAGATCAGATGAGAGTTTGTTCAGCTACCTTCGAAGAAGGAGGCGGAGCCACGATGTCGGTGAGAGAAGAGAAATATTGACTCAGCAACAGCATTGACTCTCAAACGTGTCAAAACAACGCGTTTGTCTTGCAGAGCTGACTCTACTAAAGGTACCGTCACACATAATATCGTTAACGATATCGTTGCTTTTTGTGACGTAGCAACGATATCGTTAACGAAATCGTTATGCGTGACAGCGACCAATGATCAGGCCCCTGCTGGGAGATTGTTGGTCACCGGGGAATGATCAGGACTTTATTTCGTCGCTGGATCACTCGCTGACATGCTGATTCAGCGATGTCTTCACTGGTAACCAGGGTAAACATCGGGCTACTAAGCGCAGGGCCGAGCTTAGTAACCCGATGTTTACCCTGGTTACCATTGTAAAAGTAAAAAAAAAACACTACATACTTACATTCCTGTCGCGTCCCTCAGCGTCAGCTTCCCTGCGTCCCCCAGTGTCAGCGCCGGCCGGCCGTAAAGCAGAGCACAGCGGTGACGTCACCGCTCTGCTTTCCGGCCAGCGCTTACACAGTGCAGAGAAGCTGACGCTGGGGGACGCAACAGGAATGTAAGTATGTAGTGTTTTGTTTTTTACTTTTACAATGGTAACCAGGGTAAACATCGGGTTACTAAGCGTGGCCCTGCGCTTAGTAACCCGTTGTTTACCCTGGTTACCTGGGGACTTCGGGATCGTTGGTCGCTGGAGAGCTGTCTGTGTGACAGCTCTCCAGCGACCACACAACGACTTACCAATGATCACGGCCAGGTCGTATCGCTGGTCGTGATCGTTGGTAAATCGTTAAGTGTAACGGTACCTTAAGGCCCTTAAGCTTGACTATCAGCAGAGTAAAGATGTACTTAAACAGATTGCTGATGACTTTGAAGAAAAAAGCTGTGTATGGTGTGAAGCAGAAGGACTGTTAAGACAAATGAATCAGCTTGAAATTGGTATTAACACCACCTTCTGGAGTGATATCCTGCAAAGAACAGATGCTATTGGTAAAAATCTACAACACACAAAACCTGATCTAAACACTGCTGTGGCGTCACTGACCAGCTTAAAAAACTACGTCGTATCAAAGCGTGACTCCTTCAAAATTTATAAGAAGCAAAGCGAAGAGCTGTCTGGTTCATCTATGTTCAGACGATAACTCGACACAGGCGCTGAAAAGTGTGTCTCAATCCATTGGGTTATGGCCATACGGAAGAAGTACAACTCAGCCCTTCTGAAAAATACAGAACAGAAACTTTCTTGCCTATCAGTGATCAGTTTATTGCTTCTCTTGATCAACCTCTTCAAGCATATAACAATATATCAAGCAAATTTAGCCATCTGAAAGAACTGTGTTCAGACGAGCTTAAGGCCACAGCAGCGCAAATAGTCAGGTCTTATTCAGATGACTTGGACATTACATTTATCGCTGAACTGTGTCAGTTTGTAACATTTGCCAATTTATTCACAGACGTGGAGCCAAAAGGTATCAGCACTGAACTTTTCATGTACAAGCTTATCATGGAAAAGGGTGTGCAGGACACTTTCCCAAATATTGAGATAGCTCCAAGGATATATCTAATTTTGATGGTAATAAACTGCAGTGGTGAGCGTTCTTTCTCAAAACTCAAATTAGTTGAAAACCGATTAATGACATACATGAAGCGGGAACGACTTGTAAATTTGGCTATCATGAGCATCGAGTCAGATATACTGCGTGAATTGGACTTTAGTGACATCATTAGTGATTTTGCAGCACGAAAATCAAGGAAAGTGCCTGGATTGTAAAAAATGAATGATTTTACCTGAATTACTCTGCTTAAATGATTTTTGTAAAAGAATTGCGCATGTTTCATTTTGTGTTTTTGCATTACATATTGCAACACCTTGAAAAATGGGCCTCCTTCCAAAATGGGCCCCAGGCCACCCACCTCTTAAATCTGACCCTGCTAGATGGCTCCCCAAATTCAGGTTTTTTTTGCTGAATCTGGTACAGTTGGGAGGCATGACTAACTACACATGTAAATTGCTGGCCCTTGTGCACAGCATCACAAAAACTAACAATGGCTGCTTTGCTTACAGTAGTGTACAAAGGAGCACAGAGAGGCGGGAGCTTATGGACTCTGTCCTCCTATTCTATACCTGAGCATTGTAGGTGATCAGCTATAATCATTCTGAAAATCTGGAGTAGGGAAATACACAGATTCCTACCATCAAACTCCAGTGCCGACTCATCCACACTGTACAAGACAGAGGCCCAGGTAAAATGCACACACCAGCAATCAATACATTGCAAAGCTTTAATAAAAAAAAGATTAGTTATAATAAGGGAACCTGTCACCAGGAATAACGCTGTTAACCTGCAGATATGGGGTTAATCTGCTGTTTAACAGAGTTATGATGCTGCAGACAGCCAAATGAAGCGGGGAGAAATGATCTTTAGGCCCTCCTTACACCCCCACCCCACCGTCAGCATTCAGTATTCAGTGATAGGGGTGGGGCACCGCCCTTAGTATACAGAGTGGCTGCTGTAACCGCACCCCGGACCTGACTGACACTCCCTCTGCATTGCGGTCGACTGTCAGTCAGGTCCAAGGGCACGGTTACAGCAGCCGCTCTGTATACTGAGGGCGATGACTGAACTGCCCGCCACCTCCCTGTGACTGAAACCGAATGCTGGCGGGGAGAGTAAAGATCCAGCATCTGCATTTGGCTATGTGCAGACGCTGGATAGATTAACCCCATGTCTTCAGGTTAACAGCGTTATTCCTGGTGACAGGTTCCCTTTAATTTTTGGAGCCTATCGAAACACCATAGTCAAATTTAAATCATATCCTTTAAGAATGCAGAATTAACTAACAGGAGACAGCTTGAGTAGTCTACATTGGCACAGCCGCAGCGCTCAGTGATTGGCTGCAGTGGTACAGTGCCTGCCGCAGCCAGTAAACAGGGATTGGGGGAGCAGTGGCATGTTTACACCGGCAGATAATCCGATAGTTTGGTTGATTGATTATTCGCTTATAATCAAGGGTTATAATAAGGGGTTTTCTGAAGCAAAATCCAGATCCCTCAGAATTGGCAGTAAATATTTAATTCTGACCAAGGATAATATCTGTGCGGAGTTGGTTTATGTGACAGAGAAGGCAGGGACAGCAGAAGGGTAATCCGATGCCAAAGAAAATGCAACAACAGTCTTTAGACTAATTCCTCAAATCGAGCAGGGTGGCCAAGACATCACAATACCATGTGGCAGATGATCTCCAATCTCCAATAGTCCATACACGGCTGGGAACCAGTACCTGGCTACAGAAGCAAATCCTCACCCTTCCAAGACACAAAGCTCATCCTCAACCTTCCAAGACACAAAGCCGATCCTTGACTTTCCAAGACATGAAGCAGGTCCTCGCCCTTTTAAGACACAATGCCAACTGCAAACCCCAAACATGAGTCTTTGGTTTTCTACCTTCTTCTTGGGATCAGGCCCCTGGTTGGGTAGAGAGATACTCACATCCTCACCCACTGAACCATTAGGTACATTTACTGTAATTCAAAGAATCAAAGAAGGTACCAGAAGCCCCATCTCCACTCAGTCTGAAAAGTTGCGTATCAGCGAGTCCCGCTGCATATTGGAACACAGACACACATGTCCCCATCAGATGCAGGACAGGGAATGCTAATGAAGACCTAAATACATTATGGTCCATGGGGGACACCTTTGGGTAACACGTGTCACAGTCTAGTTTCTCCATATCTACATGGATTGTCTCCTGAATTCCAAACATATGAAGTGTTCAGTTGACTGTCTATTAGCTTTACCCAAACATGCATTTGTGTCCAGGCTGTGAATCACATTGAGGACAGGTATGTGCAGTGATCATCTCTGTACACTGCTATGGAATATGCTGGTGCTTTACAAGAATGGAAAATGACTCAAATGAAAGTATTACAACATGAATTTGAAGGACAATGACGGTGCCGTGCCCTTCAACGTGGAGAGATGCCTCACTCTTGGCTCTAGTTTATTACTACATGGACTCTTTAAAGTAAAAATTCGTGCCACTGCAAAGTTTTTGTGATGGGAAATTCTTTGATCTCCACAATCCTATAAAATTTCTCTGTAGTGGAGGGATCTTTCTGAACTTTGCCCACATACAGAACTGTAAGAATGGAAATCTAAACTAGTTATTCCAGGGTTAACAAAACAGAAACATAGAACTTGTTCACTCATGAGAGTAGGAGGACTTTGCACTTGGCAGCATGCTGAGCAATGTTCTAGTGTGTGGTTTGCAGCTAGCAGCTTTGCACAGATATGGGGGAAGGGAAGAACTTATGATGTGACTAACAGGACACAATAAATATGCAAATTGCCTCTTCTGAAAAAAAGAGGACACAGTAAAGGAAGTGATATTATATAGCATTTATGAGCAGAAAATAATTTGTAAACCTGTTTTACAAGTTCCTCACCAGAGTGAAAGTCGATAAGCAGCTCCTCGTAATAAACTTGACATAGAGCCTGCACTTTGTTGTTGCTGTCACATAGTGACAAGCGACTGTGGGCTCCTACCCTCGAACTTGGGGTGCCCTAATGCATCTCTGTCCCCTGGATTACCCTAAGGGGTGGAGAAGCCAGGGTCTCATACCTGACTATGCTTCTAAGTTAACCCTTATCTGATCCATCCCCCACCCAGGGAGGTGAGGGGCCCCGACATGTTTAGGAAAACACCAGCCAGACAAGAGGAGACAGACAGGGATAAAAGAAAACTGCAATTATACAAATACTGTGTATGGTTCTGTGGCACTGGTTTTTATTAAGGTTTTAAAATGCTGCAAATGTAGACTGTGAAGGATTACCCCTTCCTCCCACGTCACCAATCCGTGACGTCACTACACAGGCCCAGCTCTCCGGCGCCCCCTTTGTCTCTCAGGTCAGTAAAGGGACTGCACCTAGAGCAAATGGCCGCCGGGGAGACTGCCCTGTTACCCACCCTGGGTATTCTAAGATTCGCAATCAGAGTAAAAGGATCAGCCCAAAATTAATTTATGATTTAATTGCCTTAAGGGCGCACTAGATAATTACAAGAAATATACAATCACAATATATCAAGAGTTACAGTCAGAGTACAATATAACAACAATAATACAAGGCTTAAAGGTATAAAGCTGGAGGTCCATTTACCAGGTCGAAGGTCGCTTGTGGAAGCCGGGGGGCATAGCATTCCGCAGGTCCAAAAACTTAGTTGCCGGGCAGCCCCCAGAAAGCATGTGCTTGCTCCCCCCTGGCTGGCATACCCTGTTCCTTAAGATGTCATCATCATCATCTTCTTCTGTGGAGTGAGTCCCTCCCAGTGACCTCAGCGTCTTCTTATACCTGGCTGAGCCCCCCTGCCTGCAGCTGGGTGGGCTTAGCAATCTCCACCCCCTCTGTCTCCCTGCAAGATTTATTCCAATATCTAATAAATGGGATAACTTCTCTCAGGATGATCGGATCAGCACACGGGCAGTACCAGCGCCTGTGGTTTGTTCTGCCGGTCGTACTGGGATCAAACCTGGACCCATTCGGTCCCTGTGGGAGGCTGATCCCTATATCTCGGGTTTCAGACCTTCCACCGTCACGGGAGTCACACTGTTGGATGCACAATTTCTTTAGGGTAAGGAGAATATTTTTTATGAGCCTGTACCTCGGACGATGCGTCCATACTTCACAATTCCATGTTGGAGACGGTTTGGCTGGGCTGCCATAATAGATGTGTATCCAGTGGCCACTTGGCATGCGTGTTTTAATTAAGCCCCCAAGCATTTCCAAGCCCCCTGCTGGCGTGGTTTCCTCATGGGGCTTTGAACTACCATCTACAGTTTACACTGAGCTCAGCCCGTTAGCATACTAATAGGAACTCTATTCATTAGCAAAGGTGGGGGCCAGGAGCACTCCTGTGTCCAGGAGACAAAATGGAGTCACGCCAATCTGATAGCATGCCTGTTCCAAGATGGCGGCTGTTCCCTCATCATACCTCCCTGCTTTAGAGGGCGCTAGGGGGCATCACATTCCTGTGTTCCCCCATGCGCCCTTCCACACCTTCTCCTTGCCGGGACAACCCATCAGCATTACCATGGTCTCTGCCACTTTCTCCCTGAGCCTGTCCCTGCCTCCTCCTCTCTGAGGCTGACTCTGTCCCTCCTCTCTCTCTCTCTGAGGCTGTCTCTGCCCCCTCCTCTCTCTGAGGCTGACTCTGTCTCCCCCCCTGTCTCTCTCCGAGGCTGTCTCCGCCCCCTCCTCTCTCTCTCTGAGGCTGTCTCTGCCCCCTCCTCCTTTCTCTGAGGCTGTCTCTGCCCCCTCCTCTCTCTCTCTGAGGCTGTCTCTGCCCCCTCCTCCTTCTCTCTCTGAGGCTGTCCCTGCCTCCTCCTTTCTCTCTCTGAGGCTGTCTCTGCCCCCTCCTCCGTCTTTCTCTGAGGCTGTCTCTGCCCCCTCCTCTCTCTCTCTGAGGCTGCCTCCACCTCCTCCGCGGTCTCTCTCTGAGGCTGTCTCGGCCTCCTCCTCTCTCTCTCTGAGGCTGTCTCTGCCCCCTCCTCCTTCTTTCTCTGAGGCTGTCTCTGCCCCCTCCTCTCTCTCTCTGAGGCTGCCTCCGCCTCCTCCGCTGTCTCTCTCTGAGGCTGTCTCGGCCTCCTCCTCTCTCTCTCTGAGGCTGTCCCTGCCTCCCCCTCTGTCTCTCTCCGAGGCTGTCTCCGCCCCCTCCTCTCTCTCTCTGAGGCTGTCTCTGCCCCCTCCTCCTTCTTTCTCTGAGGCTGTCTCTGCCCCCTCCTCTCTCTCTCTGAGGCTGTCTCTGCCCCCTCCTCCTTCTCTCTCTGAGGCTGTCCCTGCCTCCTCCTTTCTCTCTCTGAGGCTGTCTCCTCCCCTGTCTCTCTCTGAGGCTGGCTCTGCCTCCTCCCCTCTCTTCCTGAGGCTGTCTCCGCCTCCTCCTCTGTCTCTCTCTGAGGCTGTCTCTGCCTCATCCTTTCTCTCTCTGAGGCTGTCTCTGCCCCCTCCTCCTTCTCTCTCTGAGGCTGTCCCTGCCTCCTCCTTTCTCTCTCTGAGGCTGTCTCCTCCCCTGTCTCTCTCTGAGGCTGTCTCTGCCTCATCCTTTCTCTCTCTGAGGCTGTCTCTGCCCCCTCCTCCTCTCTCTGAGGCTGTCTCTGCCTCCTCCTCTCCCTCTCTGAGGCTGTCTCTGCCCCCTCCTCCTCTTCCTGAGGCTGTCTCTGCCTCCTCCCCTCTCTTCCTGAGGCTGTCTCCGCCTCCTCCTCTGTCTCTCTCTGAGGCTGTCTCCGCCCCCTCCTCTCTCTCTCTGAGGCTGTCTCTGCCCCCTCCTCCTTCTTTCTCTGAGGCTGTTTCTGCCCCCTCCTCTCTCTCTCTGAGGCTGTCTCTGCCTCCTCCTCCCTCTCTCTCTGAGGCTGTCTCTGCCCCCTCCCCTCTCTCTCTGAGGCTGCCTCTGCCCCCTCCTCCTTCTCTCTCTCTCTCAGAGGCTGCCTCTAACTGTCGGTCCCTGGGCCACGCCTCCGGTGAACCCTGCTGGACCGTTACCCGTTACAGCCGTCCCTGGTCCCAGACCACCTGCTCGTGGTCTGACTCCCCGGGAGGCTGTGCCGCCTGCTCCTTAAGAGCTTTCAGGCTAGCGTCAGCTTCCAGCGCTTCCTGACATCCCTGACTCGATGTGGCGAGAATGGACAACACCGCCACATCCACCGTCAGCTCCCCGGGATCTGTCTCCTGGCCGCTGTCTGACTCGGCAGCCACTTGGTCAGAGAGGGGGAAGCCGTCGGACCTCTGCAAGGCTCCTTGGGCTCCGGCGCTCCCATTCCTGGTGACAGCGGCCACGACCACTGTGTCCATGGGTAGCGCCTGCTTCCCCCCGGCTCCTGACCAAGTCGCCGGGTCAGGCAGACTTCCCGGCCCTCCTGACATCCCGGGTGTGGGGAACTCCCGCCCTGGGGTCTTACCTGGTGGCTCCTCTCCCGGGACGCCTCCTCCCCCCATGGCCTGTTCCTCTTCCTGCAGGGGCCCTAGACTCAGCAGGCTGGATTCACCTAGGGGCCCTACACTGCCCATAGCAGCCCCTCCCTCCACCTCTGAGCTCTCCCCTACAGTCTCCTCACCTGTCCTCCCCGTGAGCCCCGTGTGTGTGGTGTCAGTGTATGGAGTACCCTCAGGTTTCATTCCCTCCCCCACTGTTGGAGGCACATTCAACACATCAACATTCACAGTAGAGTCATGACATTCTTGGGGAGCCGAACTTGGGGGTTCAGTGGCCACATACTGAGACACTAGCCGCCCCAAATCGGTCCCAAGGGATACATTAGCAGGAATATTTGACGTTACTCCCACCTCCCGCATTCCCCTCCCGGCACCCCAGTCCAAAAACACCTTGGCGACAGGCAGCGCCGGCTCCACGCCTCCAATTCCGGAGACGGAAAGGGTTTTCCCCGGTACCAAGTCTTGAGGGGACACCACCTCAGGACGTACCAGGGTTCGTTCAGCGCCTGTGTCCCGCAGTCCCATGACCGCGGAGCGGCCGATAGTGACGGGTTGGTAATTGTCCAGGGACCTCCCACCACCCCCTCCCACACATAAAACAGTGGACGGTTTCGGGGACAGGGATGGGGCCTTAAGACGCTGGGGACATGCGGTCTTGAAGTGTCCCAGCTGGTTGCAGTGATGACAACGTCTGGGTTCTGCGCCTGGCCTGGGGAGGGCAGCAGGGGGGTACACCCCTTGCACTCTGGGGGCTGGGGAAACAGGGGCAGGATTGGGGTTACCCCCTCTCCAGGTGCTGCTGGCAGGCTTCTTCGGCTCAGGCGCCCTGTTATTGGCATACTCATCTGCCAGGGCGGCTGTAGCAGAAGCCCCCTTCGGTTTCCGGTCACGGAGGAACTGCTGGAGGTCCTCTGGGCAGTTCCACAAGAACTGCTCCATGACGAACAGTTCCTGGACCTCCTGGCGGGTGGTGAGCGCTAGACCCGAGGTCCAGTGCTCTGCAGCTCTCAGCAACGCCCGCATGTGGTCGGTCCAGGTGTCCTTTGGGCCCCGCTGCAGGCTCCGGAACTTCTTGCGGTAAGACTCTGGGGTGAGGTTGTAGTGCTGGATCAGGGCCCGCTTGATGCTGCTGTAGTCCTGCTCCGCCCCGGCAGGTAAGTCCCCCAAAACTTCCAGGGACTTACCCCTCAAACGGGGGGTCAGGTATCTTGCCCACTGATCCGGGGCCAGATGGTGTTGAAGGCAGGTCCTTTCAAAGGCCAGCAAGAAGGAATCCAGGTCTCCATCCTTCTCAAGCAGAGGGAAGTCCTCGGCCCGGACTTTGGAAGCCCTGGACTCTGGTGGTGCTGGGGCGTCCAGCGGGAGCCCGTGTTGAGCCATCTCCAGACGGTGCTGGCGCTCCGCTGCTCTCTCTGCCGCTGCTTGCTCCGCTGCCCGCTCTGCCGCCTCTCGGCGTTCTGCACGCTCTCGCTCTGCCGCTCTCTCTGCTCGCTCTGCCGCCTCACGGCGTTCTGCCCTCTCCCGCTCCTCTGCTTCACGGCGTTCTGCACGCTCGGCCTCCGCTGCTTTCTCTGCAGCTGCCATGAGTCTCACATAGGCGTCTTCATTACCCGCCTCGAGACGTGCCACTGCCGCTGCAACAAGGGCCGCTGATGTGGACAGGCTGGGGCGGGTAGGTGGTGGGTAGTCCCTTGCCGGACTAAGCACGGGTGGCTGGCTCCTTGGGGAGTCTGGGCTGAGCTCCCCCTCGCCTGGAACAGTACCGTCCACCACCACCTCCTCATAAGCCATAGCACTGGCCTGCGCCCTCACTGCACTCCTGGTGCCCTCCGCCATCTTTGGAACCTCTGGTTACTGACACAGCTGTACCCCTGACCTTGCACACAACTTATTATATCTACACTCTGACCGTCTAGTGCTGGGCTGACCTTAAGACCCCAGCAGTGAAAGTTACCACTGGTAGTCTTTAGTGTCTGGGTGTAGGGGTCCCACGCACACTATTACTCTGATCCCACGTACGCTGCCACCACTGTGAAGGATTACCCCTTCCTCCCACGTCACCAATCCGTGACGTCACTACACAGGCCCAGCTCTCCGGCGCCCCCTTTGTCTCTCAGGTCAGTAAAGGGACTGCACCTAGAGCAAATGGCCGCCGGGGAGACTGCCCTGTTACCCACCCTGGGTATTCTAAGATTCGCAATCAGAGTAAAAGGATCAGCCCAAAATTAATTTATGATTTAATTGCCTTAAGGGCGCACTAGATAATTACAAGAAATATACAATCACAATATATCAAGAGTTACAGTCAGAGTACAATATAACAACAATAATACAAGGCTTAAAGGTATAAAGCTGGAGGTCCATTTACCAGGTCGAAGGTCGCTTGTGGAAGCCGGGGGGCATAGCATTCCGCAGGTCCAAAAACTTAGTTGCCGGGCAGCCCCCAGAAAGCATGTGCTTGCTCCCCCCTGGCTGGCATACCCTGTTCCTTAAGATGTCATCATCATCATCTTCTTCTGTGGAGTGAGTCCCTCCCAGTGACCTCAGCGTCTTCTTATACCTGGCTGAGCCCCCCTGCCTGCAGCTGGGTGGGCTTAGCAATCTCCACCCCCTCTGTCTCCCTGCAAGATTTATTCCAATATCTAATAAATGGGATAACTTCTCTCAGGATGATCGGATCAGCACACGGGCAGTACCAGCGCCTGTGGTTTGTTCTGCCGGTCGTACTGGGATCAAACCTGGACCCATTCGGTCCCTGTGGGAGGCTGATCCCTATATCTCGGGTTTCAGACCTTCCACCGTCACGGGAGTCACACTGTTGGATGCACAATTTCTTTAGGGTAAGGAGAATATTTTTTATGAGCCTGTACCTCGGACGATGCGTCCATACTTCACAATTCCATGTTGGAGACGGTTTGGCTGGGCTGCCATAATAGATGTGTATCCAGTGGCCACTTGGCATGCGTGTTTTAATTAAGCCCCCAAGCATTTCCAAGCCCCCTGCTGGCGTGGTTTCCTCATGGGGCTTTGAACTACCATCTACAGTTTACACTGAGCTCAGCCCGTTAGCATACTAATAGGAACTCTATTCATTAGCAAAGGTGGGGGCCAGGAGCACTCCTGTGTCCAGGAGACAAAATGGAGTCACGCCAATCTGATAGCATGCCTGTTCCAAGATGGCGGCTGTTCCCTCATCACATAGACAATAACCACAGGTTTGTCGAATGAGTGTGTAATAAAGTTTAGTAGATTTGCGCAAATGAAAACCTGTGGGAGAAATATTTAATAAGATGGCGGTGGAGGAAGATTAAAAAAGGTTTACTGGGGGTAATATATCACAGTAAATCAAATAGCTGAAATAATAAGATCAGATAATTGCACTTAGTCCAACTAGATGATTGCGCTTAGCCCAGCTGTGGAGGAGGAAAAGGGGAAAAAATTAAAGTTGGATTGAATAGGAAACAGCACCACAGAAAACAATACACTCACAAAACAACAGAGTGGGAAACATGGTGGGTAGTGGAAGGGGGAACCAAATGTGAGAGGATAAGGGTAAACATGCAAATCAACACACAGCAATCTCCAGAAAAACTCTCCAGCTGCCTACTCCAAGCACTGAATTCTTTTCTTTACCACCAAACCAGGAACTCGAACTATCGCTGACAACTCCCAAGTGCCAGTGGTAGCATATATGGCCAATACAGAACAGCTGAAACAATTCAGGATGGAGAGCTCCAGGAGATAAACTGATACAGTTGACTCTGCGATGACGAGTGGGGGCCCACTGCTGGCACCGCACCCCCCCCCCCCCCCCCACCTGCTCTGCCACAGAATATAACTGTATCGTGCGCTGCGCATGCCGGTGCAGTTACAGTAGCATAGCTCTGGGTGGGCCCCCTCAGAGCATGGGACCCGGGGCGATGGCCCCCTCTCCCACCCCGGTAGCTACACTACTGCATCAATGGGTGTCTTCGTAGTTCTGGACAGGACTGGTCCTCCAGACCAATAGATGTTATCTCCAACTACTAAGGACAGAAATTCACTCCATACTCTTAATTCGGGTGATGCATGATTTCTCTGCAACTCGTTTATGCCTTTTTTCACGAATAATAAAATCATGCATCACCCGAATTGAGTGTACAGTGAATCCCTCTCCTTGGTCTATGGGTCACCTACCGCATTTCACAGTACCTTGAAGACAAGACCGTTTGCACACTAATTGTCTGCTATCTACTTTGTAACTTCTGCACATCGAGTTGGGGAGCCCAATCTGTTAACCCAAGATGTGATATAATCAACCATATGCCAGAATGTTTCTGTTAGTGCAGCATATTCTGGATCCATGTCTGCACATGGATCCAGCATTTGTCCCAAGAGATACTCGACTTTAGGCATCTCCTAGTCTGGTAACCATTATATACCTTTACTGGACAACTGTCATGGGAATACTGTGACAAAGAGGGGCCAGAAGATCACAGTGACTGGTTACATGAACTCCTGCACTGATTAGAACTGCTTCAGCATCCTATTAAACCGAGCAGATTTCCCTTGCTCTGTCATGTCAAGGGTTAATCAGTTCAGCATCTAGCTGATACAGCTGACCACATTGATGAGAGAAGGAGCGTTACGCTCTGTCAGGAAATATGAACAATTTCTTATTATTTCAATTACACATACAGGGCTCTCAGCTGCAGTTTCCTCTGCCTGCATGTGACTGTGTGCAATTTCACTCCCTCCCCCCTCCCTCTCCCCTGCTATACAGCTGTAATGTGAGACCAGCATGTCAGCAGCCCTCACTGACTAATTTATGGCCCTAAACTGAAGGTACAAAGTAGAAGCACATGGAAAAACCACAGTTTCTTTGTCCTTGCAAACGTAAATATCTTAGCACCGATTAATGATAGAAGTGGGACAAATACATCTTTGGCATGTGCCTCGGTAGAACTACCAGCCAGTGAGTTTTTCTGGGGTCCGGAACCAGAATAATCACAGAAATGGATTTCTGCGTTACCCGGGTCTTACTTCCACTTCATGTTTAGACTTAATAGAAAACAATTTTCAAACCAGAATGATGATGGTCCCACCGTCGCTCGACGAGGTTTCCACCCCGTGTTATGGAATCAATAAGGTTTCAGTCCTTGCGAAAAGGGGAGTGTATTCCATAGATCTGCCCACTCCATGAGACTCTTAGTTTTGGGCAAAGATGATTTTGGGAAGGTCCCCTCCCTCCGCCACCATATGGCATACCATTGCATGTTATGAAAGAACTGTAAGTTGATTTTAACCTTAAATCCCTGTTATTTTTGTAATTGTCTGTACATATGCTACTTGCCTCCTTTTATAATATCTTTTTATACGTTTGTAAACACTGCCTACCTTTTGGAGTAAAATAAATAAAATTACTAGCTTCGTTGCTCCTTGCTCTATAATGTACTGTCACGTCCTCTGAAGTAAATGATGCTACTAATTGGCTTGGCTCCTGACTCAAACTGATTCCTGATACCAAATTAGGAATAGGTGCTGGTGGCAAAGGAAGGTGTCCTGACCCGTTGGAAAAACAGGTAGTGACGGACAGCGTTGATAATTATTGTTCCCGCCTGAGTGGGAGTAGTTATATCACCCTCACTGCAGTGTGCCCATTAGCCAGTACATAGTAAGGCAGCCTTTCTGGTGACTAATTATCCTAGGTGCAGTACCCTGTCTGGCCTGAGGATAAGGGGGGCGCCAGAGAGCTGCAAGTTCCAAATCGGAACTGGGAAGTGGGATATAAATGTTAGGAGTTGAGTTTCCTCTGCTGCACAGGGGGAATCTCGATCCGTGTCTGCTGCGGTCTCCCATTCTGCATTGGCCGCAGGGGAGCCTGCTCAGCGGAGACATCGCTCCCAGTGTCTCACTGAGACTGGTACTCTGCAAAGGGTTACTACTGCCTCTCCAGGCTCTGCTATGGTACCCTGCACTGATCTGCAGCGAGCAGGCTTTTCTGGGTCTAAGTCCTGCTTTGCACACACTGATCATGCCCAGGGCAAGATCTCTCAGTGGAGATCTAGGGTCACATGCTCAGGAAGGTCCTGTAGGTGCTAGGACTTAGTCCTGCTTTGCACACACTGAGCATGCCCAGGGCAAGATCTCTCAATGGAGATCTAGGGTCACATGCTCAGGTACTGCTGCAAATCCATTGGTCCTTCTTTGAAGTGTCCTGAACGTGCTGCAGCTATATAAGCTTCGCATGACCGCACGGCCATGCACTAGTATACTATTGTTATCGTGTGTGTGTTGATGAGTGCAAGTCGTTCCTTAAAAAACCCATCCCTTGTGTATAACTGTTCGCGTACGGTGTATGGCTGCAATCTAGCAACCGGCTGTACTCACAACCTTAAAGCTACGTTCACATTTGCGTTGTGCGCCGCTGCGTCGGTGACGCAACGCACAACGCAAATAAAAATGCACCAAAACTCACGCAATAACGCTGCGTTTTGCGACGCATGCGTCCTTTTTTGCCGAAATTTGGGCGCAAGAAAAATGCAACTTGTTGCGTTTTCTGTGCCCGACGCTTGTGGCAAAAAAACCGCATGCGTCGCACAACGCAGCACACAAAAACGCATGCATCCCCCATGTTAAATATAGGGGCGCATGACGCATGCGTCGCCGCTGCGTCACCCGACGCAAACACGCAAAACGCTAATGTGAACGTACCCTAACACACAAAGCAGCGTCTAACTGCTGTGACCGCCAGTGCAGTGCCATGCGCTATTAGTGCGCTTACCTTACCCAAGTCTGGGTGGTTAGTGGCGTCCGCTAGTGTGGCACAGCATACACTTCTGTGCACAATAGTTACCTCTGATACCCCTATTGTGGTGTCAATCGCAAGAGGTCTACACTAACTCTAATCCTGTGTCCTGGGATAGAGTTCTGTGGTTCCTTGCTTGCGCAGGGATCGCTTCCTTCACACAGGGTGACTTAATAACTTAATATATTCAGTGCGTTCCGCCAACCCTAACAATAGATAAATGACATATGGGTGTCAGCGGTGGGGATGATAAAAATATTCCCACGCTCCCTTTCCCATCATCCTCCTCTCAGCATCTGATGCAGACACTGACAGTGGGTGCGATGATGTCACTACCCAGCGACCACTGTTAGGAGATGAGCGGGAGCTCGGAGCAGCGCAGGAATCAGGAGGAAGAGAGGTGAGTATTTATTTTTTTAATGGGGCTGCATTATAATACAAAGGCTGCCTATGAGGTGCATTATAATAAACAGGCTGCTTATGGGGGTGCATTATAATAGAGAGGCCGCGTATGGGGGGCTGCATTATAATAGAGAGGCTGCCTATGAGAGGGGCTGCATTATAATAGAGAGGCTGCCTATGAGAGGGGGGCTGCATTATAATAGAGAGGCTGCCTATGAGAGGGGGCTGCATTATAACAGAGAGGCTGCCTATGAGAGGGGGGGCTGCATTATAATATATATATATAGGCTGCCTATGAGAGGGGGCTGCATTATGTTGCAGAGGCTGCCTATGTAGGGGGGCTGCATTATATTACAGAGGCTGCCTATGAGAGGGGGATGCATTATAATATATAGGCTGCCTGTGAGAGGGGAGCTGCATTATAATACAGAGGCTGCCCATGAGAGGGGGGCTGCATTATAATACACTGTGTGCAGAATTACCGCATATACTCGAGTATAAGCCGACCCCCCCTAATTTTGCCACAAGAAACTGGGAAACTTAATGACTCGAGTATAAGCCTAGGGTGGGAAATGCAGCAGCTACCGGTAAATGTCAAAAGTAAAAATAGATACCAATAAAAGTAAAATTAATTGAGAAATCATTTGCCCAATATAATGCTGCACAAATGTTGATTATGGCCCCATAAGATGCTCCATAAAGATATTTGCCCCATATAATGCAGCACAAATGTTATGACCCCATAAGATACTCCATACAGACATTTGCCCCATGTAATGCTGCACAAACGTTAATTGTGGCCCCATAAGATGCTCCATAAAGATATTTACCCCATGTAGTGCTGCATAAACGTTATTGCCCCATAAGATACTCCATACAGACATTTGCCCCATATAGTGCTGCACAAACGTTGATTATGGCCCCATAAGACGCTCCATACAGACGCTTGCACCATATAGTGCTGCACAAACGTTATGGCCCCATACAGACTCTTGCCCCATAGTGCTGCACAAATGTTATGGCCCCATACAGACACTTGCCCCATATAGTGCTGCACAAACGTTATGGCCCCATAAGATGCTCCGTACAGACATTTGCCCCATTTGCTGTTGCTGCGAAAAAAAAAAAAATAACATACTCACCTCTCCATCGCTCAGGCCCCCGGCACTTTCAATATTCACCTGACTTCGTTCCGGCACAGCTCCATCTTCAGCGTCTTCTGCACTGACATTCAGGCAGAGGTGTTGTGAATTCTGTGGCAGAGCTCCCTCCTGTGGTCACAAGTGGTACTTCGGCTGGTTCTCTCTGTGAGCTTCCGTTGGTGGAGGAAAGTGGTACTGCGGCTTCTGAGTTTCCTTCCTCAGGTGATGTGGTGAGGTCGTTAGGTGCTTCTCTATTTAACTCCACCTAGTGCTTGATCCTGGCTTCCAGTCAATGTTCTAGTATTGGACCTGTTTCCTCCTGGATCGTTCCTGTGGCTTGCTGCTCTGCATAGCTAAGTTCCACTTTGCTATTTGTTTGCTGTTTTTTTCTGTCCAGCTTGTCAATTTGTTTTTTCTGCTTGCTGGAAGCTCTGGGACGCAGAGGGTGTACCTCCGTGCCGTTAGTTCGGTACGGAGGGTCTTTTTGCCCCCTTTGCGTGGTTTTTGTAGGGTTTTGTGTTGACCGCAAAGTTACCTTTCCTATCCTCGCTCTGTTCAGAAAGTTGGGCCTCACTTTGCTAAATCTATTTCATCTCTACGTTTGTCTTTTCATCTTTACTCACAGTCATTATATGTGGGGGCAAGGTAGGCTTATTTTCTATCTTCAGGCTAGTTAGTTTCTCAGGCCGTGCCGAGTTGCATAGGCAGCGTTAGGCGCAATCCACGGCTGCCTCTAGTGTGGTTGGTGAGGATCAGGGATTGCGGTCAACAGAGGTCCCACGTCTCAGAGCTCGTTCTTGTTTTTTGGGTTATTGTCAGGTCACTGTATGTGCGCTGACCTCTATGTCCATTGTGGTTCTGAATTACCTTTCATAACAGTACTGGAAGCCAATGTATCAATGATTCTCAATAGAGAGAAAAAAGAAGTTCTGAGACCATTTTTTTTTTCTTTGCACTGTGTTTTGCCTTTTTTTTCCCCTAGACATTTGGGTGGTTCAGGACACAGGTGTAGCAATGGACATTAAAGATCTGTCTTCATGTGTGGATCAGCTCACGGCAAGAGTACAAAGTATTCAAGACTTTGTGGTTCAGAATTCTATGTTAGAACCGAGAATCCCTATTCCTGATTTGTTTTTTGGAGATAGAACTAAATTTCTGAGTTTCAAAAATAATTGTAAACTATTTCTGGCTTTGAAACCTCGCTCCTCTGGTGACCCAGTTCAACAAGTTAGGATCGTTATTTCTTTTTTGCGTGGCGATCCTCAGGACTGGGCATTTTCCCTTGCGCCAGGGGATCCTGCATTAAGTAATATCGATGCATTTTTCCTGGCGCTCGGATTGCTGTACGATGAGCCTAATTCTGTGGATCAGGCAGAGAAGAATTTGCTGGCTCTGTGTCAGGGTCAGGATGAAATAGAGGTATATTGTCAGAAATTTAGAAAGTGGTCCGTACTCACTCAGTGGAATGAAGGTGCGCTCGCAGCTATTTTCAGAAAAGGTCTCTCTGAAGCCCTTAAGGATGTTATGGTGGGATTTCCTATGCCTGCTGGTCTGAATGAGTCTATGTCTTTGGCCATTCAGATCGTTTGACGCTTGCGCGAACGTAAATCTGTGCACCATTTGGCGGTATTACCTGAGCTTAAACCTGAGCCTATGCAGTGCGATAGGACTTTGACCAGAGTTGAACGGCAAGAACACAGACGTCAGAATGGGCTGTGTTTCTACTGTGGTGATTCCACTCATGCTATCTCTGATTGTCCTAAGCGCACTAAGCGGTTCGCTAGGTCTGCCACCATTGGTATGGTACAGTCAAAATTTCTTCTGTCTGTTACCTTGATCTGTTCTTTGTCATCGTATTCTGTCATGGCATTTGTGGATTCAGGCGCTGCCCTGAATTTGATGGACTTGGAGTATGCTAGGCGATGTGGGTTTTTCTTGGAGCCCTTGCAGTGTCCTATTCCATTGAGAGGAATTGATGCTACGCCTTTGGCCAAGAATAAGCCTCAGTACTGGACCCAGCTGACCATGTGCATGGTTCCTGCACATCAGGAGGTTATTCGCTTTCTGGTGTTGCATAATCTGCATGATGTGGTCGTGTTGGGGTTGCCATGGCTACAAGTCCATAATCCAGTTTTAGATCGGAAATCCATGTCTGTGTCCAGCTGGGGTTGTCAGGGGGTACATGGTGATGTCCCATTTCTGACTATTTCGTCATCCACCCCTTCTGAGGTTCCTGAGTTCTTGTGTGATTACCGGGATTTATTTGATGAGCCCAAGTCCGATACCCTACCTCCGCATAGGGATTGTGATTGTGCTATCAATTTGATTCCTGGTAGTAAATTCCCTAAAGGTCGACTGTTTAATTTATCTGTGCCTGAGCACGCCGCTATGCGGAGTTATGTGAAGGAATCTTTGGAGAAGGGGCATATTCGCCCGTCATCGTCGCCATTGGGAGCAGGGTTCTTTTTTGTAGCCAAGAAGGATGGTTCACTGAGACCTTGTATAGATTACCGCCTTTTAAATAAGATCACGGTTAAATTTCAGTACCCCTTGCCATTGTTATCTGATTTGTTTGCTCGGATTAAGGGGGCTAGTTGGTTCACTAAGATAGATCTTCGTGGTGCGTATAATCTTGTGCGTATTAAGCGAGGCGATGAGTGGAAAACTGCATTTAATACGCCCGAGGGCCATTTTGAGTATCTAGTAATGCCATTCGGACTAGCCAATGCTCCATCAGTGTTTCAGTCCTTTATGCATGACATCTTCCGAGAGTACCTGGATAAATTCCTGATTGTGTACTTAGATGACATTTTGATCTTCTCGGATGATTGGGAGTCTCATGTGAAGCAGGTCAGAACGGTGTTTCAGGTCCTGCGTGCTAATTCTTTGTTTGTGAAGGGATCGAAGTGTCTCTTTGGTGTTCAGAACGTTTCATTTTTGGGGTTCATCTTTTCCCCTTCTGCTATCGAGATGGATCCTGTTAAGGTCCAAGCCATCCATAATTGGACTCAGCCGACATCTCTGAAAAGTCTGCAAAAGTTCCTGGGCTTTGCAAATTTTTATCGTCGCTTCATCTGCAATTTTTCTAGTATTGCTAAACCATTGACCAATTTGACCAAGAAGGGTGCTGATTTGGTCACTTGGTCTTCTGCTGCGGTGGAAGCTTTTCAAGAGTTGAAGCGTCGTTTTTCTTCTGCCCCTGTGTTGTGTCAACCAGATGTTTCGCTTCCGTTCCAGGTCGAGGTTGATGCTTCTGAGATTGGAGCAGGGGCTGTTTTGTCGCAGAGAAGTTCTGATTGCTCGGTGATGAAACCATGCGCCTTCTTTTCCAGGAAGTTTTCGCCTGCTGAGCGTAATTATGATGTGGGCAATCGAGAGTTGCTGGCCATGAAGTGGGCATTCGAGGAATGGCGTCATTGGCTTGAAGGAGCTAAGCATCGCGTGGTGGTCTTGACTGATCATAAGAACTTGACTTATCTCGAGTCCGCCAAGCGGTTGAACCCTAGACAAGCTCGTTGGTCGTTGTTTTTTGCCCGTTTTGACTTTGTGATTTCATACCTTCCGGGCTCTAAAAATGTGAAGGTGGATGCTCTGTCTAGGAGTTTTGTGCCCGACTCTCCGGGTGTATCTGAGCCGGCGGGTATCCTCAAAGAGGGAGTAATTGTGTCTGCCATCTCCCCTGATTTGCGGCGGGTGCTGCAAAAATTTCAGGCTAATAAACCTGATCGTTGCCCAGCGGAGAAACTGTTTGTCCCTGATAGGTGGACGAATAAAGTTATCTCTGAGGTTCATTGTTCGGTGTTGGCTGGTCATCCTGGAATCTTTGGTACCAGAGAGTTAGTGGCTAGATCCTTCTGGTGGCCATCTCTGTCGCGGGATGTGCGTACTTTTGTGCAGTCCTGTGGGATTTGTGCTCGGGCTAAGCCCTGCTGTTCTCGTGCCAGTGGGTTGCTTTTGCCCTTGCCGGTCCCGAAGAGGCCTTGGACACATATCTCTATGGATTTTATTTCAGATCTTCCCGTCTCTCAAAAGATGTCAGTCATTTGGGTGGTCTGTGATCGCTTCTCTAAGATGGTCCATTTGGTACCCTTGTCTAAATTGCCTTCCTCCTCTGATTTGGTGCCATTGTTTTTCCAGCATGTGGTTCGTTTACATGGCATTCCAGAGAATATCGTTTCTGACAGAGGTTCCCAGTTTGTTTCGAGGTTTTGGCGAGCCTTTTGTGGTAGGATGGGCATTGACCTATCCTTTTCCTCGGCTTTCCATCCTCAGACTAATGGCCAGACCGAACGAACCAATCAGACCTTGGAAACATATCTGAGATGCTTTGTTTCTGCTGATCAGGATGACTGGGTGTCCTTTTTGCCTTTGGCTGAGTTCGCCCTTAATAATCGGGCCAGCTCGGCTACCTTAGTTTCACCGTTTTTCTGCAACTCTGGGTTCCATCCTCGTTTCTCTTCAGGGCAGGTTGAGTCTTCGGACTGTCCTGGTGTGGATACTGTGGTGGACAGGTTGCAGCAGATTTGGACTCATGTAGTGGACAATTTGACTTTGTCCCAGGAGAAGGCTCAACGTTTCGCTAATCGCAGACGCTGTGTGGGTCCCCGACTTCGGGTTGGGGACTTGGTTTGGTTATCTTCTCGTCATATTCCTATGAAGGTTTCCTCTCCTAAGTTTAAACCTCGTTTTATTGGTCCGTATAGGATTTCTGAGGTTCTTAATCCTGTGTCTTTTCGTCTGACCCTTCCAGATTCATTTTCCATACATAACGTATTCCATAGGTCATTGTTGCGGAGATACGTGGCACCTATGGTTCCATCTGTTGACCCTCCTGCCCCGGTTTTGGTGGAGGGGGAGTTGGAGTATATTGTGGAGAAGATTTTGGATTCTCGTGTTTCAAGGTGGAAACTCCAGTATCTGGTTAAGTGGAAGGGTTATGCTCAGGAAGATAATTCCTGGGTCTTTGCCTCTGATGTCCATGCTCCCGATCTTGTTCGTGCCTTTCATATGGCTCATCCTGGTCGTCCTGGGAGCTCTGGTGAGGGTTCGGTGACCCCTCCTCAAGAGGGGGGTACTGTTGTGAATTCTGTGGCAGAGCTCCCTCCTGTGGTCACAAGTGGTACTTCGGCTGGTTCTCTCTGTGAGCTTCCGTTGGTGGAGGAAAGTGGTACTGCGGCTTCTGAGTTTCCTTCCTCAGGTGATGTGGTGAGGTTGTTAAGTGCTTCTCTATTTAACTCCACCTAGTGCTTTGATCCTGGCTTCCAGTCAATGTTCTAGTATTGGACCTGTTTCCTCCTGGATCGTTCCTGTGGCTTGCTGCTCTGCATAGCTAAGTTCCACTTTGCTATTTGTTTGCTGTTTTTTTCTGTCCAGCTTGTCAATTTGTTTTTTTCTGCTTGCTGGAAGCTCTGGGACGCAGAGGGTGTACCTCCGTGCCGTTAGTTCGGTACGGAGGGTCTTTTTGCCCCCTTTGCGTGGTTTTTGTAGGGTTTTGTGTTGACTGCAAAGTTACCTTTCCTATCCTCGCTCTGTTCAGAAAGTTGGGCCTCACTTTGCTAAATCTATTTCATCTCTACGTTTGTCTTTTCATCTTTACTCACAGTCATTATATGTGGGGGCTGCCTTTTCCTTTGGGGTATTTCTCTGAGGCAAGGTAGGCTTATTTTCTATCTTCAGGCTAGTTAATTTCTCAGGCCGTGCCGAGTTGCATAGGCAGCGTTAGGCGCAATCCACGGCTGCCTCTAGTGTGGTTGGTGAGGATCAGGGATTGCGGTCAACAGAGTTCCCACGTCTCAGAGCTCGTTCTTGTTTTTTGGGTTATTGTCAGGTCACTGTATGTGCGCTGACCTCTATGTCCATTGTGGTTCTGAATTACCTTTCATAACACAGAGGCCGCGCACTAACCACATCATCGCGCCCTCTGACCTGAGCGTCACTGCAGAAGATGCTGAAGATGGAGCGGCACCGGAACGGGGAGCAGGTGAATATTGTGCAGCGCTCCCCTCCCCATTATACTCACCTGCTCCTGGCACGGTCCCTGCAGGTCCCTGGCTTCCCGGCGCCGCAGCTTCTTCCTGTACTGAGCGGTCACCGTTACCGCTCATTACAGTAATGAATATGCGGCTCCACCCCTATGGGACGTGGAGCCGCATATTCATTACTGTAATGAGCGGTACCATGTGACCGCTCAGTACAGGAAGAAGCTGGGGCGCCGGGATGCCAGGGACCTGCAGGGACTGCGCCAGGAGCAGGTGAGTATAATTAGACATCCCCCGCTCCCCCTTCCCTGCCGACCTCTGGGTATGACTCGAGTATAAGCCGAGAGGGGGACTTTCAGCCCAAAAAAAATGGACTGAAAATCTCGGCTTACACTCGAGTATATACCGTATTAGGCAAGTTGTATTTTAGAGGATTATTTTTATTATTTATCAACAACTATGTTCTCAATCAACCCAAAAGACTCATAAATATCCAAGCTTAATATTTTTGGAAGTTGGAGTGGTTTTTTTCTTAGAAGGATATCTGTTTGTGCAGGTAACCTTTACTGTGCAGAATTATTAGTCCACTTAATAAAAACCAAATATAATCCCATCTCACTTGTTTATTTTCACCAGGTAAACCAATATAACTGCACAAAATTTAGAAATAAATTTCTGACATGCAAAAACAAAACTCCCAAAAAAATTAATGATCAATATAGCCACCTTTCTTTATGATGACACTCTATAGCTTACCATCCATAGATTCTGTCAGTTGCTTGATCTATTTACGATCAACATTGCGTGCAGCAGCCACCACAGCCTCCCAGACACTGTTACGAGAGGTGTACTGTTTTCCCTCCCTGTAGATCCCACATTTTATGAGGGACCACAGGTTCTCTAAGGGGTTCAGATCAGGTGAACAAGGGAGCCATGTCATTATTTTTTCTTCTTCGAGACCTTTACTGGCCAGCCACGCTGTGGAGTAGTTGGAGGCATGTGAAGGAGCATTGTCCTGCATGAAAATCATGTTTTTCTTGAACGATACCGTTGTTTTCCAGAAACTGGCAAGAGGTCTGGGAGTTGAGCTTCACTCCATCCTCAACCCGAAAAGGTCCCACAAGTTCATCTTTGATGATACCAGCACATACCAGTACCCCACTTCTACCTTGCTGGCATCTGAGTCGAAGTGGAACTCTCTGCCCTTTACTGATCCAGCTTCTGGCCCATCCATCTGGCCCATCAAGAGTCACTCTCATTTCATCAGTCCATAAAACCTTTGAAAAGTCAGTCTTAAGATATTTCTTGGCCCAGTCTTGACATTTTATCTTATGTTTCTTGCTCAAAGGTGGTCGTTTTTCAGCCTTCCTTACCTTGGCCATGTCCCTGAGTATCGCACACCTTGTGCTTTTTGTTACTCCAGTAACGTTGCAGCTCTGAAATATGGCAAAACTGGTGGCAAATGGCATCTTGGCAGCTTCACGCTTGATTTTCCTCAATTCATGGACAGTTACTTTACGCCTTTTTTGCCCAACATGCTTCTTGCGACCCTGTTGGCTATTTGCCATGAAACGCTTAATTGTTTGGTGATCACCCTTCAAAAGTTTGGCAATTTCAAGTGCTGCATCCCTCTGCAAGACATCTCACAATTTTTGACTTTTCAGAGCCCATCAAATCTCTCTTCTGACCCATTTTGCCAAAGGAAAGGAAGTTGCCTAATAATTAAGCACACCTTATATAGGGTTTTGATGTTATTAGACAACACCCCTGCTCATTACAGAGATGCACATGACCTGATTTACATAGTTGGTAGTTGGCTCTCAAGCCTGAACAGCTTGCAGTAGGACAACATGTATAAAAAGTATCATGTGATCAAAATACAACTTGCCTAATAATTCTGCACACAGTGTACATAGGCTGCCTATGAGATGGGGGCTGCATTATAATAAATTGGCTGCCCATGAGAGGTGGGCTGCATTATAATACAGAGGCTGCCTGTGAGAGAGGGTGTCACGATTCACACCGTGACCATCACCCCTATGTCACGTGTCGGGGTGACTTTAGGCCAACAGACGGCTATCACATGTGCAGGGGGGCTTATCTTAGTTATCCCTACACTCCACAATGTGATGAAAAAACACACACAAGGCTATGGACCTCTTAGTTTACAGCAGGGGCTTATTCTAGGTATCCTACTGCTCTACAATATACCACGAACTGCAGGGATATATGTGTATCCCGCTTACAGTTCCACTTAACACTTGCAGCTCTCTGGCGCCCCCCTTACTCTCAGGTCAGATTAGGTACTGCACCCTGGCTAATTAGTCGACAGACAGACTGCCTGCTATGCACTTGCTATTGACCTCTTATTTTACAGCAGGGGCTTATTCTAGGTATCCCACTGCTCTTCAATATACCACGAACTGCTGGGATTTATGTATATCCCACTTACAGTTCCACTTAACACTTGCAGCTCTCTGGCGTCCCCCTTACTCTCAGGTCAGATTAGGTACTGCACCCTGGGTAATTAGTCGCTAGAAAGGCTGCCTGCTATGTACTGACTATTGGGCACGCTGCAGCGACGCAATAAACTACTCCCACTCAGGCAGGAACAATAATTATTAACACAGTAGTCGCTACAACATCACCCAAAAGCCTGCACGGTATTGCTGCCACCAGCTCTGATTAAACGGGTCCGAAGCTAACCCAACACAGTAGCATAATTCCCTTTAGGAGACTTAGGGTACGTTTTAGAGCATGGAGAAAGAACTAGTATTAAATATTATACCCCACAAAAGTTAGGCAGTGCTTTATCCACATATTTTACAAAGATGTTACAAATGAGACAATTGCATATATGTACAGGGTAATTATAAAAAAAACAAGGATTACATGAGAATAACACTTACATGTGTTCAAAGCATTGTAGTCAACCAGGCTAGTGGAGTTTCCATCTGTCCCAATGCATCAGTAGCACTCTGGGTAGGAACAGCTCTTCACGTCAGACTCACATGTTCTTCCAACAGCAGACTCACTGCTGGGATCTGGGCAGACAGTTATAGCTGCAGCCTGTGACATCCCAGAAAGGGGTTGGATCACCTCGTCCCTCCTACCTCTTCAGTCTTAGTAATTCAACCTTAAATTTGTCTAATTTCTATAACTCCGCTCCAGAACATGTCATGGTCATAACAAACCCAGCATTCATCTCGTATTAACATTGGCATTCTAACGAGATCAAATATGTCATATGTGTGATGCGTCATTACAGAGAAATCCCTACTTTTTTTTACCTGATGGAGTTAGAAGCTCAGGGTTACCGTGGTGGATAGATCCACCGAGGGAGATTAAGAATATGTATTTTCCTGTTCCTATCTTAAATGGTTTGCCTAATATCTTACAAAAACATCGTGACAGAGGGGCTGGATTATAATATATTGTCTGCCAATGGGGCTGCAATATAATATAGATTCTGCCTATAAGGATTGTATTATACTATATGGAGACGTATGGTGAGTGCATTATACTATATAGAAACCTATGGGGAGTGCATTATACTATATGGAGACCTACTGTAGAGGGAGTGCATTATACTATATGGAGACCTATGAGGAGTGCATTATACTATATGGAGGCCTATAGGGAGTGCATTATACTATATAGAGACCTATGGTGAGTGCATTATACTATATGGAGACCTATGGGGAGTGCATTATACTATATGGAGGCCTATAGGGAGTGCATTATACTATATGGAGACCTATGGTGAGTGCATTATACTATATAGAGGCCTATAGGGAGTGCATTATGCTACATGGAGACCTATGGGGAGTGCATTATACTATATGGAGGCGTATAGGGATTGCATTATACTATATGGAGACCTATGGGGAGTGCATTACACTGTATGGAGGCCTATGGGGAGTGCATTATACTATAAATTCTGTCTATGGGGAGGGCATTATGCTATAAATTCTGCCTATGGGGAGTGCATTTTACTATATTGAAGACTATGGGGAGTGCATTATACTGTATTGAGGACTATCTGGTGTATTATGCTATATGGAAGTTATCTAGGGGGCCATCATATAGTGTGAGGATTATAGTGATGGAGCCATCATACAGTGTTGGAGCCATTGAATAGTTTGGGGGATATTAAGGGGTCAGTATACAGTGAGGGTGAATTATACTGTGTATAAGAGAGCATCATACTGTGTATAGGGGAGCGGTACAGGGGGGAGACTCAGGACTTTATTAAATGTAAAGTGGACACTTATTGTTATAGGGGAGCTCAGGGTACTGTGACTGTCAAAGGGGCACACAGGGCAATATTACTTTTTAGGGGACAAAATGTGGGCACTCTTTTCTAGGGCACTTGCACCCTGCATTATTATATTATAGAGTGTTGCTTTAGAATTTAGAGAGCACATAGTACCATACAATAGGTGAAGTAATAGGGACACATATGGCAACAGCGACTCAGCTTTGGGGTATCAGCAGGAGTGCAGGTTGGGAATAGATAAGGACGATGCTGAAAATGTGGGAAGTCAAATGTGTCTTTGCTGTAATCTCTGCAACCGAGTCCTGGCTGGAAGAAGTTGTCATGTCGGTCTGGGCCAGATGGAAAAGACGGGGAAAGTGAACGATTCCATAAGAAAGAACGTCAGCGGTAAGTCATTATTTGTAACAGTGCTGTGATCTCTTATATGTTCTGTAAAACTTGTATTTACCACTGACCATATGGCGGTAATATCAATATTGATGTTTATATAAGATTATTTTCAGCAACATCGCTGTCATCTGCTAAAGTTCTCCACTATTAGGGTGCGTCACCCAGTTGTAATCAAGGTTATCTGGTTAGGGGCCCACTCAGAAGCTTTGCACCCCCCTGAATCAAAACCCTAGCTATGCCTCTGCATTGATGTGATGGGTTCTGTGTAATCTCCCCTGCAGTGTCGCTGTTTGGAAAGTGAACACTTATTGCCAGGTTCTTCCATAGATAACTAATGATCGCTGAAGGTCCCAGCAGGCAGACACTATTACAACTCTCTCAGCTGGAGAGGTAGATCCTAGCTCTTGGTCTGGATGAGCAACTAGGAAATATGGACACAAAGTTGGGGTGCTGCATTGAGCAAGGGAGCTATTGTGGCAAGACGGCAGCAGGAATAGCAGAGATGTAATAGACTAGGGAGTTGGATAGACTCACCAGCAAATGAACTGGTGTATTTGAGATGAACTGAGGATTCATCCATATGGTAGATCTAGGTTTGGAGCAGAGTGCTCAAATATAGTGGTAGAGTCCTCAATTGCAAAGCTGGCACAGCGGTTAGCAGAGTTGACCCAGTGATATAGCAGAGCTGGGTTTGCAGTAGAGTCCACAATTGGAAGGAGGTTTAGCAGACGTCCCAACTACCAAAATGTGTCATCTCAACATCTGAGCTGAGCTAAATGGCCCAGTAGAGCGGCGTCACATGAGTTTGTCAGGTTACCACATAAAACCAACATGCAGACGAGCAGAGGGAACTGTCCAAGGGCTGTTCAATGGATCTAGAATAGGTAACAGGCACACTGTAATTAGGGTATTATCAAGGGACCCTTCTAGAAAGTATGAGTTTCTGAAACCGTTATGGGATATATCTGCTTGTGTAATGTTCCAGTATATCGATTATGACTGTCAGACACCACTGAGGTTGGAGAAAAAAACCAACTGATTAATCCGTCTTACTGCTACCAAGGTATTAGAGGATAGCTGTGACACAGTAACCGGTGTCATATGCGAGGGTCGCTATGTGTCCCCCATGATGCTCTCAGACATGTATTGAGGCCACGGGAGTGCATTGCAGTCACAGGTGTAGCTGTGATTGCAATGCAAAATAAAAGTAAGTGTTGGTCTTGGGCAAGCTATTTGTCCTAGGCAGTTTTAAGAAAACCTGCAATGGGCTTTTATTTTTTAAATGGACTACATGATGGTAGTGGGACAGTCTGTTTCCTGCCAGGCCAGGTTTTCCATGTGACCTATGGCCACAGGTTCCTTGTAAAAACCCCTGAGGTAGAGGGTTGGGTGTGTCAGTTTGGTTTTGCAAGCTTGCAGAGCAGAAGGCTCTGCAGAGCTCCTCCTGTGTGAGCAACACAGGGCCAAGCAAAGCCAAAAGACCTGGCACTCTCAGCACACACGGCGATGCAGTCACCCACGGCAACCCATCTCGGATGTGAACTATCTTGTTTTCCGGCTACGATCCAGAGAATATTGTATGCTGTGTATTTCTGTGAGCAGGAGATTAAAACATGTTTTGCTTTAAACCTTGCTGGGTCACTGCTTCATCACTACACAGTGTGGATACTTCTGCACTACACAACCTAGAAATTACATAGACCCTTTAGCCTGTCGTGTGTGAAATAAACCTGTTCGGCCCTTCTGTGTTAGGTCCCCATCAGCCATGAAATCCCTTTTGGCAACTTTTCTTATGGCCACATTTAGCACGGCTATACTGCAATGACACCGTAGCGTGGCTGAGTTGCACCATTCTGACCTATCTCATCCTGAGCTCTGCAGTTACCAGGAGTCTTATAAATAGCTGTCACTCAATGTTGGGTAATTGCTAATATTTACTTGGTAGCACTTATGTCAGATCCAGATTCTATTCTTGATTTGACTCTCAATTTCTTTTGGATCTACGCATTGTTCTTTTTCTATTCTTATCGGTCTCTGCTTTGAGCAATCTCTGTCTGCTATCATACTGCTGATCACCATTGATGGCTCCTGGCTAGAACGACTACTTTTTTATTTTAGTGCTGAGCCAAAGATGTCAATCCTAGACTACCCCAGGGACCGCAACTGCTGATTCCTAGCGACAAAGTCCAGATCCAATGGGATGAACATTTATTGTTGAATTCTAACAATTGATAACAAGTTTGTAGGTTCTCTCCAGGATTCCTAAAGGAAGTGTCCCTGTCTAGTGTGAATACCTCTTTTAGGCTGAAGTCTGAATTCCTGGTTAAACGTGGTGGTTTTAATTACAGCAGGATCCTACCTACCCATAAATCCAGGCTTATGAGAGAGGTATCCACATTTACCCAGGAATTCAGACTTCAGCCTAAGAGAAGTATTCACACGTAGGATCCCAGCACCGTGAGACCACCTTATTTTTGGTTGCTGGGCAGGCATGAATTGGTCAAATTATGTGCTAAGCGTCTGAATTTCTTCTTACTATCTAGAGCAGTATTGCTATTCATATTTCATATATTCCATGTCTACATGCTTTAGCACTACAGAGTGCAACTTTTTTTTTGTATATCGAGAACTTTTGATAGTTATTGAAGGTGTATGGGCTCCTATTAACGTCTATGGATTTTACCATCTAAATAGCCTCTTTAGAGAACTAGAGCTCCAGCAGCACTTAATGGGAGGTAACAATCCTAAAAGTCACCATCAACCCTTTAACGAGCCTCGGCACATGAGTTAGGATAAAAAGCCAAACCAGAATCTTAACTAGCAGACACGTGTTGGGTTTTCCCCTCCTCAGTGTAAAACAGAACTGATTTGGACGTATGAGAGGACTTTACCCAATACGAAACGAATGCAGGCTACTCTCCTGCTTATGTAGGAAGGGAGTGGTTACAAGCCTGCTGTGACAAGAGGCAGGACAGAATACAGGCAGAACTAGAGGGAGGTGTTTCTCTTAGACTTTGACTTGCTGAACATTGTAGAAAAGTATCAGATGAGTTCCAGACTTCTCGGCAATCACATGGTATCCGATCACTGAGAGGCGTTTCCAAAATGAGGTAAGAAAACTATCCAGCTCTCCTTTTCATCTGACCAACCCGCCCCCTCCTTTCTCATCTAACCCACCCTGTTCACACCTACCAATCACCGACATTTCAGAGTCAGTAGCCTCTCTAAAGTATTCTATTTTTACATGTACATCGGCCATTTTTTTCACATTTTATTACATTTTCTATTATATAAAATTTAAACCACTTTTTTACAATCTTGAAAAGATTTACCACGTTGGCGTATTGCAGGTGTTAATTGGGGTCAATAAAAATGAAGGCTAATATTTGTGTTTTGTGTGTTAAGTGGTAGGCACTGAGTGTACGGACATGATTCTACAGTTGTTCATTCGTCATTGAAGATACTTGTTGATTCTCTTGGTCGCTATTGTTAATATTTTCATGGTGTTAAAGAAATGGAACCGAGGAAAACTTACTAATGTCAGATTTGTCACCATGTAATTGGCACATTTTTGGTTTAAAGAAAAGATGTTTGTGTTTGATTAATTAAGGGACTTTACTTTTAGTCAGGACAGATGGTTCTGAATGTGCATGTGTAGAAATACTGCCCCCTGGTGTTTGGTAGAAAGATTACCAAAAGTTAAGAGTATATGAATGTAATAATAATAATAATTTATTTCTATAGCGACAACATATTCCGCAGCACTTTAAATTATAGAGGGGACTTGTACAGACAATATAAGACATTACAGCATAATAATAATAACATAAACAACAGATACCAAGAGGAATGAGGGCCCTGCTCGCAAGCTTACAATCTATAAGGAAATAGGAGAGACACGAGAGGTGGATGGTAACAATTGCTTTCATTGTTCTGACCAGTCATAATGTAAGAAATCGGGTGTTCATGTAATGCTGCATGACCTGATTACCAACCAGTATGTGTAAAAGTGCAGACACACAGGGCTATTACATGCATAAAGCGTGTGAGAACAAGATACAAGGATCCTTGTTATGAAGAAAGTGTTATAGGGGCAACACAGGGATAGTTAGATAAATGTGTTGAGGCGGTAGGCCAGTCTGAAGAAGTGCGTTTTTAAGGCACGCTTATAACTGTGGGTATTGGGGATTAATTGAATTGTCCTGGGTAGTGCAGTCCAAACAATTGGCGCAGCACGTGAGAAGTCCTGGAGACGGGAGTGGGAGGTTCTGATTATTGAGGGTCATTAGCAGAATGGAGTGCACAGGTAGGGTGGTAGACTGAGATGAGGGAGGAGATGTAGGGTGGTGCTGAGCCATGGAGTGCTTTGTGGGTGAGAGTGAGGAGTTCAAACTCTGGAGCAGATGGGTAACCAGTGAAGTGACTGGCACAGCATGGAGAGACCAGTGTAGCTGTTGGAGAAGAACATGATCCTGGCTGCCACATTCAGGACGGATTAGAGAGGGAAGAGTTTAGAGTGAGACCGATTAGTAGAGAGTTACAATAGTCCAGACAAGAATGAATAAGAGAAACAGTAAGAGTTTTTGCAGAGTCAAAAGTAAGAAAGGGTCGAATTCTAGAAATGTTTTTGAGGTGCAGATAATAAGAGCGAGCCAGTGATTGGATGTGGTGAATTAAATGTCTGAATCAAGTATGAGAGCTCTTTCTCTTTCAAAATAGCACAATCTTTGCTTATTGAATCAGTCATTTTTCTCAGATTTATCTTCATCATGAACTGGAGGTTATTGCAAAGAGAGATACCTAAGTAGGGAATCTCCTTGTCACACCAGTGAAGAGATGTCTTTTTCTTTATTGCATCTATTTGTTTGGCGTCAAGGTTGAAGGGGAGAATATTCGATTTTGACTGGTTGATTATGTAATTAGATAAATCTGAGAATTTGTCCAATTCTTTGAAGACCTCAGATTTAGAGTTGTAAGGGTAAGTTAGCGTCAATATGATGTTGTCAGCGAATAAGCTGATTTTGTGTTCTTTATGTTGGGTTTATATGCCTTTAATTTGGTCATTGCTGCGAATTCGTTCAGCTAGGGGTTCAAGGGCTAAATTAAAGAGTAGGGGTGAGAGAGGGCACCCCTGTCTAGTGCCATTTATGATAGTAAAGGAGTTAGAGATGTGATTATTGGAGAGTATTTTTGCGCTTGGGTTGGAATATAGAGCCATAATAGTGGTCACGAATTGTAGGTTGAACCCAAATTTAAAGAGAGTGTATCGAAGAAAGCCCCAATCTAGCCGATCAAAGGTCTTCTCGGCATCAAGAGAAATTAGAGCTGTTGGAGTTTTGGTTGAGTTGGCGTACCTAATAGCATTTATTGATATCCTTGTGGCGTCTGACGGTTGTCTCCCTTGGGGGAATCCCATTTGATCATTGACCAGTAGATTCGGGAGAAAGGTACTCAGTCTATTGGCTAATATTTTGGAAAATAATTTTATGTCAGTATTGATAAGAGAAATGGGGCGGTAATTGGTCATTAGTTCTGGGTTTCCCTTATTTTCGGTATTTGGACAATCGAAGCCTCAAGCATTTCTCTTGGAAAAAATCCTTGGTCTGCAGCGAAATTGAATACTTCTGCTTGGTGGGAGATAGAATTTTGCTAAATGTTTTGTAGTACGAATTATTAAATCCGTCAGGGCCTGGGGACTTGTGGAGGGTTAATTTGTTGATGGCATCTTCAATTTCATTAGGGGAGAAAGGGGCATTCATACAGGGTAGGTCGTCGGTTGATAGAGATGGGAGATTTATTGATTTGAGGTAGTTATTGATAACAGGGAGGCTGGATTTTGGGGAGTAGGGGGTTGGTTTAAGGTTATACAATTTTTGATAAAATTGGGCGAATTCGTTTGCTATATCTTGGGGATGAGTCAAGATAGCATTTTTGGAAGTGGCTACAATTCTGTTGATTCTATTTTGGATTCTTTTACTATTTATTCTTTTTGACATATAGGATGTTGGTTTGTTTAGTGCGGATTAGTATTTATATTTTGAGGATTTTACAGCGGCATCGTATGAAATGTAAATTAGTGATTTAAGTTTTTATCTTAAATTCATAAGTTCGGATAGGAGAGAGGATGATTGGGCTTGGTGGGCTAATATTTCTGATTCTTTATTATGGATTAGGGTTTGGGTTTCTATGATCTTCCTTCAAGTCTCTTTTTTAATTTTAGACGAAATGTCAATGAGGGTACCTCTAAGTACGGCTTTGTGGGAACACCAGTTGTTGAAAGGGTTGGTAGAGGAAGATTTGTTGTCTAGAAAGAATTGAGAGATGGCCTTCTCTATGTTTTGTTTATGGGTGGGGTTGTGGATGATGTTAGAGTTACACTTCCACATGTTAGCTTTCCTGAGAGGGGGACCTAATTGAACTAATCTAAAAACTGGGGCGTGGTCCGAAAAGGATTTTTTGCCTATGGAAACATCTAGAAGTCTAGGGAGAGTGAACACGTCTGTAAGGATAAAGTCAATCCGGGATGCGGACTGGTGGACGTCGGAAAAGAAAGTATATTCTCTTGATGACGTGTTGAGGCACTGGAATACGTCGAATAATTCATTTTTAAAAATCAACTGGTTTAAATTATCCGAGGAACTCCGTATGTGTGAGGAAGAATCAACCGTACTGTCCGGTGTGATGTTGAAGTCTCCAACGAGGAATAGTTCTCCTCTAACTTTGGAGATAGTTTTCAGGAGTTTGTTTAGGAATCGGATTTGATGCTGGTTAGGGGCATATATGTTTACTAGGGTGCAGAGGTGTTTGCAATTTTACATATTAAGATGAGGTATCTTCCGTTGGTGTCTTTGTATTCATTTATAGCTTCAAAGGGAGTGGAGGAACTAATTATGGTGATTACTCCTGCTTTTTTCTGAGGGCCGCAAGCTGTGAAGATATGAGGGAACGTAATGTGTTTGAGTTGTGGGTGATTATTAATCATAAATTTAGACTCTTGAATACAAGTGATATCAGTGTGGGATCTTTCTAATTCCCTCCAAAGGGAGAACCTTTTACGTGGGCTGTTCAAGCCTTTCACGTTGTAAGAGGTAAGTTTAAAGCTCATATTGGATCCAGTCTGGAAAAGGTGCAAGAGTGTTTAGTTAATACCTGTATACCCGATAAGAAACGGTTACAATTATAGGAAACTCAAATGCTTGAATGTAAACAGTGAGAATCAGCAGGAGTCAACCTGTGAAAAGAAACAGAGTAAGAAACAATGAACATAGGCAAATCACTCAATAGTGAATCGCTACTAAGCACTCGGGGTATTACTCGTGGACGGGTAATAGTGAAACCCAGTGTAAACATGAAGAGAACCTGGTAGTCAATAAAGTAACTTATCGCATTCCATTGCTTTGTCCTGGTCTTGAGATGGACTTTAGAAAATTGGAACCTTACTCTGGGGTGAAGATGGGGATAGTTTTGCCTTGGTAGCGAATCAGGAGTTTAAGAAAGAACCCCCAATTTTATGGAATATCTCTATCCCTGAGAGCAGAGGTGATGCTGGAAAAGGAGCGTCTGGCATCCAATGTGAATTTTGACAGGTCTGGGAAGACTTTCAGACTACTATATGGGTCAGGGAATACTTTTTGTTCTTTTAGGTACTTTAGGATTTTTTCCTTCGTCTGGAAAAAGTGTACTCTCAGGATTGTGTCTCTGGGTAAGTCTGCTGCTAGTTTTGGGGGCCGTGGAAGTCTGTGGGCCCTGTCTTTCTCGAGGTCAGATGAAGAGAGATTTGGGATGACTGATTTAAAAATATCTTTGATATGGTTCGAAAGTTGTTCAGGTGGGACACTTTCCGGAATGCCGCGTATCTTTAGGTTATTACGGCGACTTCTGTCTTCCACATCAGATAGTTTGAGTTTATGGACTTCTGCAGAGAGTTCCTGTAAGTCAAAGGACGAATCAGCAGATTTACGTTCGAGTTTTTGTAGTCTCCCTTCGTGGTTGTTAATTTTTTGGGAGAATTTTTCGTACATTGTGTCTAGTTTGCGGTCAAACTGTTGTCTTTGATCTTTGAAATTTTTATCCATGTCTCTTCTCATATTTTCAATACTCTCAGATAGGTTGACCAAATAAGTTAATACATCACTCTGTAGCGATTCAAGGCCTGTTTTGGATCCCGCTAAAGATGGAAAGTCTTTTTCGTAGTTATAATTTGAGGGGTTTTTCTTAGGCTTGGTTTTGGCAGGGGAGAGATTCAGAGAAATGTCCTCTGACTCTACATCCGAGTCAGCTTGTTCATGTGAGGAGGTGCAGACATTACCCCGAACTCCTGGAGCGCTTCTTTTGAGGCTTTGGGATGTGTCCATCTCCGCGTGGGGCTGATTGTTTTTGCCTGTGTTATCAGATAGGCTATGATGGTAGGAGGTTTGTTTTGTAGGGGAGTTGAGTCTGCGTGGCGAGCGAGATCTGTCTCTGTTTGTAATATCAGCTCTATCTCTATTAGCTTGATGTTGTGGATGGGCTTTATTACTTTTTGGTGGGTTAGGGATTTTTGAGGCAGGAGAAGACCCTTTATTTCTGGTGGTACTCATTTTGGAGATAAGATGATAGAATTTTTTTAAAAACCTATAAGGCAATATCAGACTCGCCTCCCTTGTTTATTTTTATTTTTACCCCCCCTCTTGGGTTATAGTGGCAGATATATACTCTCAGGGAGTAGAGGATAATGAACGTCCCCTTTAAGATTTACCACCAGGTGGTGCTGTGGCGCTGGGAATATTCCCCCGACCAATCTCTCCTATAGGCACTATGTGTCTTAAACTTATTGGTTCCACAGTTTGGCTCCCCGTCCCTTAGGTAGTGAAGGGTGTATGATTAATCACCACTTATGGGGTTCCACAGCGGATCTTCCCGCCCCACACAGTGAATCTGTCCCCTCCTCAGGTTTCAGCGCTCCTTAGCGCTGGGGTGCTAGGGGTGTTGATTGATCCCTGGATGTCAGAGGGGGGAGCCCGCAGTGTCCCACCACTCAGGCTGTTAGATCGGCTGTCTGATGATGCAGAGACTTCTGTATACTGTGGGTCTATTAATCTGGGCTGCGACGGGGACTATTTTTTTCTATTGGCTCCTTTTTCCTCCCCTCTTGCAGTGCCAATATGTTTTGCGCATATATTTCCACAGCTGCGGCTCCCTGCTTTTAGGATTTATAGTTTATACTGTAGTTTATATTATTCCACAGTGTTGGCTCCCATCGCTTAGTTTAGGGGAAGCCCCCTCTCCGCATCTACTGCTCGTCAGGGTCTAAGGGGGATACTTGGAGCCGGGCCTACCTTGAGCTCCTATGCTTGGTATCGCCGCGGTGGTCAGGAGCGGTAGTCAGGAGCGTTATCCAGCGTCGCTGCTGCTCTCTGGGTCCCCTTCGGATGTTGCTCCGGCGTCACTGCTGCAGTCGGGAGTGGTATCTCCGCCGTGTCCTGGACGGCTCTGGAGCGGTTGCTGCGAACCGGGGATTCGACGGCGCTGTCGGCGGCAGTACGCGGCGGCGATCAGGAAGGAAGCCTCCGGCCGTGGACCTGGGACTGTGCGGGAGCTCCGATCGGCGGTGGGGGTGAGGGTGTAACTCACCGCTGGATGCTATGTGGAGCGCGGTCCTCCATCTAGGCTGTGTCACTGTGCTGTGGCTGCGGCGGTCAGGAGCGGTGTCTTCAGCTGGTGGCCGACTTCACTGCAGCGGTCAGGAGCGGCTCAGCGGCAGGTCAGGGGGTGCAGGTCCAGCGTGGAGGAGGATCTCCCGGCGATGGCGGCAGCAGCTGCAGAGGGCTTCAGTGTGCGGGGTGGATGTCGGCGGTGCGTGGCACTCCACCTCTTGGCGAGGTCCCGTGCAGCTTCAGGTGGAGAGGCGAGGGGGGTACGCCGTCCTGCTGCGGTCTGGTAGTCAGCGGTTGTCAGCGGTGCGGCTTCTTGTTAGGCGCGCCGTTGCCTGCTGGGCTTGTCCTTTAATAAAGGAGCAGTTGCTCTGATCTTCCTCCTTGAGCCCTGTGATTCTGTGATTTTTATAAAGGGGATGGTGGGCTCTCCTCTCCGTGGATGTCTTCCCTTGGGAGTCTGATGAGGGAGGGGCCAGGCCGGTACAAATTGAGCCCCTGGTTTCAGGCCTATTGGAGGTGTAGGCCGCAGAGGCCTCAAAAAGGTCCAAAATTGATCCAAATTGATCTTGAACAATCTGGTAGCTTCTTAAGGTGCTCATATAGTGGGATCTGAGCTTTGATGGTTCAAATCCGTAGCTGATTAAGTCGGATTATATGGGTTTCACAGGAGCAACCGGTTCCTATGTCCTCATGGCACAAGGCATAGGCCACGCCCCCATAAAGGGATGCTGTCATTGTTCTGACTTGAATATAAGGCTGGGGTCACACTTGTTAGTTCAATGCGAGACACTCACGCATCAAGTCCCAGCACTGCTGCCGGCACTCGGGATCGGAGCGTTCAGCTGCATAGAAAGACATGCTCCGGTCCTGAGTGCTGCCGGCAGTGCTGGGACTTGATGTGTGAGTTTCTTGCATTGAACTAGCAAGTGTGACCCCGGCCTAACTCTCATTTTCCCCTGCTCGCGCCGACCACCGGCACAGCAGGGGGAATGATGAGAGCCGTGTTCAGCACCTGGTGCCAGGGAATAGCTCTCACTGTAAGGGCTCATACTCACTTGTGAGAAACTTGGATGAGTCTCGCACGTCAATACCTGGAGCTGCACCCGGCACTCAGATTGGAGTGTGCGGCCGCATAGCAATACATGCAGCCGCACGCTCCGCTCCTGAGTGCCGGCAGCAGCGCAGCAGCAGGTATTGATGTGCGAGGCTCCGCCGAGTTTCTCGCAAGTGAGTATGAGCCCTAATACTTCTTCCCTGCCAGCCGTCTGTGTGGTACTGATGTGGCACAAGGGCTGCACAGGGTTGCCACACGTGTACCGCAAGTATTACACACATGGACACTGATATCTCCGGTACCGTTTTTCTGGTACCGGAAATAGACGTGTGAAAATGGCCTTAGAAGAAGGGGATGGAAAAAATGAAAGAGCAGATAAAAAAAAACAGTAGCATTCCATGATTACACACTTAAGGGCCATGTGTGTGAGTCAGTGCTGCTAAATTATTATACTGTTATTTTACATATACCTCGATCTGTCCACAGGTTTTGTCTGTCTCAGATTTATATTACCTTCTCACTGTAGAGCAGCAGGAACTACAGGAATTAATGAGAGGTAGGATTCGCCCTCCTTTTATTGACCTAATCGCTGCCAGTGCCTGACCTCAGTGTCTGTGCTCATGCTGCAGCTGCCTGACATCCACCAGTGTCCAGTGTCTGTGACTGCACTGCCACGCACTACACTGAGCAGCCAATCAAAATAATCATCACAATAATAAAAGACAATGCAACGAGGAGCCCTGATGTGAATACGCTTAAAAACGGCTACAAAAACAATAAAACTGGCACAAAAATGGGCATCAAAGTGGGCACCAAAGAGCGCTAAAGAAAGGGTTAAATGCCTTTGGGCCACTGATCTCACACTGCAGACATATAGAACAGGGCGCCCCACATCCAAACTAGTTATTTCCAGCCTGGCCCAAATGGGTTCTGGGCATCAGAACTGGCATCAAAGAGGGCAGACAGTCAATTTTGGCCATTTGAATAAGTAACTGATGTTTTTAAGGGGTTAAATGCCTTTGGGCCACTGATCTGACACTTAAAATACACAGACAGTGATGCCCTGCATCAAACCCAGGTCCCTTCAGCCTGGCCCAAATGGGTTCTGGGCACCAGAACTGGCATCAAAGTGGGCAAACAGCCCATTTTTACAGATTTGAATAAGTAACTGATGTTTTTAAACGGTTAAATGCCTTTGGGCCACTGATCTGACACTTAAAATACACAGAAAGTGATGCCCTGCATCAAACCCAGGTCCCTCCAGCCTGGCCCAAATGGATTCTGGACACCAGAACTGGCATCAAAGTGGGCAAACAGCCCATTTTCACATATTTGAATAAGTAACTGATATTTTTAAGGGGTTAAATGCCTTTGAGCCACAGATCTGACACTTAAAATACACAAACAGTTAAGCCCTGCATCAAATCCAGGTCCCTCCATCTTGGCCCAAATGGGTTCTGGGCACCAGAACTGGCATTAAAATGGGCAAACAGCCCATTTTCACAGATTTGACTAAGTAACTGATCTGTTTAAGGGGTTAAATGCCTTTGGGCCACTGATACGACACTTAAAATACACAGAAAGTGATGCCCTGCATCAAACCAAGGTTCTTCCAGCCTGGCCCAAATGCATTCTGGGCACCAGAATTGGCATCAAACTGGGCAAACAGCCCATTTTCGCAAATTTGAATAAGTAACTGATGTTTTTAAGGGGTTAAATGCCTTTGGGCCACTGATCAGACACTTAAAATACACAGATATTGATGCCCTGCATCAAATTCAGGTCCCTTCAGCCTTACCTAAATGGGTACTGGGCACCAGAACTGGCATCAAAGTGGGAAAAGAGCCCATTTTCACAGATTTGAATAAGTAACTGTTATTTGTAAGGGGTTAAATGCCTTTGGGCCACTGATCTGACACTTAAAATACTCAGAAAGTGATGCCCTGCATCAAACCCAGGTCCCTTCAGCCTGGCCCAAATGGATTCTGGCCACCAGAACTGGCATCAAAGTGGGCAAACAGCCCATTTTCACAGATTTGAATAAGTAACTGATGTTTTTAAGGGGTTAAATGCCTTTGGTCCACAGATACCACAGTGCATACATATAGAACAGGGAGCCCCACAATAAAAACAGTTCTCTTCAGCATGGCCCAAATGGGTTCTGGGCATCAGCACTGGCATCAAAGTGGGCAAACAGCCCATTTTCACAGATTTGAATAAGTAACTGATGTTTTTAAGGGGTTAAATGCCTTTGGTCCACAGATACCACAGTGCATACATATAGAACAGGGAGCCCCACAATAAAAACAGTTCTCTTCAGCATGGCCCAAATGGGTTCTGGGCATCAGCACTGGCATCAAAGTGGGCAAACAGCCCATTTTCACAGATTTGAATAAGTAACTGATGTTTTTAAGAGGTTAGGTGCCTTTGGGCCACTGATACGACACTTAAAATACACAGAAAGTGATGCCCTGCATCAAACCAAGGTTCTTCCAGCCTGGCCCAAATGCGTTCTGGGCACCAGAATTGGCATCAAACTGGGCAAACAGCCCATTTTCGCAGATTTGAATAAGTAACTGATGTTTTTAAGGGGTTAAATGCCTTTGGGCCACTGATCTGACACTTAAAATTCACAGACAGTGATGCCCTGCATCAAACTCACGTCCCTTTAGCCTGGCCCACATGGGTTCTGGGCACCAGATCTAGCATCAAAGTGGGCAAACGGCCCTTTTTCACAGATTTGAATAACTGATGTTTTGAAGGGGTTAAATGCCTTTGAGCCACTGATACCACAATGCATATGTCAGGAAATAGGAAGAAGTCCTGATTACTTCAATTACACATACAGCGCTCTGAGCTGCAATTTCCTCTGCTTGCCAGCACAAGGCTGGAATTCTAAGCCACTCTTTCTCCCTCCTCCCACCATACAGCCGTAATGTAAGACGAGCCTGCCAGCTTCATTGAAGAATTTATATGGCCCAGTGCTGCTGTCACGATAATGCCAAAAAATGTCATATTGTGAATGTAGTTTCAGAAGGACATGGCTAACTACACACACACACTCACAATGCAGCTGCGACCCCTTGCTCTCCTGCCCCCCCTCAGCTTCACTCCTACCCGAAACAAAGCCTATGATAGAGACTGGGCAACCTGATACTAATGGTGGGCAGGGTGTGGCTTTAAACTGCAGGTGACCAATCCTGCAACGCCACCCGTTGTCCCTTCCCTCTCACTCAGGAATGCCTTTGTCTGAGACCTTGGAATAAGGTAAAGAACTATCCGATCAGTGCATATCATTAACCAGCCCTTTAGTGATGTCACAAGCTCAGAAGTATAAGTCACTATACCCTTAGACCAGCCTTCAGTCTTGGCCGGGAAGCGATCTAACACAGCTTGGCAAAGCTGTTCCATGCATCTGGATGTATTTATCCTCCTAAGCCACAGGCCAGCCAAGATGATACCATGACATAACCTGTAAGTTCTCTTTTCAACGTTAATCCTATTTTATTTTGTAATCTGTAACGTACCGTATTTTCCGGCGTATAAGATGACTTTTTAACCCCTGCAAATCATCTCAAAAGTCGGGGGTCGTCTTATACGCTGGGTACGGCATGTGCAGGGAGCGGTCCTGTATGGTTCCCAGGATCTAAAGGAGAGGAGACTCTTTCAGGCCCTGGGATCCATATTCATGTAAAATAATTAAAAAAAAAAAAAAAAAAAATGGGATATACTTAACCTTTGACGGCCCGCGGCTCTCATCGGTGCAAGGGCCAGCCTCCGATCCTAAGGATGCATTGAGCGAAGGACCTTTGGTGACGTCACGGTCACACGACCGCAACGTCATCAAAGGTCTTTCGTTCAATGCATCCTTAAGAACGGAGGCCGCCGCTTGCACCGCTGAGAGCCGCGGGTCATCGGAGGGTAAGTATATCCCTTTTTTTTTTACATGAATATGGATCCCAGGGCCTGAAGGAGAGTCTCCTCTCCTTTAGATCCTGGGAACCATACAGGACCGCTCCCTGCACATGCCGTACCCGGCGTATAAGACGACCCCCGACTTTTGAGATGATTTGCAGGGGTTAAAAAGTCGTCTTATACGCCGGAAAATACGGTACGTTACAGATTACAAAATAAAATAGGATTAACGTTGAAAAGAGAACTTACAGGTTATGTCATGGTATCATCTTGGCTGGCACTGTGGCTTAGGAGGATAAATACATCCAGATGCATGGAACAGCTTTGCCAAGCTGTGTTAGATCGCTTCCCGGCCAAGACTGAACGCTGGTCTAAGGGTATAGTGACTTATTCTTCTGAGCTTGTGACATCACTAAAGGGCTGGTTAATGATATGCACTGATCGGATCGTTCTTTACCTTATTCCAAGGTCTCAGACAAAGGCATTCCTGAGTGAGAGGGGAGGGACAACGGGTGGCTTTGCAGGATTGGTCACCTGCAGTTTAAAGCCACACCCTGCCCACCATTAGTATCAGGTTGCCCAGTCTCTATCATAGGCTTTGTTTCGGGTAGGAGTGAAGCTGAGGGGGGGCAGGAGAGCAAGGGGTCGCAGCTGCATTGTGAGTGTGTGTGTGTAGTTCGCCATGTCCTTCTGAAACTACATTCACAGTATGACATTTTTTGGCATTATCGTGACAGCAGCACAGGCCCATATAAATTCTTAAATGAAGCTGGCAGGCTCGTCTTACATTACGGCTGTATAGAGGGGGAGGGAGAAAGAGTGGCTTAGAATTCCAGCCTTGTGCTGGCAGGCAGAGGAAATTGCAGCTCAGAGCCCTGTATGTGTAATTGAAGTAATCAGGACTTCTTCCTATTTCCTGACATATCCATTGTGGTATCAGTGGCTCAAAGGCATTTAACCCCTTCAAAACATCAGTTATTCAAATCTGTGAAAAAGGGCCGTTTGCCCACTTTGATGCCAGTGCTGATGCCCAGAACTCATTTGGGCCAGGCTGAAGAGACCTGTTTTTGATGTGGAGCTCCCTGTTCTATATGTATGAACTGAGGTATCAGTGGCCCAAAGGCATTTAACCCCTTAAAAACATCAGTTACTTATTCAAATCTGCAAAAACGGGCTGTTTGCCCACTTTGATGCCCATTTTTGTGCCAGTTTTATTGTTTTTGTAGCCGTTTTTAAGCGTATTCACATCAGGGCTCCTCGCTGCATTGTATGTTATTATTGTGATGATTATTTTTTGTTGTTAAACCTATAAAAAACAGAAAAGTAAAAAATGCCGAATAAGAAACCAACTTCAGCCTCCTCACAAACTATCATGCTGCTTTGCTTTGCCGCCCATGATGTGAACTCAGAACTCGGCTCCTCCCCCATAGGACACGCCCCCGGAAATGACGTCACACCTGCAAGGAGCCCATACACTCTAGCATTTACCCTAGTGGCGAGCATTGAGCACGCCCTTTTTACACCAAAGCACCAGCTCTTCTGGGATCTTTCGCAAACACACCATTACTTCTGAGTAGTGATGGGACTTCGGGGTTTTTTTTGGGAATCGGCTCTTTCGGCTCGACTCAGCAAGAAGAGTCGGCTCTTTCGGCTCTTGAATCGGCTCTTCAGTAATCTCACCAAAACAATGACACAAAACCTTCTAGTTAACAGATTAACATTGTTTATATTATTTTTCATTATAAGAACATCAAACAAATGCAAAAAATGTGCAAAACAGCAGTATAACTTAACAGTGAAACATTTTTAGAAGGTCATTAGGAGAAATTGGCATTAAGAAACACTAAGTGCCTCAGTTTGGACGGGCTGATCCGGTTTCTTCTCTCTGTGATTATCTACCCTGTTTTGGAGAAAATTCTCTCTGAAGGGACTGATGTTGCTACTGAACACAGGGCAGGATGCCAATAAAGGCATCTTTCACACTAGCGTCGGGCTCGGCCCGTCGCAGTGCGTCGGGCCGAGGTTACCGACGCTAGCGTTGTCTCCGCCGCACAACGGGTGCAGCGGATGCTGCTTTTCAGCGCATCCGCTGCCCCATTGTCAGGTGCAGGGAGGTGGGGGCGGAGTTCTGGCCGCGCATGCGCGGTCGGAAAGACGATCCGTCGGCTGCAAAAAACGTTACATGGAACGTTTTTTGCGGCCGACGGTCTGCCACAACACGGCGCAACCGTCGCGCGACAGTTGCGACGTGTGGCAATCCGTTGCGTAATGTTAGTCAATGCAGAAAAAACGCATCCTGCAAACACTTTTGCAGGATGCGTTTTTTCTGCAAAATGACGCATTGTGATGGATTGCAGTTAACGCTAGTGTGAAAGTAGCCAAAGATGTAAGAAGACAGTGCATGAGGACAAGTGAAACTTGAGCTGTCACTGGCTGCTCTGTGGTCACATGTTCTGCCTTCATTTACATCCTGCTTCTGTATTGGCCGGGTGAATGAGATAACACTGTGCACTGCTGCCGACTCCTCTCCTACAGGACTTTCAGCAGCAGCTTTCCTCTCTCCCCCTCCAGCACACAGTCTCTCCTGGCTCCTCACCTCCCCCTCCACCACCAGGCTGACGTCAGCAGCACAGGGAAGGGAGGAGAGCAGAGAGCCACTAGATAACAAGCGGCTCACTGATAGGTGCCGGCTCATATCGTTCACAGGGAAGAGCCGGCTCTTTGAGTCGGCTCGTTCATAAACATCACATCACTACTTCTGAGACACACTGGTAGTGACTGTGGGCGAGCGCAGACATGCGGAGCGGAGAGACTTGGAGGGTCCAACTCCTACTCACAGGTAAGCGCTGATCTCTGAGGGGTCACTCTGCTATACCTATGGCTTAATGACCGCACTGCAGAAGGGAAAAGATCTGCACTTATCGCCCATCTCCCTGCAATTGCCTTCTGATTGGACTTTTTTTTTTAACACTTAACTCCTTCATGACCACAGCCTTTTTCAGTTTTGCGTTTTCCTTTTTTGCTCCCCTCATTCCCAGAGCCATCACTTTTTTATTTTTCCGTCAATACGGCCATGTGAGGGCTTATTCTTTGTACTTTTGAACGACATCATTGATTTTAACATGTCGTGTACTAGAAAATGGGAAAAAAATTGCGATTAAATTGCAAAAAAAAGTGCAATCCCACAGTTGTTTTTCGTTTGGCCTTTTTGCTAGGTTCACTAAATGCTAAAACTGACTTGCCACTATGATTCTCTAGGTCATTACGAGTTCATAGACACCTAACATGACTAGGTTATTTTTTTACCTAAGTGGTGAAAAAAAATTCCAAACTTTGTTTAAAAAAAAAAAAAATTCTGCCATTTTCCAATACTCGTAGCGTCTCGTCTCCATTTTTCGTGATCTAGGGTCGGTTGAGGGCTTATTCTTTGCGTGCCGAGCTGACATTTTTAATGATAGCATTTTGGTGCAGATAAGTTCTTTTGATCGCCCGTTATTGCATTCAAATTCAATGTCGCAGTGACCAACAAAATGTAATTCTGGCGTTTTGACTTTTTTTTCTCGCTACGCCATTTAGTGATCAGCTTAATCCTTTTTTTTATTGATAGATCAGGCGATTCTGAACACAGTGATACCAAATATGTGTAGGTTTTATTTTTATTTGGGTTTTTTTGAATGGGGCAAAAGGGGGGTGATTTAAACTTTTATTCTTTTTGTTTTTTCCATATTTTTTAAACATTTTTTTTACTTTTGCCATGCTTCAATAGCCTCCGTGGGAAACTAGGAGCTGGCACAACTCAATGGTTCTTCTACATAGGAGTGATCATCACCTATGTATCTGAAGTCCTGCATTGCTATGAGCACCGACCACAGGGTGGCGCTCACAGCAGGCCGGCATCAGTAACCTTAGAGGTCTCAAGGACCTCTATGGTTACTATGCAGACGCATCGCTGACCCCCGATCATGTGACGGGGTCAGCAAATTCAGGGCTGTTGAGTCGGTAAGCCACAGTTGCGACTCCGACTCCTTCATAAATGGCCAATTCATAACAATAAATTTACTGTTGTCAAATATTAACATCGTGCTTATTCAGTTTCTCACTTTCAGTTTCATACATTCTAAATAGGGGGGTGGGGCAGCATGAGGTTAACTGTACTAAACAGCTGACATGTCCCGGCTTTGATGCGGGCTCACCCCTGGAGCCCGCATCAAAGTGGGGGTCCTGACCTCAGACGTACTATCCCGTCCAAGGTCAGAAAGGGATTAATAATGACCAAAAATTATAATAAATTACAATGTTGTCTGATCAGTGGTCACTCTACTAATGCTCCTTCTCACTTTTCCTGTATATGTATACTGCACAGTACCACTTCTCCTGTCCAGAACCCTGAAGCCCATCGGCGCAAGGAGGCCATTACTAATAATTACTAATAATGTGCAATATGGCTTTAATTGTCTCTTTTATTTGAATTGTCACAGCTGCACTTTAGAAGTCAGGTGGAAGTTGCAGGAACCTACTGTGGACTAATCTGATCTAATAAAAGATGTACAATCTCATGGTGGTGAACAGGCTCGGCTATGGGGGTCCGGCCTCCATTATTTAATATGGTAATGCTTTCGGCTATCCGACCTGATAAAGTAGGTCGGACAGCTGGGTTATCACAGTATTCGGGAATCGCTGTGACCGATGACTCCACCTGACTCCAACTATGGTTGTATAATCCGGTGATATAAATAAAGCTGTGGCCATTTGGACATCCAAAGCTTGTGTGTTTTCTACTTTATTAGGGTTTAGGTTTACCAGAGTTATGACTTGTTTTATGGGGGAGTGAAGGTCATCCAATCCCGTATCCATCAGTCATGTATATATACACTGCACAGTACCACTCCTCCTGTCCTGTATATATACACTGCACAGTACCACTCCTCCTGTCCTGTATATATACACTGCACAGTACCACTCCTCCTGTCCTGTATATATACACTGCACAGTACCACTCCTCCTGTCCTGTATATATACACTGCACAGTACCCCTCCTCCTGTCCTGTATATACACTGCACAGTACCACTCCTCCTGTCCTGTATATACACTGCACAGTACCACTCCCCCTGTCCTGTATATACACTGCACAGTACCACTCCCCCTGTCCTGTATATATGCACTGCACAGTACCACTCCCCCTGTCCTGTATATATGCACTGCACAGTACCACTCCCCCTGTCGTGTATATATCCACTGCACAGTACCACTCCCCCTGTCGTGTATATATCCACTGCACAGTACCACTCCCCCTGTCGTGTATATATCCACTGCACAGTACCACTCCCCCTGTCCTGTATATATCCACTGCACAGTACCACTCCCCCTGTCCTGTATATATCCACTGCACAGTACCACTCCCCCTGTCCTGTATATATCCACTGCACAGTACCACTCCCCCTGTCCTGTATATATCCACTGCACAGTACCACTCCCCCTGTCCTGTATATATCCACTGCACAGTACCACTCCCCCTGTCGTGTATATATCCACTGCACAGTACCACTCCCCCTGTCGTGTGTATATATCCACTGCACAGTACCACTCCCCCTGTCGTGTGTATATATCCACTGCACAGTACCACTCCCCCTGTCGTGTATATATCCACTGCACAGTACCACTCCCCCTGTCGTGTATATATCCACTGCACAGTACCACTCCCCCTGTCGTGTATATATCCACTGCACAGTACCACTCCCCCTGTCCTGTATATATCCACTGCACAGTACCACTCCCCCTGTCCTGTATATATCCACTGCACAGTACCACTCCCCCTGTCCTGTATATATCCACTGCACAGTACCACTCCCCCTGTCCTGTATATATCCACTGCACAGTACCACTCCCCCTGTCCTGTATATATCCACTGCACAGTACCACTCCCCCTGTCCTGTATATATCCACTGCACAGTACCACTCCCCCTGTCCTGTATATATCCACTGCACAGTACCACTCCCCCTGTCCTGTATATATCCACTGCACAGTACCACTCCCCCTGTCCTGTATATATCCACTGCACAGTACCACTCCCCCTGTCCTGTATATATCCACTGCACAGTACCACTCCCCCTGTCGTGTATATATCCACTGCACAGTACCACTCCCCCTGTCGTGTATATATCCACTGCACATTACCACTCCCCCTGTCGTGTATATATCCACTGCACAGTACCACTCCCCCTGTCCTGTATATATCCACTGCACAGTACCACTCCCCCTGTCCTGTATATATCCACTGCACAGTACCACTCCCCCTGTCCTGTATATATCCACTGCACAGTACCACTCCCCCTGTCCTGTATATATCCACTGCACAGTACCACTCCCCCTGTCCTGTATATATCCACTGCACAGTACCACTCCCCCTGTCCTGTATATATCCACTGCACAGTACCACTCCCCCTGTCCTGTATATATCCACTGCACAGTACCACTCCCCCTGTCCTGTATATATCCACTGCACAGTACCACTCCCCCTGTCCTGTATATATCCACTGCACAGTACCACTCCCCCTGCCCTGTATATATCCACTGCACAGTACCACTCCCCCTGCCCTGTATATATCCACTGCACAGTACCACTCCCCCTGCCCTGTATATATCCACTGCACAGTACCACTCCCCCTGCCCTGTATATATCCACTGCACAGTACCACTCCCCCTGCCCTGTATATATCCACTGCACAGTACCACTCCCCCTGCCCTGTATATATCCACTGCACAGTACCACTCCCCCTGCCCTGTATATATCCACTGCACAGTACCACTCCCCCTGTCCTGTATATATCCACTGCACAGTACCACTCCCCCTGTCCTGTATATATCCACTGCACAGTACCACTCCCCCTGTCCTGTATATATCCACTGCACAGTACCACTCCCCCTGTCCTGTATATATCCACTGCACAGTACCACTCCCCCTGTCCTGTATATATCCACTGCACAGTACCACTCCCCCTGTCCTGTATATATCCACTGCACAGTACCACTCCCCCTGTCCTGTATATATCCACTGCACAGTACCACTCCCCCTGTCCTGTATATATCCACTGCACAGTACCACTCCCCCTGTCCTGTATATATTCACTGCACAGTACCACTCCCCCTGTCCTGTATATATCCACTGCACAGTACCACTCCCCCTGTCCTGTATATATCCACTGCACAGTACCACTCCCCCTGTCCTGTATATATCCACTGCACAGTACCACTCCCCCTGTCCTGTATATATCCACTGCACAGTACCACTCCCCCTGTCCTGTATATATCCACTGCACAGTACCACTCCCCCTGTCCTGTATATATCCACTGCACAGTACCACTCCCCCTGTCCTGTATATATCCACTGCACAGTACCACTCCCCCTGTCCTGTATATATCCACTGCACAGTACCACTCCCCCTGTCCTGTATATATCCACTGCACAGTACCACTCCCCCTGTCCTGTATATATCCACTGCACAGTACCACTCCCCCTGTCCTGTATATATCCACTGCACAGTACCACTCCCCCTGTCCTGTATATATCCACTGCACAGTACCACTCCCCCTGTCCTGTATATATCCACTGCACAGTACCACTCCCCCTGTCCTGTATATATCCACTGCACAGTACCACTCCCCCTGTCCTGTATATATCCACTGCACAGTACCACTCCCCCTGTCCTGTATATATCCACTGCACAGTACCACTCCCCCTGTCCTGTATATATCCACTGCACAGTACCACTCCCCCTGTCCTGTATATATCCACTGCACAGTACCACTCCCCCTGTCCTGTATATATCCACTGCACAGTACCACTCCCCCTGTCCTGTATATATCCACTGCACAGTACCACTCCCCCTGTCCTGTATATATCCACTGCACAGTACCACTCCCCCTGTCCTGTATATATCCACTGCACAGTACCACTCCCCCTGTCCTGTATATATCCACTGCACAGTACCACTCCCCCTGTCCTGTATATATCCACTGCACAGTACCGCTTCTCCTGTCCTGTATATATCCACTGCACAGTACCGCTTCTCCTGTCCTGTATATATGCACTGCACAGTACCGCTTCTCCTGTCCTGTATACTGGGTGTAATCCTCAGTATCTGTATTATTCTGTATATATACACGGCACAGCATCGCTTCTCCTGTCCTGTATATATGCACTGCACAGTACCGCTTCTTCTGTCCTGTATATATGCACTGCACAGTACCGCTTCTCCTGTCCTGTATACTGGGTGTAATCCTCAGTATCTGTATTATTCTGTATATATACACGGCACAGCATCACTTCTCCTGTCCTGTATATATGCACTGCACAGTACCACTCCTTCTGTCCTGTATATATACACTGCACAGTACCACTCCTCCTGTCCTGTATATATGCACTGCACAGTACCACTCCTTCTGTCCTGTATATATGCACTGCACAGTACCGCTCCTCCTGTCCTGTATATATGCACTGCACAGTACCGCTTCTCCTGTCCTGTATACTGGGTGTAATCCTCAGTATCTGTATTATTCTGTATATATACACTGCACAGTACCACTTCTACTGTCCTGTATATATGCACTGCACAGTACCACCCCTCCTGTCCTGTATATATGCACTGCACAGTACCACCCCTCCTGTCCTGTATATATGCACTGCACAGTACCACCCCTCCTGTCCTGTATATATGCACTGTACAGTACCACTCCTTCTGTCCTGTGTATATACACTGCACAGTACCACTTCTCCTGTCCTGTGTATATACACTGCACAGTACCACTTCTCCTGTCCTGTGTATATACACTGCACAGTACCACTTCTCCTGTCCTGTGTATATACACTGCACAGTACCACTTCTCCTGTCCTGTGTATATACACTGCACAGTACCACTTCTCCTGTCCTGTGTATATGCACTGCACAGTACCACTCCTCCTGTCCTGTATATATGCACTGCACAGTACCACTCCTCCTGTCCTGTATACTGGATGTAATTCTCAGTATCTGTATTGTTCTGTATATATACACTGCACAGTACCACTTCTCCTGTCCTGTATATATACACTGCACAGTACCACTCCTCCTGTCCTGTATATATACACTGCACAGTACCACTCCTCCTGTCCTGTATATATACACTGCACAGTACCACTTCTCCTGTCCTGTATATATATACTGCACAGTACCACTTCTCCTGTCCTTTATATATACACTGCACAGTACCAAGTCTCTTGTCCTGTATATATGCACTGCACAGTACCACTCCTCTTGTCCTGTATATATGCACTGCACAGTACCACTCCTCTTGTCCTGTATATATGCACTGCACAGTACCGCTCCTCCTGTCCTGTATATATACGCTGCACAGTACCGCTTCTCCTGTCCAGTATATATGCACTGCACAGTACCACTCCTCCTGTCCTGTATATATGCACTGCACAGTACCGCTTCTCCTGTCCAGTATATATGCACTGCACAGTACCGCTTCTCCTGTCCTGTATACTGGGTGTAATCCTCAGTATCTGTATTATTCTGTATATATACACTGCACAGCATCACTTCTCCTGTCCTGTATATATGCACTGCACAGTACCACTCCTTCTGTCCTGTATATATACTGCACAGTACCACTTCTCCTGTATATATACACTGCACAGTACCACTTCTCCTGTCCTGTGTATATATACACTGCACAGTACCACTCCTCCTGTCCTGTATATATACACTGCACAGTACCACTCCTCCTGTCCTGTATATATACACTGCACAGTACCACTCCTCCTGTCCTGTATATATACACTGCACAGTACCACTTCTCCTGTCCTGTATATATATATATATATATATATATATATATATATATATATATATATATATATACTGCACAGTACCACTCCTCCTGTCCTGTATATATACACTGCACAGTACCACTTCTCCTGTCCTGTATATATATATACTGCACAGTACCACTCCTCCTGTTCTGTATATATGCACTGCACAGTACCGCTTCTCCTGTCCTGTATACTGGGTGTAATCCTCAGTATCTGTATTATTCTGTATATATAAACTGCACAGCATCACTTCTCCTGTCCTGTATATATGCACTGCACAGTACCACTCCTTCTGTCCTGTATATATACTGCACAGTACCACTTCTCCTGTATATATACACTGCACAGTACCACTCCTCCTGTCCTGTATATATACACTGCACAGTACCACTTCTCCTGTCCTGTATATATACACTGCACAGTACCACTCCTCCTGTCCTGTATATATGCACTGCACAGTACCACTCCTCCTGTCCTGTATATATGCACTGCACAGTACCACTCCTCCTGTCCTGTATATATACACTGCACAGTACCACTCCTCTTGTCCTGTATATATGCACTGCACAGTACCGCTCCTCTTGTCCTGTATATATCCACTGCACAGTACCGCTCCTCTTGTCCTGTATATATCCACTGCACAGTACCGCTCCTCCTGTCCTGTATATATGCACTGCACAGTACCGCTTCTCCTGTCCAGTATATATGCACTGCACAGTACCACTCCTCCTGTCCTTTATATATGCACTGCACAGTACCACTTCTCCTGTCCTGTATATATGCAATGCACAGTACCGCTCCTCCTGTCCTGTATATATACACTGCACAGTACCAAGTCTCTTGTCCTGTATATATGCACTGCACAGTACCACTCCTCCTGTCCTGTATATATGCACTGCACAGTACCACTCCTCCTGTCCTGTATATATGCACTGCACAGTACCACTCCTCCTGTCCTGTATATATGCACTGCACAGTACCACTCCTCCTGTCCTGTATATATGCACTGCACAGTACCACTCCTCCTGTCCTGTTTATATGCACTGCACAGTACCACTCCTTCTGTCCTGTATATATACACTGCACAGTACCACTTCTCCTGTCCTGTATATATGCACTGCACAGTACCACTCCTCTTGTTCTGTTTATATGCACTGCACAGTACCACTCCTTCTGTCCTGTATATATACACTGCACAGTACCACTCCTTCTGTCCTGTATATATACACTGCACAGTACCACTTCTCCTGTCCTGTATATATACACTGCACAGTACCACTTCTCCTGTCCTGTATATATACACTGCACAGTACCACTTCTCCTGTCCTGTATATATACACTGCACAGTACCACTTCTCCTGTCCTGTATATATACACTGCACAGTACCACTTCTCGTGTCCTGTATATATGCACTGCACAGTACCACTCCTTCTGTCCTGTATATATGCACTGCACAGTACCACTTCTCCTGTCCTGTATATATACACTGCACTGTACCACTTCTCCTGTCCTGTATATATGCACTGCACAGTACCACTTCTCCTGTCCTGTATATATGCACTGCACAGTACCACTTCTCCTGTCCTGTATATATGCAATGCACAGTACCGCTCCTCCTGTCCTGTATATATGCACTGCACAGTACCGCTTCTCCTGTCCTGTATACTGGGTGTAATCCTCAGTATCTGTATTATTCTGTATATATGCACTGCACAGTACCACCCCTCCTGTCCTGTATATATACGCTGCACAGTACCACTCCTCCTGTCCTGTATATATTCGCTGCACAGTACCGCTTCTCCTGTCCAGTATATATGCACTTCACAGTACCACTTCTCCTGTCCTGTATACTGGGTGTAATCCTCAGTATCTGTATTATTCTGTATATATACACTGCACAGTACCAGTCCTCTTGTCCTGTATATATCCACTGCACAGTACCGCTCCTCCTGTCCTGTATATATGCACTGCACAGTACCGCTTCTCCTGTCCAGTATATATGCACTGCACAGTACCACTTCTCCTGTCCTGTATATATACACTGCACAATACCACTTCTCCTGTCCTGTATACTGGGTGTAATCCTCAGTATCTGTATTATTCTGTATATATACACTGCACAGCATCACTTCTCCTGTCCTGTATATATGCACTGCACAGTACCACTTCTCCTTTCCTGTATATATGCAATGCACAGTACCACTTCTCCTGTCCTGTATATATGCAATGCACAGTACCACTTCTCCTGTCCTGTATATATGCAATGCACAGTACCGCTCCTCCTGTCCTGTATATATGCAATGCACAGTACCGCTCCTCCTGTCCTGTATATATGCACTGCACAGTACCGCTTCTCCTGTCCTGTACATATGCACTGCACAGTACCACTTCTCCTGTCCTGTATATATGCACTGCACAGTACCACTCCACCTGTCCTGTATATATACACTGCACAGTACCACTCCTCCTGTCCTGTATATATGCACTGCACAGCACCACCCCTCCTGTCCTGTATATATACACTGCACAGTACCACTCCTCCTGTCCTGTATATATGCACTGCACAGTACCACTCCTCCTGTCCTGTATACTGGATGTAATTCTCAGTATCTGTATTATTCTGTATATATACACTGCACAGCATCACTTCTCCTGTCCTGTATATATGCACTGCACAGTACCACCCCTCCTGTCCTGTATATATGCACTGCACAGTACCACCCCTCCTGTCCTGTATATATACACTGCACAGTACCACTCCTCCTGTCCTGTATATATGCACTGCACAGTACCACTCCTTCTGTCCTGTATATATGCACTGCACAGTACCACTTCTCCTGTCCTGTATATATACACTGCACAGTACCACTCCTCCTGTCCTGTATATATACACTGCACAGTACCACTCCTCCTGTCCTGTATATATACACTGCACAGTACCGCTCCTCCTGTCCTGTATATATGCACTGCACAGTACCGCTTCTCCTGTCCAGTATATATGCACTGCACAGTACCACTTCTCCTGTCCTGTATACTGGGTGTATTCCTCAGTATCTGTATTATTCTGTATATATACACTGCACAGTACCACTTCTCCTGTCCTGTATATATGCACTGCACAGTACCACCCCTCCTGTCCTGTATATATACACTGCACAGTACCACTCCTCCTGTCCTGTATATATGCACTGCACAGCACCACCCCTCCTGTCCTGTATATATACACTGCACAGTACCACTCCTCCTGTCCTGTATATATGCACTGCACAGTACCACTTCTCCTGTCCTGTATATATGCACTGCACAGTACCACTCCTCCTGTCCTGTATATATGCACTGCACAGTACCACTCCTCCTGTCCTGTATATATACACTGCACAGTACCACTTCTCCTGTCCTGTATACTGGATGTAATTCTCAGTATCTGTATTATTCTGTATATATACACTGCACAGCATCACTTCTCCTGTCCTGTATATATGCACTGCACAGTACCACCCCTCCTGTCCTGTATATATACACTGCACAGTACCACTCCTCCTGTCCTGTATATATGCACTGCACAGTACCACTCCTTATGTCCTGTATATATGCACTGCACAGTACCACTTCTCCTGTCCTGTATATATACACTGCACAGTACCACTCCTCCTTTCCTGTATATATGCACTGCACAGTACCGCTCCTCCTGTCCTGTATGTATGCACTGCACAGTACCGCTTCTCCTGTCCAGTATATATGCACTGCACAGTACCACTTCTCCTGTCCTGTATACTGGGTGTAATCCTCAGTATCTGTATTATTCTGTATATATACACTGCACAGTACCACTCCTCCTTTCCTGTATGTATGCACTGCACAGTACCGCTCCTCCTGTCCTGTATGTATGCACTGCACAGTACCACTTCTCCTGTCCTGTATATATGCACTGCACAGTACCACTCCTCCTGTCCTGTATATATACACTGCACAGTACCAAGTCTCTTGTCCTGTATATATACTCTGCATAGTACCACTCCTCCTGTCCTGTATATATACACTGCACAGTACCACTCCTCCTGTCCTGTATATATACACTGCACAGTACCACTCCTCCTGTCCTGTATATATACACTGCACAGTACCACTCCTCCTGCTCTGTATATATACACTGCACAGTACCACTCCTCCTGTCCTGTATATATACACTGCATAGTACCAAGTCTCTTGTCCTGTATATATGCACTGCACAGTACCACTCCTCCTGTCCTGTATATATACACTACACAGTACCACTGCTCCTGTCCTGTATATAGTGTCATGGCCAAAAGTATTAACACCCCTGCAATTCTGTCAGATAATACTCAGTTTCTTCCTGAAAATAATTGCAATCACAAATTCTTTGGTATTATTATCTTCATTTAATTTGTCTTAAATGAAAAAAAACACAAAAAGAATTGTCCTAAAGCCAAATTGGATATAATTCCACACCAAACATAAAAAAGGGGGTGGACAAAAGTATTGGCACCATTCGAAAAAATCATGTGATGCTTCTCTAATTTGTGTAATTAACAGCACCTGTAACTTACCTGTGGCACCTAATAGGTGTTGGCAATTACTAAATTACACTTGCAGCCAGTTGACATGGATTAAAGTTGACTCAACCTCTGTCCTGTGTCCTTGTGTGTACCACATTGAGCATGGAGAAAAGAAAGAAGACCAAAGAACTGTCTGAGGACTTGAGAAACCAAATTGTGAGGAAGCATGAGCAATCTCAAGGCTACAAGTCCATCTCTAAAGACCTGAATGTTCCTGTGTCTACCGTGCGCAGTGTCATCAAGAAGTTTAAAGCCCATGGCACTGTGGCTAACCTCCCTAGATGTGGATAGAAAAGAAAAATTGACAAGAGATTTCAACGCAAGATTGTGCGGATGTTGGATAAAGAACCCCGACTAACATCCAAACAAGTTCAAGCTGCCCTGCAGTCCGAGGGTACAACAGTGTCAACGCGTACTATCCATCGGCGTCTGAATGAAAAGGGACTGTAGGGTAGGAGACCCAGGAAGACCCCACTTCTTACCCCGAGACATAAAAAAGCCTGGCTGGAGTTTGCCAAAACTAACCTGAAAAAGCCTAAAACATTTTGGAAGAATGTTCTCTGGTCAGATGAGACAAAAGTAGAGCTTTTTGGGCAAAGGAATCAACATAGAGTTTACAGGAGAAAAAAAAGAGGCATTCAAAGAAAAGAACACAGTCCCTACAGTCAAACATGGTGGAGGTTCCCTGATGTTTTGGGGTTGCTTTGCTGCCTCTGGCACTGGACTGCTTGACCGTGTGCATTGCATTATGAAGTCTGAAGATTACTAACAAATTTTGCAGCATAATGTAGGGCCCAGTGTGAGAAAGCTGGGTCTCCCTCAGAGGTCATGTGTCTTCCAGCAGGACAACGACCCAAAACACACTTCAAAAAGCACTAGGAAATGGTTTGAGAGAAAGCACTGGAGCCTTCTAAGGTGGCCAGCAATGAGTCCAGACCTGAATCCCATAGAACACCTGTGGAGAGATCTAAAATGGCAGTTTGGAGGAGGCACCCATCAAATATCAGGGACCTGGAGCAGTTTGCCAAAGAAGAATGGTCTAAAATTCCAGCAGAGCATTGTAAGAAACTCATTGATGGTTACCGGAAGCGGTTGGTCACAGTTATTTTGGCTAAAGGTTGTGCAACCAAGTATTAGGCTGAGGGTGCCAATACTTTTGTCTGGCCCATTTTTGGAGTTTTGTGTGAAATGATCAATGTTTTGCTTTTTGCTTCATTCTCTTTTGTGTTTTTTCATTTAAGATAAATTAAATGAAGATAATAATGCCAAAGAATTTGTGTTTGCAATCATTTTCAGGAAGAAACTAAGTATCTGACAGAATTGCAGGGGTGTTAATACTTTTGGCCATGACTGTATACACTGCACAGTACCACTGCTCCTGTCCTGTATATATACACTGCACAGTACCACTGCTCTTGTCCTGTATATATGCACTGCACAGTACCACTCCTCCTGTCCAGTATATATGCACTGCACAGTACCGCTTCTCCTGTCCTGTATATATGCACTGCACAGTACCGCTTCTCCTGTCCTGTATATATGCACTGCACAGTACCGCTCCTCCTGTCCTGTATATATGCACTGCACAGTACCGCTCCTCCTGTCCTGTATATATGCACTGCACAGTACCGCTTCTCCTGTCCTGTATATATGCACTGAACAGTACCGCTTCTCCTGTCCTGCATATATGCACTGCACAGTACCGCTCCTCCTGTCCTGTATATATGCACTGCACAGTACCGCTTCTCCTGTCCTGTATATATACACCGTGTTCCAAATTATTATGCAAACTAGATGGTGGCCCCATTCTAACGCATCGGGTATTCTAGAATATATATAGTAGTATATAGCAATGTGGGCACCATATCCCTGTTAAAAAGAGACTTAAAATAAAAAATAGTTATATACTCACCTTCCGTCGGCCCCCGGATCCAGGCCAGGCGTTTACCGATGCTCCTCGCGACGCTCCGGTCCCAAGAATACATTGCGGCAATAACACGTGATGATGTAGCGGTCTCACGAGACCGCTAGGTCATCATCTTGCGAGACCGCTACGGGGGTTCCGGTCAGTGCCGAAATGCATTCTTGGGACTGGAGCGTCGCGAGGAGCGGGAAAGGCGCCGGAAAGTGGGAATAGAATGATTTTTTAAAAATTATTTTTAACATTATATGTTTTTACTGTTGATGCTGCCTATGCAAAAAGTTGGTCACACAGGGTTAATAGCAGCGTTAACGGACTGCTAAAACCCTATATGGCCGCTGACTCGAGGGGAGTATGGAGGGAGCACTGACTGGAGGGGTCAATTCGCAGCCGGACTGTGCCTGTCACTGATTGGTCGCAGCCAGCCGGCCGCTATGAACCAGCGACCCAGGATTTCCGCGACAGACAGATGAAAGTTAGAAACAGACAGAAGTACCCCCTTAGGCAAATCTATAATATAACGCTGGGAGCGTCACTCTGTCCGAAGCCTCTATAGACTGCGCAGGCGCAAGCGCCGGCGCAGTCTGGGCCTCACAGAGCGACGCTCCCGGGAGATCGCGGTGTGCGTTCACACTGAACGCACACCGCGATCTCCAACAGAGAAGCAGGGACCGCCAGGAGGGTGAGTATCGCCTATATTCACCTGTCCGGCATTCCATCGCTGAGCGGCGCCATCTTCCCGGTTTTCGGCCTGTGACCTTCAGTTCAGAGGGCGCGATGACGCGCTTAATGCGCGCCGGCGCCGCCCTCTGACTGAACAGTCACAGCCAGGAGACCGGGAAGATGGCGGCGCTCAGCGATGGAACGCCGGACAGGTGAGTATTGTAAGTGCTGGGGGGCCTGAGCTGGCGGCGATACCGGCACCTGACCCCCACAGCGCGCCGGTGTCCCCGCCTGCTCAGGCCCCCGGATGGGTGCAACACATGACAGGATGGGGGCGCAGGATGGGGACGCAGCACATACCAGGATGGGGACGCAGGATGCGGACGCAGCACATACCAGGATGGGGACGCAGGATGGGGACGCAGCACATACCAGGATGGGGACGCAGCACATACCAGGATGGGGACGCAGGATGCGGACGCAGCACATACCAGGATGGGGACGCAGGATGCGGACGCAGCACATTCCAGGATGGGGACGCAGGATGCGGACGCAGCACATTCCAGGATGGGGACGCAGGATGCGGACGCAGCACATACCAGGATGGGGACGCAGGATGCGGACGCAGCACATACCAGGATGGGGACGCAGGATGCGGACGCAGCACATACCAGGATGGGGACGCAGGATGCGGACGCAGCACATACCAGGATGGGGACGCAGGATGCGGACGCAGCACATACCAGGATGGGGACGCAGGATGCGGACGCAGCACATACCAGGATGGGGACGCAGGATGCGGACGCAGCACATACCAGGATGGGGACGCAGGATGCGGACGCAGCACATACCAGGATGGGGACGCAGGATGCGGACGCAGCACATACCAGGATGGGGACGCAGGATGGGGACGCTGCACATACCAGGATGGGGACGCAGCACATACCAGGATGGGGACGCAGCACAGGACAGGATGGGGACGCAGGATGGGTGCAGCACATGACAGGATGGGGACGCAGGATGGGTGCAGCACATGACAGGATGGGGACGCAGGATGGGTGCAGCACATGACAGGATGGGGACGCAGGATGGAGCAGCACATGACAGGATGGGGACGCAGGATGGGTGCAGCACATGACAGGATGGGGACGCAGGATGGGTGCAGCACATACCAGGATGGGGACGCAGGATGGGTGCAGCACATACCAGGATGGGGACGCAGGATGGGTGCAGCACATGACAGGATGGGGACGCAGGATGGGTGCAGCACATGACAGGATGGGGACGCAGGATGGGTGCAGCACATGACAGGATGGGGACGCTGGATGGGTGCAGCACATGACAGGATGGGGACGCAGGATGGGTGCAGCACATGACAGGATGGGGACGCAGGATGGAGCAGCACATACCAGGATGGGGACGCAGGATGGGTGCAGCACATGACAGGATGGGGACGCAGGATGGGTGCAGCACATGACAGGATGGGGACGCAGGATGGGTGCAGCACATACCAGGATGGAGACCATATACCAATATAAATGAGAACGGGTTCAATAGCTAGTGTGTGTGTGTATATATATTTATCTAATTTTGGTTATTGACATTACCACAATGAATTTTAAACAAGACAATTCAGATGCAGATGGAATTCAGACTTTCAGCTTTCATTTGAGGGTATCCACATTAAATTTGGATGAAGGGTTTAGGAGTTTCAGCTCCTTAACATGTGCCACCCTGTTTTTAAAAGGGACCAAAAGTAATTGGACAGTTTCAATTTTAAATAAAATGTTCATTTTTAGTACTTGGTTGAAAACCTATTGTTGGCAATGACTGCCTAAAGTCTTGAACTCATGGACATCACCAGACGCTGTGTTTCCTCCTTTTTGATGCTCTGCCAGGCCTTCACTGCGGTGGTTTTCAGTTGCTGTTTGTTTGTGGGCCTTTCTGTCTGAAGTTTAGTCTTTGACAAGTGAAATGCATGCTCAATTGGGTTGAGATCAGGGGACTGACTTGGCCATTAAAGAATATTCCACTTCTTTGCTTTAATAAACTCCTGGGTTGCTTTTGGCTTTATGTTTTTGGGTCATTGTCCATCTGTAGTATGAAACGTCGAATAATAATATTCTTTATTTATATAGCGCCAACATATTCTGCAGCGCTTTACAGTTTAACAGTTTCAAACTAAACAGTCATAAGTAACAACGTTAACAATACAATAATTAAAGCGAAATAAGACAACCATGCTCGTGAGAGCTTACATTCTACAATGAGGTGGGGGAGATACAAAGCACAGGTGTGTATTTACAATGATGTATTTACAATGATGGCCCAGCCATCTTCAGGGGGTGGGGGATAGATCGAGATAGTGAATGGGCTACACATACAAACATAAAATGACTTTGATTACTGAATGTGATAGGCCGCTGTGAACAAATGTGTTTTGAGCGAGCGCCTAAAACTATGCAAATTGTGGATGGTCATATCTTGGGGTAGAGCATTCCAGAGGATTGACGCAGCACGGGAGAAGTCTTGGAGTCGGGAGTGGGAAGTACGGATTAGTGCAGAGGTTAGTCGAAAGTCATTTGCAGAGCGCAGCGGTCGTTAGGCTGATAGAAATGAGGGAGGAGATGTAAGGGGGTGCCGCACTGTGGAGAGCTTTGTGGGTGAGAACAAGTACAGTACTTTGAATTGTATCCTGTAATGAATGGGCAGCCAGTGTAACGACTGGCGATGAGCGGACGCGCCCCAAGTAATGATTAGCCAGATGGACGACCCTGGCTGCTGCATTAAGGATAGACTGGAGAGGGGAAAGTCGAGTGAGGGGGAGGCCAATTAATAGAGCATTACAGTAGTCCAGACGGGAGTGGATCAGGGCGACAGTGAGGGTTTTTGTTGTTTCCATGGTGAGAAAAGGGCGGATTCTAGAGATGTTCTTTAGGTGTAAGCGGCACGAGCGGGCAAGAGATTTTTATGGGAGGTGGAGGAGAGATCGGAGTCAAACATAACACCCAGACAGCGCGCCTGCTGTCGGGGTGGTATTATGGTGCCACCCACTGAAAGGGAAATATCAGATTTAGGGAGGTTAGTATATGGCGGGAGCAGAGGAAGTTTAGTTTTGGAGAGGTTGAGTTTCAGATAGAGAGCAGACATGATGTCAGAGACTGCGGACAGTCAGTGGCGTTCTGTAGTACAGCGGGGGTAAGGTCAGGGGATGACGTGTATAGTTGTGTGTGTCATCAGCATAAAGATGGTACTGAAAGCCAAATCTGCTAATGGTCTGTCCAATTGGGGCTGTGTAGAGAGAGAAGAGAAGGGGGCCAAGGACTGAGCCCTGAGGTACCCCGACAGTGAGAGGGAGAGGAAGTGGAGCCAGAGAACAGAACACTGAAGGAGCGGTCAGAAAGATAGGAGGAGAACCAGGAGAGAGCAGTGTCCTTAATGCCTAGTGATTGGAGCCTAGAGAGTAGGAGAGGGTGGTCAACAGTGTCGAACACTGCAGAAAGGTCGAGAAGAATGACCAGAGAGTGGTCACTGTTACGTTTTGCTGTCAGAAGGTCATTGGTCACTTTGATGAGTGCAGTTTCTGTCGAATGTAGGGGGCAGAAACCGGACTGTGAAGGGTCTATGAGGGAGTGAGTGGAGAGGTAACGGGTAAGGCGGGAGTATATCAGGCACTCCAAGAGTTTAGAGATGAAGGGGAGATTGGAGACTGGTCTGTAGTTGTTTGTGCAGGATGGGTCGAGGGTGGGTTTCTTTAGTAATGGAGTAATGATAGAGTGTTTAAAGGAGGAGGGAAAAATGCCAGAAGAGAGGGAGAGATTAAATATTGTAGTTAGGTGAGTTGTGACGACTGGAGAGAGAGACTGGAGGAGATGTGAAGGAATGGGGTCGGTGGTGCATGTAGTCGGACGAGGAGAGGAGCCTGGAGACTTCTGTGATGGGATCGAATGTGGAGAGGGAGCCAGGGGAATTGCAGGGAGGGATGGGAGTCACTGAACTTGGTGATTGGGAGCAGATTTCCTGACGGATATTGTCTATTTTCTCTATAAATTGGGAGGCCAGGTCATCAGCACAAATGTCTGTGATAGGGGCTTGTGCTTTTGGCCTGAGGGAGTGAAAGGTGTCAAAAAGTTTCTTGGGGTTGTTGGATAGTGAGGAGATCAGGGTGGTGAAGTAGGTCTGTTTGGTGAGGTGAAGGGCAGAGTTATAGGTTCTTAACATAAATTTGAAGTGTATGAAGTCTTCTGGTGTGCGTGTTTTCCTCCATAAGCATTCAGCACACCTAGAGCATCGCTGGAGAAGCCGAGTTTGCGATGTGAGCCAGGGCTGTTTCACTCTGTGTTTGGAGGTTCTGAGGGTGAGGGGAGCTACTTGGTCAAGGGTGCTTCTACTTCTAAGAGTGTCATTGAAGTGATGTACAGCCAGAGCAGGACAGGAAAAAGAAGAGATTGGGGACAGTGATGAGTGTAGGGAGTCTGAAAGTGTATGAGGGTTAATGGCTTGTAGATTTCTGACTGAATGGTAGGTAGGAGGGTGCTGGGGTGAGCGAGGATTTGTGAGTGTGAAGGAGAGAATGTTGTGGTCAGAGAGGGGAAGCGGTGAGTTATCTAGGTAGGAGATTGAGCAGAGCCAGGCGAAAACCAGGTCCAGGTTGTTACCGTCTTTGTGTGTTTCAGAGGTTGAGAGCTGTGAGAGGCCGAGACCAATCAGTTTGGCTGCATTTGGCTGGATCTGAGCACACAGTATGTCTCTGAATAACTCACAATTCATTCGGCTGCTTCTGTCCTGTGTCACATCATCCATAAACACTAGTGACCCAGTGCCACTGGCAGCCATGCATGCCCAAGCCATCACACTGCCCCGCCGTGTTTTACAGATGATGTGGTATGCTTTGGATCATGAGCTGTACCACGCCTTTGCCATACTTTTCTCTTTCCATCATTCTGGTAGAGGTTGATCTTGGTTTCATCTGTCCAAAGAATGTTCTTCCAGAACTGTGCTGGCTTTTTTTAGATGTGTTTTAGCAAAGTCCAGTCTAGCCTTTTTATTCTTGATGCTTATGAGTGGCTTGCACCGTGCAGTGAACCCTCTGTATTTCCTTTCATGCAGTCTTCTCTTTATGGTAGATTTGGATATTGATACGCCGACCTCCTGGAGAGTGTTGTTCACTTGGTTGGCTGTTGTGAAGGGGTTTCTCTTCACCATGGAGATTATTCTGCGATCATCCACCACTGTTTTCTTCCGTGGGCGCCCAGGTCTTTTTGCATTGATGAGTTCACCAGTGCTTTCTTTCTTTCTCAGGATGTACCAAACTGTAGATTTTGCCACTCCTAATATTGTAGCAATTTCTCGGATGGGTTTTTTCTGTTTTCGCAGCTTAAGGATGGCTTGTTTCACCTGCATGGAGAGCTCCTTTGACCGCATGTTTACTTCACAGCAAAACCTTCCAAATGCAAGCACCACACCTCAAATCAACTCCAGGCCTTTTATCTGCTTAATTGAGAATGACATAATGAAGGGATTGCCCACACCTGTCCATGAAATAGCCTTAGAGACAATTGTCCAATTACTTTTGGTCCCTTGAAAAACAGGGTGGCACATGTTAAGGAGCTGAAACTCCTAAACCCTTCATCCAATTTTAATGTGGATACCCTCAAATGAAAACTGAAAGTCTGAACTTCAACTGCATTGTTCATCTGAATTGTTTTGTTTTAAAATTCATTGTGGTAATGTCTATAACCAAAATTAGAAAAATGTCTGTCCAAATATATATGGACTTAACTGTATATAGATTGGATTTAAGTGTCATAAATATTTGTTTTGTTTTTCAAATAAACTTGTGGATGGTATTGTGTCTCAGGGCTCAATGGATTACTGAAATCAATCTTAAACACATTTGATAATTAGTTTTGCAGGTGATTCTAATTTAAAGGAAAACTACTTTAACCCCTTTCTACCATTGGACGTACTATCCCGTCCATGTGGGGTGGGCCCTACTTCCCACGGGACGAGCGCGGCCGGGTGTCAGCTGACTGTCGGAACATCTGGCATCTGGCACACATTAACCCCCGCAACGCTGGGATAAAAGATGATCGCAGTGTTCTGGCGGCACAGGGAAGCATCGCGCAGGGAGGGGGCTCCCTGCGTGCTTCCTTGAGACCCTCGGAGTATCGCGATGTGATTGCGTTGCTCCGAGGGTCTCCTACCTCCTCCCTGCAGGCCCAGATCAAAAATGGCCGTGGGGGCCTTCCGGGTCCTGCAGGGAGGTGGCTTTCAAGCGCTTGCTCAGAGCAAGCGCCGGGAGGCCTCCCTGCTGTGCCAGTGTGATCGCTGATCTGACACAGTGCACTGCAAAGTGTTAGATCAGCGATCTGATCATATATAGTGATGTCCCCCCTGGGGCAATGTAACAAAGTAAAAAAAAAAAAAGTTACATGTGTAAAAACAATAAAAATAAATCCTAAATAAAGAAAAAAAAATTGTTCCAATAAATACATTTCTTTATCTAAATAAAAAAAAAGCAATAAAAGTGCACATATTTAATATCGCCGCATCCGTAACGACCTGACCTATAAAACTGTCCGACTAGTTAACATCGTAAAAAAAGAGGCAAAAAAGACGCTTTATCATACCGCCAAACAAAAATTGGAATAACAAGCGATCAAAAAGACAGATATAATTAACCATGTTACCGCTGAAAACATCATCTTGTCACGCAAAAAACGAGCCGCCATACAGCAACAAGGAAAAAATAAATTTATAGTCCTCAGAATAAAGTGATGCAAAAATAATTATTTTTTATATAAAATAGTTTTTATCGTATAAAAGCGCCAAAACATAAAAAAAGATTTAAATGAGGTATCGCTGTAATCGTTCTGACCCGAAGAATAAAACTGCTTTATCAATTTTACCAAACGCGGAACGGTATAAACGCCCCCCCCCCCCCCCCCAAACGAAATTCATGAATCGCTGGTTTTTGTTCATTCTACCTCACAAAAATCGGAATAAAAAGCGATCAAAAATTGTGACGTGCCCGAAAATGTTACCAATAAAAACGTCAACTCGTCCCGCAAAAAAACAGACCTCACATCACCAAAACCAAATGGACCAAAATATGGAAAAATTATAGCTCTCAAAATGTGGAGACGTAAAAACTATTTTTTGCAATAAAAAGCGTCTTTTAGTGTGTGACAGCTGCCAATCATAAAAATCCATAAAAAAAACCGCTATAAAAGTAAATCAAACCCCCTTCATCACCCCCTTAGTTAGGGAAAAATAATACAATTTTAAAAAATGTATTTATTTACATTTTCCCGTTAGGGTTGGGGCTACGGTTAGGGTTGGGGCTAAAGTTAGGGTTTGGATTACATTTACGGTTGGGAGTAGGGTTAGGGGTGTGTTTGGGTTAGGATTTCAGTTAGAATTGAGGGGTTTACACTGTTTAGGCACATCAGGGGCTCTCCAAACGCGACATGGCGTCCGATCTCAATTCCAGCCAATTCTGGGTTGAAAAAGTAAAACCGTGCTCCTTCCCTTCCGAGCTCTCCCGTGCGCCCAAACAGGGGTTTACCCCAACATATGGGCTATCAGCATACTCAGGACAAATTGGTCAACAACTTTTGGGGTCCAATTTCTCCTGTTACCCTTGGGAAAATACAAAACTGGGGGCTAAAAAATAATTTGTGTGGGGAAAAAAATTATTTTTTATTTTCACGGCTTTGTTATAAACTGTAGTGAAACACTTGGGAGTTCAAAGTTCTCACAACACATCTAGTTAAGTTCCTTGGGGGGTCTAGTTTCCAATATGGGGTCACTTGTGGGGGGTTCCTACTGTTTAGGTACATCAGGGGCTCTGGAAACGCAATGTGACGCCTGCAGACCATTCCATCTAAGTCTGCATTCCAAACGGCGCTCCTTCCATTCCAAGCTCTGCCATGCGCCCAAACAGTAGTTTTGTCCCACATATGGGGTATCAGCGTACTCAGGACAAATTGGACAACAACCTTTGGGGTTCAATTTCTCCTGTTACCCTTGGGAAAATACAAAACTGCTTAGTAACTTACGCTTAGTAACCCAATGTTTACCCTGGTTACCAGCGTAAACGTTAAATAAAACAAACACTACATACTTACCTTCCGTGTCTGTCCTGCCCTGCGCTTAGTAACCCGATATTTACCCTGGTTACCAGTGAAGACATCGCTGGATCGGCGTCACACGCCGATCCAGCGATGTCAGCGGGCGATCCAGCGACAAAATAAAGTGCTGGACTTTCCCCAGCGACCAACGATCACCCAGCAGGGGCCTGATCGTTGGTCGCTGTCACACATAACGATTTCCTTAACTATATCGTTGCTACGTCACAAAAAGCAACGATATTGTTATGTGTGACGGTACCTTAAGCGAGATGCAAGCTGAACCAGGATAAATCAGATAAGAAGTTAAACAGCTGCACTCTCAGTTTGTGGTGCTAGTGAATATTTAATAAGAAAAATAGTGACACCATATACGATTTTTTTTTTTTACGTAGAGGGCACAGAATCAAGCAGCATGACGTTTCGACTCTTTGAGGAGTCTTTCTCAAACAATGCTGAAAGATAATTTGAATGTACATCAGTTATATGGTATATAGTATATACAGTGTGAACAAAATACATTCAAGAGTATATAAAATATATACAAGCTTTTGGAAAAATATCGTATAGGTACAATTATGTAATTGTTACAGGCAAGCAAAAGATAATAAACAAAAATAATGGCATCTCTTGAAAAAGGGAAGGGGGGTGAAAAGAAAAAAAGGTTGGAGGAGCTTGTAGAAAGAGTACAACATGTAACAAAGGAATAATACTGACCTAATTGTAGATTTGGTGTGGCCCATTAGGTAGTGAATATATAGCGTCAAAGCGCAAAAAAAGGAGAGAGCTGGAAAGGTACATAATAAATAAAGTCATATAATATGCAAAAAATACACTGATAGGTATATGGCATGGTACATAACAGTCGTAATACGGAGTAGACCTTCCCCGTGTAACCAAGTAACCACCTTGGATATATATGGAATAAGGCGCATAGTATGAGGAATAATGAAGGTCTAGCTATAGTGGGAAATATTATTGCCAAATATATTAGTTAAAGGTGTAAACCATTGAGGCATGCCGAGTGGCAAGGTCATAAAGAGAGCAACATGTCACAGCCAAGGTCAAATATAGTAACTTTGCGTAGTAATGGATAAATGGGGGTGTACTCACCGGATGTATGTGGTGGCCAGGGGACGCTGTTACTATGCGCGTATTGCAGCGCAAGTATGGTGGTTGTTATGATCCGGTGACCTTGGAGCAGCATGAAAACTTTCACTGGAGTAGGTGGTAACTATACTGACCGCAAATTCTGATCTTAACACCGCAACTAGAAGTAGCTGTGGGGTGTACCTAACAACCTAGACACCTCGTCACAGCCGGAGGACTAAATACCCCTAAAGATGGAAATAGGAATTCTACCTTGCCTCAGAGCAGAACCCCAAAGGATAGGCAGCCCCCCACAAATATTGGCTGTGAGTAGGAGAGGAAAGACACACACAGGCAGAAAACAGGATTTAGCACAAGAGGCCACTCTAGCTAAAATAGGAAAGGATAGGACAGAGTACTGTGCGGTCAGTATTAAAACCCTTCCAAAACAGCAGATTATACAAGAATTTCTCCATCTAACTAAAGACGTGGAACGTATATCTGCAACTCCAGAGAATCCTACACTCAGAGCAGGAATACAATCAAAAAAACAAGCACACAGCTTGTGTGCCATAGAAAAAGAAACAGACACTTATCTTTGCTGAAATGGCAGCTAAGCAGGAGAAGCCAGACAGAGGTCCAACACTTCCCAAGAAACATTGACAACTGGCAAGGACTAATGAGTCCTGCAAACCTAAATACCCCAGTCAGAATTGCAATCAGCAGATACACCTGTCCAGGACTGCAGCCCAGGGACAACTGCATTACCACCTACAACCACCGGTGGGAGCCCAAAAGCAGAATTCACAACAGGTGGTGTGGGCGATGAGTGGGGTGAGGTTAAATGGCGTAGCAGCAGTGTAGTTCCGGAATATGAACCCGAAAGTGACCGCTGCGGTGCGACTGCAAGGCATGGAGTACAGGCGCCTGCGTAGTAGAGGCTGGGGTAAATTCAAGAGTCGCTTGCGCAGTGTGGAACGCACTGTGAAGCGCTATGGTGACTGTGGAAAAAAGCGTGTAATGCGTCATAAGGGGGAGGGGAAAAAAAAGGAGGCTTATGGTGGTAATGTTCAGGAAGTGATTAGAAAAAAACAAACCACCAAAATCAACCTCAGTGGTGTTAATATAAATTCAAAACCTATAACAGGAAATAATGCTGTTAACAATAAAAATGTAACTGAAAGAAAAAATGAAATATAAAAAAGAAAAAAAATTTAAAAATAAAGAATAGAAAATAAATAATGAAAACGAAATAAAATAAAAAATAAGTGATGAATGTGTGAAAAATAATGGACTGAAGAAAAATAGAATAAAATAAATTATGTTGGAAAGAGAGAAAATTAAAAAAAAAAATGTGAAAATAATATGGGACAAACCTGACAATGGGAAAAAAATGAAATAAAAATGAAATGGGGAAAAATAAGAATTAAAAAAATAAATAAAATGAAAATAAAAATAATGAATTGATAATTAAGTCGTAAAGGGTATATTCACCCATAAGGGTCAATGGGTCTGTAAAGACAATAAAGAAAGTGTTAAGTAGGGGGAAAAAAAGGGAAATAGCAAGCTCCCAAACCAATTTCAAATAAAATACCACTCATTGAACAACAAAGACATTCCAGTATATAAACAGTATCATAAGGTTATATAACCGATTAATGGTTAACGAAATCCAACTCTCTGAGACCTTTTGGGGATAAAGTTTATAGGGTGTGAATCCAGTAGGACAGTAGCCTTATGTGATTGCCATCCCTTCTAGGGCACATCATCTGTTCCAAAACCTGAAACCTTAATTGTGACACTATGACCTATGTTGTGGAAGTGGAAGCCAAGTTTTTTTTTTTACACCTGATGGTGGATTTGTGGCTTGTGTTGGGTTGTCTCACCAATATATAGCAAGCCACAGGGGCATTTAATTGCGTAGACGACAAAATTACTGTCACATGTGAAAAAACCTTTGATTGAGAAATGTTTTCCTGTATGTGGGTGAATATCACTTGATTTAATTCTTAGAGAAGACCGCGCAAGACAGGCAAGGGAAAGTGCCAGTTCTTTTTGAAACAATGAAGGTTTGCCTTGCTTGTTGAGCACCCCCAATGTCAGCTCTCACCAAATGGCCCCTAAGGTTACATGGTCTACGGGTACACATCAGGGTTGGGTTTTTAAAGGCTTCAATTTGAGGATGGCCCTTATTAAGAAGAGGCCAGTGTCCTCTGACTATTTTGTAAATTTGAGGCATCACAGGGTGGTACGTATGTATAAATGGGATGCGATCACCAGAAGGGGATGGGGGTCTGGAATGTTTTTTGTTAAGTGACCTTATCTTCTCTTGTAATAAGATGCCTGGGGGATAGTTTCTATCTAGAAACTTCTGAGTCATTTCATTCAAACGGGTTGGAAGGATCCTTTCGTTGGAGACTATCCTTGATATTCTTTCGAATTGTGAACGGGGTAGGCTATTTTTCGTAGTTAACGGATGACAGCTAGAGTAGTGTAAAAGAAGGTTGCAATCCGTTGGTTTCACATAAAGGTCTGTACTTAACCTACCCTGGTCATCCTTTTGTACCAAAGTATCTAAGAATGGGATTTTATGTGGGTCACGATTTAACGTGAATTGTAGTTCTGGGTGAATAGTTGAGATGGTGATGAAAAAGAGATAATAGTTCAGCTGTACCGTCCCAGATACAAAATACGTCATCTATGCAGCATATTCAGCATTTGGAATGTTTCAAGAATAGACTGTTGGCATAGATAAAATGGTGCTCAAAGGAATCCATGTAGCAGTTTGCATAAGTGGGGGCTACATTAGACCCCATTGCTGTCCCCATGCTTGCAAGTAAAATTGATCCCCAAACAGAAAATAATTATCGTGGAGTACTATAGATAGTAGTTCCATACAGAGTTCTATGGAGTTGTAGGAGTGTTCTGATGTAGACCAAAGGTCATGTACTGCGGAGAGGCCCAGACTGTTTTGGATTGACGTATAGAGACTGTTAACGTCAAAAGTAACAAGTAGACTGTCCCTAGAAATCTCTGAGATTTGGCGAATTATTCCAAGGAAGTGTCCAGTATAAAGGACAAATGAACGTGTGTTCTTGACCATAGGTGTCAGGATTTTCTCTAGGAAGATAGATAAGGGTGATAGGACAGAGTCAGTTGACACGACAATCGGACGGCCTGGGGGGTTGGTGAGTGACGTGAATTTTTGGTAAAATGTAAAAGACAGGTGTAATCGGGTGCAAATTGGTAAGGAAGGTTACAGTTTTATGATCGATGGTATTGAGTGTTAGGTGTTTTTGAAGAGTCTGGTTGATCTTGAGTTTAATGTCTGTAAGGGGATCCCTATTGATTTTCTTATAGCTAGATGAATTTTTAAGTAAGCAGGACATTTCTGTCAGATATTGTGTACGATCTAGTATTACAATAGCCCCACCGCTTGTCCGGAAGATCCATGTCGTGCACCGTAGTTGGTTCGGCATGTAGTTAGCGTAGAAGAGTCATTCCATCTATATACTTTGTCTTGAGCGTAGTCTTCCGAAATGCATTGAAATTTAGCCCTTTTCCTTTTTTATAATACTGGACGGTGTTCTTCAATAATCTTCTCAGTCTTTGTTTTCAGATTGTCCCACTCAGTACTTTGAAACGTTGTTGATAGTTGTTCCTCTATGGCCGTAGTTTTGGCCTTTGTCTCACTAATTGCTGTTTGAAGAAAATCAATACTTAGTAGAATTAAGTCAAATGAGCGTTTGTTCAGGATCTGTCTGAACCTTTTTCACAATAATCGGGGTTGTCCCTTGAACCTCAAGGTGTTGGATCCTTCAAAGGCTTCCTTCAAACCTACTATTCGGCCACCCCTAAAGAGTATTCACAAGCAGAAACAGTTGCAGTGGGCCCAGACATTATTATTATTTATTGTTATAGCGCCATTTATTCCATGGCGCTTTACATGTGAGGAGGGGTATACATAATAAAAACAAGTGCAATAATCTTAAACAATACAAGTCATAACTGGTACAGGAGGAGAGAGGACCCTGCCCGCGAAGGCTCACAATCTACAAGCATACATGAAGACTGATTTGCAAACAGTCTTGTTTTCTGATGAGTGACACTCCGCCGGAAGAAGGCAATCACTGCCGAAAAGTACGTAAGGATACCTGGCGCCACAGCACACTGAAAGGTATAAGCCATATCACATTGTTCTTTGCACAAGTTTTTTATGATTTGCTATATACTCTCACACTTATAATATTTATTGGGGTTTCACTAGCATTATGAGATTATAGGTTAGTACACTTGCACTTGTGTTATTTATCTATTTATATATGTTTCTTGGTTTTACCTCAGCTCAGTGCAATTTTGCTACTCACTTTGCTGTACCACCACCTTATGGCTAACTTTGAAATATTATTTAAAAAATTTTTTTTTATCTATGTACTAATAAAGATTTATATATTTTTTATATCTCCTTTTTATGTGTTCATTTTTACATCTTATTTCTGTATGATTTATCTTATTATGGTGTAGAACCGTTTCTTTGTCCGATAATACAATTATTTTTATTGGGTATTTCACACTTGTGGCTTTTATCTTTTTATTCTAATTTTTAAACAGTCTTGTTTACTGATGAGTGTTGAGCAACCCCGGATGGTCCAGATGGATGGAGTAGTGGATGGTTGGTGGATGGCCACCATGTCCCAACAAGGCTGCAACGTCAGTAAGGAGGTGGAGGAGACATGTTTTGGACCGGAATCATGGGAAAACGGCTGATAGGGCCCTTTAAGGTTCCTGAAGGTGTGAAAATGACATCTGCAAAGTATATAGAGTTTCTGACTGACAACTTTCTTCCATGGTACAAAAAGCAGAAACGTGCCTTCAGGAGCAAAATCCTCTACATGCCTGACAATGCACCATCTCATGCTGCAAATTATACCTCTGAGTCATTGGCTGCTATGGGCATAAAAAGAGATAAACTCATGGTGTGGCCACCATCTTCCCCTGACCTCAACCCTATATTTAACTTTTGGAGTATCATCAAGCATAAGATCTATGAGGGTGGGAGGCAATTCACATCAAAACAGCAGCTCTGGGAGGCTATTCTGACTTCATGCAAAGAAATACAAGCAGAAACTCTCCAAAAACTCACAAGTTCAATGGATGCAAAAATTGTGAAGGTGATATCAAAGAAGGGTTCCTATGTTAACATGTAACTTGGCCTGTTAGGATATTTGGGAGTTAAATGGCTTTTTTTGAAGTTCCATTTGACAACTCCCTCCTCTTCTGGTGGATAGAGCAATGACCGGGTCCAGGAAGGGCCGCCCGGTCTCACTCAGGAGATGCACCGTCGGGTGCATGCAGTGGTAGGCCGGGGGCCCCGACTGACATAGCGGTCTCGTGGGGTGAAGACAGCGTTCCTCGTAAGGCCTGTTTTGTGGACGCGGCCCTGTGTGGGAAGCCGGGTCCGCGCATGCGCCGACCGACGCAGATGCTCCTGCCCCGGAAGTGAAGATTGGACTTCCAGGACGAACAGGTTGAGGTATAAGCGGTTTGGGAAGCACTGATAGGTGCATGCGCGGTATTATGCTCTATAAAAGCGGGGCATCGCTGGCAGTCAGCGGTGCAAATATGTCATCCCCAGGCCAGATCACGAATCCTCCCGCAGGGGACTCAGCAGGCACCTCCAGGGACCTCTCCAGCAGAGGATCTACAGATGCCAGTCGTAAGAGTGACGCAGCGGACTCCAGGCCCAGGACTGTATCTTGGCCTCCTGATCTGGTACCAATAGCTTTACTGGGTGAGTGTATAAACTCTGCCTATTTAGCTGACACCCTTTTTTTCTCTCGCCGTATCTCCCCTCTTTCAGGCCAAGAAGAAGCAAAAATCAAAACCTAAGCAGTGCACCTTATGCAGTCAACATCTCCCTAATTCCTACCCCAGGAAGCTATGTAAGGAATGTTTCAGTGAGACCACGCAGGGGGCAGCGGTGTCAGAGACATACCTGCTATAATTAGAGAGAGTAAAGCAAAAAGCAAGTAGAATCCAGCCCGGAATCCGATAATGACCTGGAAATGGCCTCGGACTCCTCACTCACATCCTCGTAATCAGAAATTGAAGGGAGGTTATGCTTCCCCTTGGATAGTGTGGATAATTTAGTAAAATCAGTAAGAAACACTGTGGGGTGTGAGGAGACAAAAGGTGCTCAAACCAGTCAGGACATAATGTTTGCGGGTTTGGCAGAGAGGAAAAGGAGAGCCTTCCCGGTAATTCCGGCAGTTAAGGCCTTGATAACAAGGGAATGGGAGAAACAAGACCAAAGAAGCTTCCTCCCTTCAGCCTCGAAAAGAAAATACCCATTTAGCGATGAAGAGCTACTAGCATGGACTAAAGTCCCTAAGGTGGACGCAGCTGTTGCCTTTACCTCTAAACAATCCATACTACCAGTGGAAGATGCAGACCTGCTTTCTGATCCTCTTGACCGCAAGGCAGAATCATCATTAAAAAGGTCATGGGAGGCAACTACGGGCATATTTAAACCAGCAGTAGCCAGTACATGCACCGCCAGATCATTGCTCGTATAGATTGACCAACTGGACCAGCAGATTGAGCAAAAGGTCTCTAGAGAAACTGCGGGCTGCTATTCTTTAGAGGGGCAGCAGCCTTTATGGTCGTTTCATTAGCAGACACGCTATGCCTATCAGCAAAGTCTGTAGGTCTGGTAAATAATGCCAGGTGGGCCTTGTGGATGAAAAGTTGGAAAGGGGACACGTAGTCGAAATCAAAGATCTGCGCTATCCCTTGTGAGGGTGTTTCTCTTTGGGAAAGCCCTAGACGCCATACTCACCAAAGCAAAAGAAAGGAGAAAAGCTTTTTCTGATTCTTCTATTCCTTTCTATAGGAGAGCATTTAAAAGAAGGTCATTTGTCAAAAGAAAACAAGCAGAAAGACCAACGAGATGGGACAAAATGGAAGAGAAACAAAGAGGTACTATATTTAGAGGATCTAGCTTCTGAAAGGAAAATAAGCACTAAAAAACCAGTCACCCCAGTAGGTGGTAGACTAAAATTATTCTAACAGCTAGCTGAGTATAATCAGAGAAGGAATAAAATTAGAATTCCTTCAGATTCCCCACAACTCATTTATTGTAACATCCCTCAATTCGCCAATACAACAAAAAGCCCTTGAGATGGAAATTCAAAGCCTATATTAACCAAAAGGGTCTTGGTTAAGGTTCCAGAGGGCAAGAAGGTAGATGATTCTACTCTTCTTTATTCCTAGTTCCCAAGCCAGATGGTTCATTTAGAACAATCATAAATCTGAAAAAACTTAATACATTTATTCGAAATTATAAATTTAAAATGGAATCGATCAGATCCACCATTAAGCTCCTTTTTCCAAATTGCATGATGGGGGCATTGATCGAAAAGATGCATATTACCATCTCCCTATCCATGACACATACCAAAGATACATCAGGGTCGCAGTGACATTCGAAGGCGAAATCCGTCACTTCCAGTATACGGCCAGGTCCTGTGGCCTCTCCACAGCACCAAGAATCTTCACCAAAGTGATGTTGGAGGTAATGGCTTACCTTCGTCAAAAAGACGTCTTAATTGTCCCTTACCTTGATGACTTTTAAGGCCCCTTTCACACATCAGTCTTTTGCCATCGGTCACAATCTGTTGGCTCGACGGATCTGTCGCAGATTGTGAAAAACTGAGGCGACAGATCCATTTTTTTTGCCGGATCCGACTAGCTGATCCGTCGCCGGATTCCGTCATTTAACGGATCCTGCGCCCATAGGCTTCCATTCTAGCAAACGACGGATCCGTCGCTGTCCGTTTTTTTGATGGACACAAAAACATTACTTTGTCTGTCATCTCCGGCCGCCGGATAAAATTTTCAGCTAACAACAGATGAAACGTGTGGCAATCCTTCGCTAATACAAGTCTGAGAAAAAAAACAGATCCGGCGGCATCAGTCAGTGTTGGGGTTAGGGGTGTGTTGGGGTTAGGGGTGTGGTTAGGAATTAGGAGTGTGGTTAGGGATTAGCGGTCTGTTGGGGTTAAGGGCATGGTTAGGGATTAGGGGTGTGTTGGGGTTAGGGGTGTAGTTAGGGATTAGGGTTAGGAGTGTGTTGGGGTTTGGGATTAGGATTAGGGGTGTGTTGGGGTTAGGGGTGTGTTGTGGTTAGGGGTGTGTTGGGGTTAGTTTTGTGGTTAGGGATAGGTATTAGGGTTATGGGTGTGTTGGGGTTAGGGTTGTAGTTATATTTGGCTTGTTTCCACTGTTTAGGTACATCAGTGGGTCTACAAACGCGACATGGCGCCGCCATTAATTCCAGCCAATTTTGCGTTCAAAAAGTCAAATGCTGCCGAGTCCCTTCTGAGCCTGCCATGCACCCAAGCAGTGGTTTATCCCCACATATGGGATATCTGCATACTCGGGACAAATTTCACAACAACTTTGGGGGTCTAAGTTCTTCTGTTATGCTAGAGAAAATAAAAATTTTGGGGCGAAAAGATAAATTTTGTGGAAAAAATATAATTTTTACTTTCACGGCGGCTCCACATTATAAACTTCTGTGAAGCACTTGGTGGTTCAAAGTGCTCACCACACATCTAGATAGGTTCCTTTGGGGGTCTTGTTTCCAAAATGGTGTCACTTGTGAGGGGTTTTTACTGTTTTGGCACATCAAGGGCTCTCCAAACGTGACATGGTCAATCCAGCCAAATCTGCGTTGAAAAAGTCAAATGGCGCTCCTTCCCTTCCGAGCTCTGCCGTGCGCCCAAACAGTGGTTTACCCCCACATATCGGGTATCCGCGTATTCAGGAGGAATTGCTCAACAACTTTTGTGGTTCATTTATGAAAAAAGTTTAATGTTCATTTCTTCCTTCCATATTGCTTCAGTTCCTGTGAAGCACATAAAGGGTTAATAAACTTCTTGAGTATGGTTTCGAGCACATTGAGGGGTGCAGTTTTTAGAATGGTGTCACTTTTGGGTACCTTCTATCATATAGACCCCTCAAAGTGACTTCAAATCTGAGGTGGTCCCTAAAAAAAATGGTGAATGAGAAATCACTGGTCAACTTTTAACCCTTATAACTTCCTAACAAAAAAAATTGTTTCCAAAATTGTGCTGATGTAAAGTAGACATGTGAGAAATGTTACTTATTAACTATTTTGTGTGAGACATATCTCTGATTTAAGGGCATAAAAATTCAGTGTTTGAAAATTGCAAAATTTTCCAAATTTTCCCCATATTTCTATTTTTTTTTAATCATAAATAAACACAAGTCATAGTGAAGAAATTTTACCACTAACATTAAGTATAATATGTCACGAAAAGACAATCTCAGAATCAGTGGGATCCATTGAAGCATTTCAGAGTTATACCCATATAAAGTGACATTGGTCAGAATTGTAAAAATTGTCCTGGTCATTAAGTACAAAACTGGCTCTGTCACTAAGGGGTTAAAGCTTCAGAGCTGGATTGTTCTACAATTTTGAAATTGACACTACTACAGGAAATTTATTTATGTCGTATCTTGCCTTTTAAGTTACAGGTCTTATTTTCTGATGACACTTTTACTTGTAATAGATTTTGAGCAATAAAGGGGTTGTCCACTACACTGTATAATTCTCCCGCCAACTTAAAGCTTGTATAGAAGTATTTTTGTAAATACTGCTTTTGTCCTCTCTGCCTGTGAGTGGCGCTATCGCTGACTGCTCAGTCGGCATCACATGACCCCAGCTGTAGCTGCTGTTGATGTCACGTCAAGTACCAGAATACCTTGCTTCACCCGGGTGTGACCCAGTTGCTCACACCCCTCCTGATTGACTGGGCTATGGGCGGAGGGTGGACGCACATCGCTGCCCAGTATAGGGCGTGCATGCTTGTGGCTAATGAAAGCAGAGGAGAGCGGGAAAGAGTGTGTTGGATACTGTGCTGTGATGTGCGGTGAAACTCCACCCAGGTGATGCAAGGCATTCTGGTACTTCACGTGCTATCAGCACATGGCAGATGCAGCCAGCGTCCCATGATGATGAGTGAGCAGTCAGCGATAGCGCTGCTCACACGCAGAGAGGACAACAAAGAGGCATGTGCAAAAATACTTATATACAAGCTTTAAGTTGGTGGGGAATTTATAGAATGTAGTGAACAATCTCTTCAATGATCCACCCCGGCACGACATGCACCTTTTTAGTAAAGCGCTGCGGTCAGGTGTTTCCACAAAGCACAATGCATGTAGGCAGTGTCGGACTGGGGTGCCAAGGCCCACCAGTGACACTGACCTTGGGGGCCACTTGCATACAAATATTACACTACCCTTGTTCACAAATTTACCTATATCTCTATATAATAATAAACTGGGTAGTTTGATTAATGATGAGATGTTGCTTTTTTCTATACAGAATCAATTGAATTAAGCCAAGTACTGCCCATACAGTGGGGTTGGGGGCCCAGATCTCTACAGGGGCCCACCGGGGGATTACCCTGTTACCCTATGTGCCAGTCCGAGCCTGCATGTAGGAGCTCAGTAGCTGAGCCTGCGCCATCAGCAGCAGGTGTAAACTATATATTGTAGCTAAGACTGTGCTGCAATGGCCAACAATCGGTGCCGCCATTGATTGTGAACTCTTGTCAGAACGTCAGAACAGAAAGACACATATCTGATTTGAAAAATGAGTTTTTGCCGCAAAAGTCAAAATTGGCTGCAGCAGTAAGGGATGAATAGGGTGTAGTGGGAGTAAAAAATGAGGGATGTCCTTTACAAATCCCACTAAAAGTAAATAACAGTAGAAGTCTACTTTGTAATCGTCTTGTGCAGTTTTTATTGATACCAATATGGCTGGGAGACAACAAGGTGACATTGACATTGTAGTGATGTCTTCCACATTTTTGCCGGAGAGTAATGTCTCCAAATTTGTTTGATTGCTCTCTTACTGATCTGAAGTCATACGTGACTCGCTTGCCACCAGACCTCAAGGTATGTCACTTGCAAATGACTTATGATTTGTCCCTTGTCTTTTTCAGGAAATTTGCAGATCTCAAATAGTTCCCCATGTTGATCCCTAGCTCAAATGTTATCTGTTATTCCCTCTTCGGTCTTGTGTTATGTTGTCCTGTAGGCATGCTGTACAGGATTTGGTGTCAGACTAGGGTGGCAAGGGCCTACTCTTGACATTGATTCTGGGGGCCCACTGTTGAGTGCCATGTAATATTACCTGACCCTTGTTCACAACTTTGCTTATGCTTCTACATAACAATCTGGGTAGTTTGATTAATGAATTTTGATCTGATCCCTTGTCTGTACTGCGCCAACCACTGCTTACTCCTGTCCAGGGGACCTACCGGGGATTTCACCTGCTCTCCTGTAGGCCAGTCCAAGCCTGATTGGCTAGACTATATACTAGTGATAGTTAAGTGAAATTGTCGTATTCCCTAATTAATTAAATATCTACATTTGGTAATATATATATATATATATTTGCTCTTTATTTTGCAGCGCTTCTCCTTTCCATCTGGGCCACATTAACTCAAAGCCAAGAGATCAAGAATGTACTGGTGTCCTCAAGTGTGATATTTGGCCTGTGTGAACCCAACGTAGTGTTTAGGCTCCATCATGGCAGTGAAGCTTCCCATATCCCCTGTAATTCTACTCCCATGATACGAGACAAGTTTCAGGGCAGGTTAAATGTGGACAACACCACCAAATTCCTCACCTTGCAGAATGTTACCAAGAACGATGCCGGATATTACACACTGGATCGTACTAATGGCAATGGGAAAAAGGGCAAACAGATGACTGTGGAAATCCGGGTTCTGGGTAAGTGACAATAATTAGCTCACAATAATTAATCACTATGACAATACTCTTCTCTGTGGCTATTGTTAAGAGTCTGTTGTCTGGTATGATGGGGCCAGGGGCTCCTTCCCTGTCCCTAACGCTAGGGTCGCCCTAGCTATCCCTTTTCCCCGGATTACTTCTGATGGTGAATATGCTGGGGCCATGTACCTTGCTGACCTCCTGAATCCACCCTCAGTCTGTACCCTTCCCCCACCCAGGGAAGAGGAAGTAGTAGTGTATCATAATACAGCAACCAGACTAGCAAGGTAATATGAACAGGGATAAAGGAAAATAACAGGTGAAAAATAAGGAAAACCCGCACCAAACAAAACAACTTATAACATACCTTTTGAAGCTTGCTCTGCGGACCAGCAGTGTATGGCTTGAAAAATCCTGGGTGCAACCATCAGCGTCGTACAAAGTCCAGGCCAAAGAGGGAAAAAAATAGGTGTCACTCCTTGATGCAGTATAAGGCCGGCCTCACACTCAGCGTATGAAAATACGGTCCGTATATTACGGCCGTAATACGCTAAAAAGTCCCGAAAATAGTGGTCCGTAGCTCCTCCGTAGGCAGGTCAATGACCTATATTTACCTTCATTTGCGGTGAGGCGCCCTCTGCTGGCTGTTCCTAGATCGTGGGAACTTTCCTAGAAAGCTCCCAGGCTCGAGTTCATATGAGGACACAACCAGCAGAGGGCGCCCTCTTATGATCTCGAGCAAGGGAGCTTTCTAGGAAAGTTTCCACGATCTAGGAACAGCCAGCAGAGGGCGCCTCACCGCAAATGAAGGTAAATATAGGTCATTGACCTACTTTACCTTCATAAGCTGGGGTTTTGCAGACATGAGCAGCCTGCATTAGCGGAGCTCGTGTCTGCAAAATATTTTAACCCCCTCAGATGGATCTACATCGTTGGACCTTACAGATCCTCGGAAGGTATGTATATTGTTGGTTTATTATTTTTTTTTAATTTACAGATCGAGGGTCTTCAGTGAGTGGATTGAGAGTAGAATAAATTAATACAACAACCTTTGTGATTTTTTTCAATAAATTTTTAATAATGTGTGTGGGTTTTTTTTTAACCCTTTACTAGTATTGGATTAACCCCTTCCCGACCTTTGACGCATACGCTGCGTCATGAAAGTCGGTGCCATTCCGACCCATGACGCACCGTATGCGTCATGGAGGAATCGCGTTCCTGCAGGCCGGGTGAAAGGGTTAACTGTAATTTCACCCGGCGTGCAGGGACAGGAGGAGTTGTACTTTAGCCCAGGGGGGGTGGCTTCACCCCCCCGTGGCTACGATCGCTCTGATTGGCTGTTGAAAGTGAAACTGCCAATCAGCGATTTGTAATATTTCACCTATTATAACGGGTGAAATATTACAATCCAGCCATGGCCGATGCTGTAATATCATCGGCCATGGCTGGAAATACTAATGTGCCCCCACCCCACCCCACCGATCGCCCCCCCCAGCCCCCCGATCTGCCCGGTACACTGCCCCGCTCCCCTCCGCCCTGTGCTCCGCTCCCCCCCGTGCTCTTGTCCGCTCACCCCCATGCTCCAATCACCCCCCCCGTGCTCCAATCACCCCCCCCTGCACTCCGTTCCACCCCCCCCCGTGCTCCGTTCCACCCCCCCCCCCCGTGCTCCGTTCCACCCCCCCCATGCTCCGTTCCACCCCCCCGGTGCTCCGTTCCACCCCTCCCGCGTTCCGATCCACCCCCCCGTGCTCCGGTTGTGGTTAGGGTTGTGATTAGGGTTATGGCTACAGTTGGGATTAGGGGTGTGTTGGGGTTAGGGGTGTGGGGGGGGGTTAGTGTTGGAGGTAGAATTGAGGGGTTTCCACTGTTTAGGCACATCAGGGGTCTCCAAACGCAACATGGCGCCACCATTGATTCCAGCCAATCTTGTATTCAAAAAGTCAAATGGTGCTCCCTCACTTCCGAGCCCCGACGTGTGCCCAAACAGTGGTTTACCCCCACACATGGGGTATCAGCGTACTCAGGAGAAACTGGACAACAACTTTTGGGGTCCAATTTCTCCTGTAACCCTTGGGAAAATAAAAAATTCTGGGCTAAATAATTATTTTTGAGGAAAGAAAACGTATTTATTATTTTCACGGCTCTGCATTATAAACTTCTGTGAAGCACTTGAGGGTTCAAAGTCCTCACCACACATCTAGATTAGTTCCTTTCGGGGTCTAGTTTCCAAAATGGGGTCACTTGTGGGGGGTTTCTACTGTTTAGCCACATCAGGGGCTCTGCAAACGCAACGTGACGCCCACAGAGCATTCCATCAAAGTCTGCATTTCAAAACGTCACTACTTCACTTCCGAGCCCCGGCATGTGCCCAAACAGTGGTTTACCCCCAAATATGGGGTATCAGCGTACTCAGGAGAAACTGGACAACAACTTTTGGGGTCAAATTTCTCCTGTTGCCCTTGGGAAAATAAAAAATTGCAGGCTAAAAGATCATTTTTGAGAAAATATTTTTTTTTTTTTATTTTCATGGCTCTGCGTTATAAACTTCTGTGAAGCACTTGGGGGTTCAAAGTCCTCACCACACATCTAGATTAGTTCCTTTGGGGGTCTAGTTTCCAAAATGGGGTCATTTGTGGGGGATCTCCAATGTTTAGGCATACAGGGGCTCTCCAAACGTGACATGGTGTCCGCTAATGATTGGAGCTAATTTTCCATTTAAAAAGCCAAATGGCGTGCCTTCCCTTCCGAGCCCTGCCGTGCGCCCAAACAGTGGTTTACCCCCACATATGAGGTATCGGCGTACTCTGGAGAAACTGGACAAGAACATTTGGGGTCCAATTTCTCCTATTACTTTTGGCAAAATAGGAAATTCCAGGCTAAAAAATCATTTTTGAGGAAAGAAAAATTATTTTTTTATTTTCATGGCTCTGCGTTATAAACTTCTGTGAAGCACCTGGGGGTTTAAAGTGCTCAATATGCATCTAGATAAGTTCCTTGGGGGGTCTAGTTTCCAAAATGGGGTCACTTGTGGGGGAGCTCCAATCTTTAGGCACACAGGGGCTCTCCAAACGCGACATGGTGTCCGCTAACAATTGGAGCTAATTTTCCATTCAAAAAGTCAAATGGCGCGCCTTCCCTTTCGAGCTCTGCCGTGTGCCCAAACAGTGGTTTACCCCCACATATGAGGTATCAGCGTACTCTGGAGAAATTGCCCAACAAATTTTATGATCCATTTTATCCTATTGCCCATGTGAAAATGAAAAAATTGAGGCAAAAAATTTTTTTGTGTGAAAAAAAAGTACTTTTTTTTCATTTTTACAGATCAATTTGTGAAGCACCTGGGGGTTTAAAGTGCTCACTAGGCATTTAGACAAGTTCCTTGGGGGGTCTAGTTTTCAAAATGGGGTCACTTGTGGGGGAGCTCCAATTTTTAGGCACACAGCGGCTCTCCAAACGCGACATGGTGTCCGCTAACGATGGAGATAATTTTTCATTCAAAAAGTCAAATGGCGCTCCTTCCCTTCCAAGCCCTGCCGTGCGCCCAAACAGTGGTTTACCTCCACATATGAGGTATCAGCGTACTCAGGACAAATTGGACAACAACTTTCGTGGTTCAGTTTTTCCTTTTACCATTGAGAAAATAAAAAAATTGTTGCTAAAAGATAATTTTTGTGACTAAAAAGTTAAATGTTCATTTTTTCCTTCCATGTTGCTTCTGCTGCTGTGAAGCACCTGAAGGGTTAATAAACTTCTTGAATGTGGTTTTGAGCACCTTGAGGGGTGCAGTTTTTAGAATGGTGTCACTTTTGGGTATTTTCAGCCATATAGACCCCTCAAACTGACTTCAAATGTGAGGTGGTCCATAAAAAAAATGGTTTTGTAAATTTCGTTGTAAAAATGAGAAATCGCTGGTCAAATTTTAACCCTTATAACTTCCTAGCAAAAAAAAATTTTGTTTCCAAAATTGTGCTGATGTAAAGTATACATGTGGGAAATGTTATTTATTAACTATTTTGTGTCACATAACTCTCTGGTTTAACAGAATAAAAATTCAAAATGTGAAAATTGCGAAATTTTCAAAATTTTCGCCAAATTTCCGTTTTTATCACAAATAAACGCATAATTTATTGACCTCATTTTACCACTAACATGAAGCCCAATATGTCACGAAAAAACAATCTCAGAACCGCTAGGATCCGTTGAAGCGTTCCTGAGTTATTACCTCATAAAGGGACACTGGTCAGAATTGCAAAAAACGGCAAGGTCTTTAAGGTCAAAATAGGCTGGGTCATGAAGGGGTTAATAATGGATAGGTGTCATAATTGACACCTCTCCATTATTAATTAGGCTTAATGTCACCTTACAATAGCAAGGTGGCATTAACCCTTCATTACCCCATATCCCACCGCTACACGGGAATGGGAAGAGAGTGGCCAAGTGCCAGAATAGGCGCATCTTCCAGATGTGCCTTTTCTGGGGTGGCTGGGGGCAGATGTTTTTAGCCGGGGGGGGGGGGGGGGGGCAATAACCATGGACCCTCTCTAGGCAATTAATATCTGCCCTCAGTCACTGGCTTTACTACTCTGGCGGAGAAAATTGTGCGGGAGCCCACGCCAATTTTTTCTGCCATTTAACCCTTTATTTTAATAGCTAGAACGGCCAAATTTTGCATATACACACTACTAACATTAGTAGTGTGGAATATGCAAAAAAATGGGGATATGAGATGGTTTACTGTATGTAAACCAGGTCTCATCATATGTTGGGTTTAGGAAGGAGAAAGCAAAAGCCAGTAATTGAATTACCGACTTTTCTCTCTAACAGCGCTGCGTATTCCTCGCAAGTCACACTGCTGGTCCATGTGTAATCCATATTTTTGGGGCTTCCATAGACTTTCATTGACGTTTTATTTGCGCAATACGGTGACAAACGCAGCATGCTGCGATTTTCTACGGCCCTAGAAAGCCGTATAATACTGATCAGTTTAGTACGGCAGATAGGAGCAGGGGCATAGAGAATAATTGTGCCGTATTTTTTGCGAGTTTTACGGACGTAGTTTCTGCGCTCTTACGTCCGTAAAACTCGCAAGTGTGACACCGGCCTAACAGTTCTTTCTTTATTCAATACAAGTAGTACATGGATGCAAGGGAGCAGGTGCAGCAGAGGATGATGGAAGTTTTGCGCCAATCAGATGCTTCAATGGGTCCAAGTACAAAAGGAAAGGAATATATAAAGTAAAATGCCAATCACACAAATATGAGCTCACAAACAGAGGGATACACCAGGGAGTGAAGGATGGTGGAAAAAAGAAAATAGGAAAAAAGAGATGATTAGCACATAACCAAAACCTAGCAACAGTCTGAGATAAATTCATCAAACAACTCTCCACCAACTCCTGAACCATGCAGTATAAGCTAGCTGTGGCAATGCTTACTTGCCAGAGTCCAGTTTATATAGGATAGCGGAGTGGCTAACAGTGAGCAGATGAGCGCCTTAATGCAGGAAAGCTTTCAGGAGCTCTCAGCTGAGCAGATTAAACCGTGCACTGCTAAAACAAACCCGCACCATTTAATATGAAGTGAAGTGATTCTAGTCAGTGGTCAATAAATCAGACAATATTACCGTATATGGAAACTTCAGCTGTTCCTCTACAAAGAGAATGTATGGCTCATTAATATAGCAGAGTCCTTTGTATTCTGCAGTTTTAAAGCTCAGACAGCGCTGACCCACACTCACTGCATAACTACGGTCATCAGCGGTGATATTGTGCTATTAAGATAGGATGGTAGCCCAAAGCAATAAGGAATATAAACCAGCTCACCCGTGATGCATAAACCAAACCTTGGGAGCACGGACCCGCTGTGACCAGGCATATAAAGTCCAAAAAAAGAAGAGAATGTCCAGCTTCACCGTAAAAAAGTTTTCTTTATTCACAAACTTTGAATATCATGATTAAGGGAGCTTAGTCTTCAGAAACGCGTTGAGATTCTTACCCATATGGTTCGTGCTGAAGTCTGTATCCTCTATGTTTAAAGTTTGTGAATAAAGAAAACTCTTTTTTATGGATTCAGTGAAGCTGGACATTCTTGTGTTTTTTTTTAGCCCATAGCAATGCATTAGTCTCTCTTGAGGACCTGCTGCCAGAGGAAACGCGTCAGGAGTAGGGTTGAGCGAAACGGGTCGTTCATTTTCAAAAGTCGCCGACTTTTGGCAAAGTCGGGTTTCATGAAACCCGACCCCTGTGCGGGGTCGGCCATGCGGTACGCGACTTTCGCGCCAAAGTCGCGTTTCAATGATGCGAAAAGCGCCATTTCTCAGCCAATGAAGGAGGACGCAGAGTGTGGGCAGCGTGATGACATAGGTCCTGGTCCCCACCATCTTAGAGAAGGGCATTGCAGTGATTGGCTTGCTGTCTGCGGCGTCACAGGGGCTATAAAGAGGCGTTCCCGCCGACCGCCATCTTACTGCTGCTGATCTGAGCATAGGGAGAGGTTGCTGCCGCTTCGTCAGAAGCAGGGATAGCGTTAGGCAGGGTCCATTAACCACCAAACCGCTTGTGCTGTAGCGATTTCCACTGTCCAACACCACCTTTGTTTGCAGGGACAGTGGAAGCTACATTTTTTTTTTTTTCCCTCAGCGCTGTAGCTCATTGGGCTGCCCTAGAAGGCTCCCTGATAGCTGCATTGCTGTGTGTACGCCGCTGTGCAAACCAACTGCTTTTTTCAAAGCACAAATCCTCTTGTTCCTTCCTTTCTGCACAGCTATCTTTTTTGTTTGTCCACACTTTTGATTTAATTTGTGCATCAGTCCACTCCTTATTGCTGCCTGCCATACCTGGCTGAGATTACTGCAGGCAGGGAGATAGTAATTTGTAGGACAGTCCCTGTTTTTTTTTTTTTTTTCTTTTTTTTTTTTTGGTGGGAGATTAAGATTGGCAATTTGGCATTTCTGCTAGAGTGCCATCCCTGTGTGTGTGCCATCTCTCTCACATAGTGGGCCATAGAAAGCCTTTTCATTTTTCTGTATTTTTTTTGTGGGGTTTATAAATTCTCCCTGATAAAAAAAAAATACAGTGGGAGATTAATATTGGCCTTTGGGCTTGTGTGCCAGTCCTGAGTGTGCCATCTCTCAAATAGTGGGCCATAGAAAGCCTCTTAATTTTTTTTTTATTGGGTTTCTAAATACTCCCAGAAAAAATTAAAAAAAATCAGTGGGAGATTAATATTGCCCTTTCTGCTTGTGTGCCACTCCTGACTCCTGGGTGTGCCATCTCTCTCTCTCAACTAGTGGGCAGTCACTGGGCCATAGAAAGCCTATTTTTTTTTTTTGTTTGATTTGGTTTGGTTTCTAAATTCTACCTGAAAAAATAAATCAATCAATCAGTGGGAGATAAATATTGGCCTCTGGGCTTGTGTGCCACTCCTGACTCCTGTGTGTGCCATCTCTCACTCAGTGGGCCATAGAAAGCCTATTTTTTTTTTTGTTTGATTTGGTTTCTAAATTCTACCTGAAAAAATAAATCAATCAATCAATCAGTGGGAGATAAATATTGGCCTCTGGGCTTGTGTGCCACTCCTGACTCCTGGGTGTGCCATCTCTCTCTCTCAAATAGTGGGCACTGGGCCATAGAAAGGCTATTTTTTTGGGGGGGGGGTTTCTAAATTCTTCCTGAATAAATCATTTTATTTTATTTAGTTTCTAAAGTCTCCCTGAAAAAAAAAAAAACAGTGGGAGATTAATATTGACATTTGTGCTTGAGTGACAGTCCTGCGTGTGTGGCATCTCTCTTATTTTGTGCCACAGAAAACAGAGTGTGTAACATTGTGCCTGATTTTCCTTGCGGTTTCACCAACCTGTAAAGGGATATCGAAATCATACTGAAGTTATAGCTCACCGTGTAAGTTGTCTGACAGCAACAAATAAAGTTACTTTGGTTAAGTTTTTAAAACAATGAGGAAGTCTGGTGGAAGAGGTCGTGGGCATTCATTGTCAGCTGGTAATGATGGTAGTGGTAGTGGAGCATCAGGTGGTCGTGGGTAAAAAATTGTTCCACCTAAGTCTGGAGCTGTGGAGCCAGGTTCGTCGTCTGGCTACACAAGGCCTCGAACGCTCCCTTTTCTGGGAGTAGGAAAACCGCTTTTAAAGCCGGAGCAGCAACAGCAAGTTTTGGCTTACCTTGCTGACTCAGCCTCTAGCTCTTTTGCCTCCTCTTCTGAAACTGGCAAATCTAAAAGCAGCGCGTCGTTAGTGGATGTTCACGGTCAGGGACAAGTCGCTTCCTTGTCCTCTTCAGCAAAAACAACAACAAGAGAGAAGGATGCAGCAGGCGACACAACGGGTTACTCCATGGAGCTCTTTACACATACCGTCCCTGGCTTAGAAAGTGAAACAGTTAACAGGCCATGCCCATTACAAGTAGATTCTGACATGGAGTGCACTGATGCACAGCCACAGCCAGACTACTATGCTGGTCCTTTGACTCAGACCACAACATTGCCCTCTCAGGGTACTGATCCAGAATCAGACCCTGATGAGACTATGTTGCCCCGTCACGAACGCTATACCACCGACCTACACGGTGACACAGACGAAGTTGCACACGAGCTAGAAGAGGAGGTTATAGATGACCCAGTTGTTGACCCCGATTGGCAGCCATTGGGGGAACAGGGTGCAGGCGGCAGTAGTTCTGAAGCGGAGGAGGAGGGGCCGCAGCAGGCATCAACATCGCAACAGGTTCCATCTGCCGGGCCCGTATCTGGCCCAAAACGCGTGGCAAATCAAAAAAATGTTGGAGGACAGCGTGTCCATCCGGTTAAAGCTCAGTCAGCAATTCCTGAAAAGGGATCCGATGCTAGGAAGAGTGCAGTCTGGCATTTTTTTAAACAACATCCAATTGATCAGCGCAAAGTCATCTGTTAAAAATGTTCAACTAGCTTAAGCAGAGGTCAGAATCTGAAAAGTCTCAATACAAGTTGCATGCATAGACATTTAATCACCATGCATTTGCAAGCCTGGACTAACTACCAAACGTCCCTTAAGGTTGTAGCACACTCGGCCAATGAAGCTACTCAGCAACGCAACATCCCTTCCGTCACTGTAAGGCCACCATTTTCTTCACCACCGGCAGTATCTGTGCAGGTTTCTTTGCCAGCCCAAAGCAGTCAGGGTCAGGGAATCACCAGTTTCGTTGGAGGTAATACTGCATCTAGGGCACCGGCGGAAACAATACCGTCTCCAACCGTCTCTCAGTCTGCCATGTCCACCGGCACACCCGCTAGTTCCACGATCTCCAGCTCTCCAGTCCAGCTCACCCTACATGAGACTCTAGTTAGAAAAAGGAAGTACTTATCTCCATATATAATCCAGTATCAAAAATAGTTTTTATTATTAAATTGGCAAAAAACTCAAGACTGCACATAAGTACACACACAAAACAACACAAAAACCATTAAAAACACTTAAAAAATGCAAACATGCAAGAAAACATGCCTATATATACAGTGGGGCAAAAAAGTATTTAGTCAGTCAGCAATAGTGCAAGTTCCACCACTTAAAAAGATGAGAGGCGTCTGTAATTTACATCATAGGTAGACCTCAACTATGGGAGACAAACTGAGAAAAAAAAATCCAGAAAATCACATTGTCTGTTTTTTTAACAATTTATTTGCATAATATGGTGGAAAATAAGTATTTGGTCAGAAACAAAATTTCATCTCAATACTTTGTAATATATCCTTTGTTGGCAATGACAGAGGTCAAACGTTTTCTGTAAGTCTTCACAAGGTTGCCACACACTGTTGTTGGTATGTTGGCCCATTCCTCCATGCAGATCTCCTCTAGAGCAGTGATGTTTTTGGCTTTTCGCTTGGCAACACGGACTTTCAACTCCCTCCAAAGGTTTTCTATAGGGTTGAGATCTGGAGACTGGCTAGGCCACTCCAGGACCTTGAAATGCTTCTTACGAAGCCACTCCTTCGTTGCCCTGGCGGTGTGCTTTGGATCATTGTCATGTTGAAAGACCCAGCCACGTTTCATCTTCAATGCCCTTGCTGATGGAAGGAGGTTTGCACTCAAAATCTCATGATACATGGCCCCATTCATTCTTTCATGTACCCGGATCAGTCGTCCTGGCCCCTTTGCAGAGAAACAGCCCCAAAGCATGATGTTTCCATCACCATGCTTTACAGTAGGTATGGTGTTTGATGGATGCAACTCAGTATTCTTTTTCCTCCAAACACGACAAGTTGTGTTTCTACCAAACAGTTCCAGTTTGGTTTCATCAGACCATAGGAAATTCTCCCAAAACTCCTCTGGATCATCCAAATGCCCTCTAGCAAACTTCAGACGGGCCCAGACATGTACTGGCTTAAGCAGTGGGACACGTCTGGCACTGCAGGATCTGAGTCCATGGTGGCGTAGTGTGTTACTTATGGTAGGCCTTGTTACATTGGTCCCAGCTCTCTGCAGTTCATTCACTAGGTCCCCCCGCGTGGTTCTGGGATTTTTGCTCACCGTTCTTGTGATCATTCTGACCCCACGGGGTGGGATTTTGCGTGGAGCCCCAGATCGAGGGAGATTATCAGTGGTCTTGTATGTCTTCCATTTTCTAATTATTGCTCCCACTGTTGATTTCTTCACTCCAAGCTGGTTGGCTATTGCAGATTCAGTCTTCCCAGCCTGGTTCAGGGCTACAATTTTGTTTCTGGTGTCCTTTGACAGCTCTTTGGTCTTCACCATAATGGAGTTTGGAGCCAGACTGTTTGAGGGTGTGCACAGGTGTCTTTTTATACTGATAACAAGTTTAAACAGATGCCATTACTACAGGTAATGAGTGGAGGAAAGAGGAGACTCTTAAAGAAGAAGTTACAGGTCTGTGAGAGCCAGAAATCTTGATTGTTTGTTTCTGACCAAATACTTATTTTCCACCATAATATGCAAATAAATTGTTAAAAAAACAGACAATGTGATTTTCTGGATTTTTTTTCCTCAGTTTGTCTCTCATAGTTGAGGTCTACCTATGATGTAAATTACAGACGCCTCTCATCTTTTTAAGTGGTGGAACTTGCACTATTGCTGACTGACTAAATACTTTTTTGCCCCACTGTATGTCATATCCTAGAATGAGGAAAATGACAGCCCACAAAACATGTGCTTCCCACAATAATGTTATCACAAGAATCTGACTGCACAAGCGAAGATAATGCAAGGATAAATGACCACTCCATGAAATGGGTGTAAAGATGTTAATATTGCAAGCCGCAGTCGTCAAACCACTCCATCGTCAGCTGTCACTGTTGCACACCAGTTGTCCCATTATGGGGCAGCTACTGGCAAGCGTCAGCAGGCTGTATTGGCTATGAAGTGTTTGGGCGACAACAGACACACCGCGGAAGTTCTGTCCGAGTTCTTGCAGCAAGAAACGCAGTCGTGGCTGGGCACAGTAGATCTTGAGGCAGGCAAGGTAGTGAGTGATAATGGAAGGAATTTCATGGCTGCCATCTCCCTTTCCCAACTGAAACACATTCCTTGCCTGGCTCACACCTTAAACCTGGTGGTGCAGTGCTTATTGAAAAGTTATCCTGGTTTCTCCGACCTGCTCCTCAAAGTGCGTGGACTTTGCGCACATATCCGCCGTTCGCCTGTACACTCCAGCCGTATGCAGACCTATCAGCGGTCTTTGAACCTTCCCCAGCATCGCCTAATCATAGACGTTGCAACAAGGTGGAACTCAACACTGCACATGCTTCAGAGACTGTGCGAACAGAGGCGGGCTGTTATGTTTTTGTGGGAGGATACACATACACGGGCAGGCAGTAGGATGGCAGACATGGAGTTGTCAGGTGTGCAGTGGTCGAAGATTCAAGACATGTCAAGTCCTTCAGTGTTTTGAGGAATGCACACGGCTGGTTAGTGCAGACAACGCCATAATAAGCATGAGCATCCCCCTAATGCGTCTGCTGATGCAAAGTTTGACGCACATAAAGGATCAGGCGTCTGCACCAGAGGAAGAGGAAAGCCTTGATGAGTCAGCCATTGTCTGGTCAGGGCAGTGTACAGGACGAGGTAGCGGGCGAAGAGGAGGTGGAGGACGAGGAGGATGATGGGGATGAGTATATTTTTAATGAGGAAGCTTTCCCGGGGGCACTGGAAATTGGTGGCGTGGCAAGGCCGGGTTCTGTTTTTTTGAGGGACACAAGTGACGTAGATTTGCCTGCAACTGCCCCTCAACCAAGCACACCTGCAGATTTGACAACTGGAACTTTGGCCCACATGGCGGATTATGCCTTGCGTATCCTCAAAAGGGACACACGCATTACTAAAATGATGAACGATGACGATTACTGGTTGGCCTGCCTCCTTGATCCTCGCTATAAAAGGCAAATTGCAAAATATTATGCCACATGAGAACTTGGAACTAATATTAGCAACAAAACAATCAACTCTTGTTGACCGTTTGCTTCAGGCATTCCCAGCACACAGCGCCCGTGATCGTTCTCACACGAGCTCCAGGGGGCAGCAGACCAGGAGTGTTAGGGGTGCACACATCAGAAGTGGCGTTGGACAGAGGGGTTTTCTGACCAGGTTGTGGAGTGATTTTGCTATGACCGCAGACAGGACAGGTACTGCTGCATCAATTCAAAGTGACAGGAGACAACATTTGTCCAGTATGGTTACTAACTATTTTTCATCCCTTATCGATGTTCTCCCTCAACCGTCATTCCCATTTGATTACTGGGCATCCAAATTAGACACCTGGCCAGAATTGGCTGAATATGCATTGCAGGAGCTTGCTTGCCCGGCAGCTAGTGTCCTATCTGAAAGAGTATTCAGTGCTGCTGGTTCAATATTAACCGAAAAAAGGACTCGTCTGGCTACACAAAATGTTGATGATCTAGCATTCATTAAAATGAACCACAACTGGATTTCTAATTCTTTTGCCCCACCTTGCCCGGCCGACACCTAGCTTTCCTATGAAAAGCTCTTGCCTGTGGACTACTGTGAATTACTTATCAAATGTCTTAATTTGCAGCAGCTGATTGTCCAGCATACGACATGTTTACACCTCCCTAAATGGCCAAACTCCCCACACGGGACCGTGGTATCGCGACTTGGCGCAAGCACCCGTGAGAGTGCTGTTTGTCTGAAGAGGTAGGTGTGCCCGCTTTTGGTCGACAGCACTGACACAGGGTCCCTCATATTACAATAAACTGTCTCTGGCGGTGGTGGTGCGCACCCAACGTCAGACACACTGTTGTAACATGAGGGGCCCTGGGCCTGTACCGCCGGCCACAAGAGAGTTCACCCACCCCCAGGTCAAACATTGCTCTACCACTTCCACAATTATCTCTCACACTTCCACCAATGTTTAGACTATGCGCTGACATCCTTCCATTCCTGCCACTGACAATACCATTGTGTTGACATGTATGATGGTACTTAACATAGTCAGGGGCAGTGTCCTCTTTTTACCCAAGTAAATACTTGGTGCCAAATTAGTAGGTCAGAAACTACGCAGAGGATCCCACCCCTGTACCTAAAGATCGCACCCTTTAGTGTTTTCGTTGGGTTTTAATGTGAGACATTCACATTTATGTATTGTTTTGGACTACTAACTGGCAGACACTCATTACAATCAGCCTCCGCTGACCTGGCCACTGCTGCCCGTGTTCCCCTGGAACCAATTTAAAATTGCCTACAGCCAGCCCAATTTTATTATGTTAGGCCTTCGAAGCCTGTCTGCGGTCACTCCTTCCACTAGGCCTCCACTGACCAGACCACTGCTGCCCGTGTACCCCTGGAACCAATTTAAAATTGCCTACAGCCAGCCCAATTTTATTATGTTAGGCCTTCGAAGCCTGTCTGCGGCCACTCCTTCCACTAGGCCTCCACTGACCAGACCACTGCTGCCCGTGTACCCCTGGAACCAATTTAAAATTGCCTACAGCAAGCCCAATTTTGTTATGTTAGGCCTTTGATGCCTGTCTGCGGCCCGTTCTTTCAACTACTACTACACTGACCAGACCACTGCTGCCCGTATACCCCTGGAACCAATTAAAAATTGCCTACAGCCAGCCCAATTTTATTATGTTAGGCCTTCGAAGCCTGTCTGCGGCCACTCCTTCCACTAGGCCTCCACTGACCAGACCACTGCTGCCCGTGTACCCCTGGAACCAATTTAAAATTGCCTACAGCAAGCCCAATTTTGTTATGTTAGGCCTTTGATGCCTGTCTGCGGCCCGTTCTTTCAACTACTACTACACTGACCAGACCACTGCTGCCCGTATACCCCTGGAACCAATTAAAAATTGCCTACAGCCAGCCCAATTTTATTATGTTAGGCCTTCGAAGCCTGTCTGCGGTCACTCCTTCCACTAGGCCTCCACTGACCAGACCACTGCTGCCCGTGTACCCCTGGAACCAATTTAAAATTGCCTACAGCCAGCCCAATTTTATTATGTTAGGCCTTCGAAGCCTGTCTGCGGTCACTCCTTCCACTAGGCCTCCACTGACCAGACCACTGCTGCCCGTGTACCCCTGGAACCAATTTAAAATTGCCTACAGCAAGCCCAATTTTGTTATGTTAGGCCTTTGATGCCTGCCTGCGGCCCGTTCTTTCAACTACTACTACACTGACCAGACCACTGCTGCCCGTGTACCCCTGGAACCAATTAAAAATTGCCTACAGCCAGCCCAATTTTATTATGTTAGGCCTTCGAAGCCTGTCTGCGGTCACTCCTTCCACTAGGCCTCCACTGACCAGACCACTGCTGCCCGTGTACTCCTGGAACCAATTTAAAATTGCCTACAGCCAGCCCAATTTTATTATGTTAGGCCTTCGAAGCCTGTCTGCGGTCACTCCTTCCACTAGGCCTCCACTGACCAGACCACTGCTGCCCGTGTACCCCTGGAACCAATTAAAAATTGCCTACAGCCAGCCCAATTTTATTATGTTAGGCCTTCGAAGTCTGTCTGCGGTCACTCCTTCCACTAGGCCTCCACTGACCAGACCACTGCTGCCCGTGTACCCCTGGAACCAATTTAAAATTGCCTACAGCCAGCCCACTTTTATTATGTTAGGCCTTCGAAGCCTGTCTGCGGTCACTCCTTCCACTAGGCCTCCACTGACCAGACAAATGCTGCCCGTGTACCCCTGGAACCAATTTAAAATTGTCTACAGCCAGCCCAATGTTATTATGTTAGGCCTTTGCCTGTCTGCGGTCACTCCTTCCACTAGGCCTCCACTGACCAGACCAATGCTGCCTGTGTAACCCTGTAACCTTTTTTAAACTGCATTGAGCCACATTTTTGGTTTAAGGCCTACTACCTGTGTCTGTCTGCGCCACTCAATACAGCTATCCTCCTTTGAAAAAAGCAGAGCGTCAATAGTCTGGTTTTCAGCCTCTATGAATTTGAAAATTGCATTGGGGCTTCAACTTCCGTAGGGCCTAATAACGGTGTCTGCCGCTCCAAAATGTTCCCCAGGTTTCCTGGCCATTGCTTCAATCTTCTGGCTCTCGTTTAGTAGTTGTTGAAAACCACACTGCATTAGGCCAACAAATTGGGTATGCGATGTAGAGACGGTGTGTTCCACTCCAAGGTGTTCCCCAGGTTTCCTCGCCATTGCTTCGATCTTCTGGCTCTTCTGAAGTAGTTGTTGAAAACAACACTGCATTAGGCCTACTAGTTGGGTTGGGGCCTTCTATCTGTGTCTGCCCCTCCTTGCTGTTCTCCTACAGTGAACAAAGCTGTGCCGCCGGTTTACTACTGTTGCCAATTTTGAAATGCATTTAGAATACTTACTGATTTGGGCCTACTCTCTGTGTCAGCCTCTCATTCCAGTTGTCCTCCACTGAACAAAGCAATGCCCCATGGTTAGTCCTGTTACTAATTTTGAACTGCATTTAGGCCACTTTATTCTTTGGGCCCATATCTGTTTCCCCCTCATCCTGCCCATTGCCCAGCCAGTGATAGACGAGTCTGCTGGTACATTGACCCATAACGCAACATTCCCCGTGCACGCTACACTGCAAGATTGTGACCCTGCTGAAAGTCAGGACCCCCTTCCCGCATACCATACCAACTTACACGGGGAGAAAGAGGAAGGTGCAGATGAAGGTGCAGGTTCCTTCATCAGGTGGGGGGAGGAATACTCGTTGGCGACGTCACTGGCACAGGGCCTCTCATAGTACGCAAAAGTGTTGCTGCCGGTGGGAGGCGCCCCCGCCGTGCAAACACACCGCTGTACTTTGAGGGGCCCTGTGCCAATGCCAACGAGTGGGCCCCCCCTGCCTGCTCTGGATCACAGCACTTGAAAAAGTTGAAATACTTACCTCTCCCTGCTCCACTGCCGTGACGTGGTCCAGATGTCCTGGACCCACTAATTACTTGAACCAGCCCTACCCCCCACAACTTTAGCCAAATGACCCCCAATTTCAAATGCCTTACAATTTTTATAAGCTAAATTACGATTGACAAGCTTCAGTAGCAAGAATGGATGTTTTTGCCAATACAATGGGCTCTGTACATGTTTTCCTGGCCTCTACACACTGCCGACTATGCACCCCCATTGACTTGCATTGGGTTTCGTGTTTCGGTCGATCCCGACTTTTCGCGATAATCGGCCGATTCCACTCGACTCGACTTTTGAGATAGTCGGGTTTCGCGAAACCCGGCTCGACTCTAAAAAGGTCAAGGTCGCTCAACTCTAGTCAGGAGCAGGGCACCATATACCATGCCCTGGATATGGCATGCCTAGAATAAGGCCTATGTGAAGGGAACATGTCGGACAGGGCTATTTGACTCCTGCTAAACTGTAAAGTTGCTTGTTTTTACAAGCTGTATCTGGCAATAAAGGGGTTTTCCTACAAATAAGGTATCAAATATCCACACAGTAGATAATAAATGCATGATAGATGGGGAGCCGACTACTAGGACCTCCAAAAGATATTGAGAACAGGGGTCCCAAAGGTCTCCATGTAAATGGAGCTTTAGTGAGCATATGCGACCACTGCTACATTCACTGTGCATTATCTTTCTATAGAGGCTGTCTTATGAAAGACGTTTATGACATCCACAGAATATGCAATAAATGTCTAATAATTGCAAGACCCACCTTTGGGACTCTTGCTCACTGTCATTAATGAGTACCCTCAATCCTTTCCTTTGACTAGTGCCATAAATGCAGTGAGAGAAGAGGTGGCTTCACCTCCGTAGCTCGCTAACCACTTCTAAGCAAGTTCTCAACACCACCGAGCTACGACCACCTCTCCTCTCTCTATGCCATTAGTAGAAATGGAGACAGTGGCGTAGGAAGGGGGGTGCGGGGGGGTGCGTGGGCCTCCCCGGGCGGCACAATGCGCGGGGTGGGTCACCGGGCCACGGCCGGCGCTGCACCTGTTTAACGCTATTGACGTGCGAGCCCGCACGTCAATAGTTAACAGCCGTCAGCCAATCTGAGGCTGGCAGCTGACGTCAGTCCCAGCGTGCATGTCGCCGGCGTCTGACGTCATTGTCAGTCGCCGGCGAGTGCACGCTTCAGATGCGTGGAGAGAGCAGGAGCGCGGTCAGGTAAGCACTGAGTGAAAATTTGCATTTACCCCCCTGACGCTTATACATTTAGCGTATTGTGCATTGCATATGCACAGCACACAGGTGGCATAAGCGCAAAAGGCCCCCCCCCCCCCATCACCAGTCATTCAACCTGTCAGATGCTGCAACCTACATGGTCCGCTGTACCTAAGCGGTTAGACCGATGGAGTGCACCTGTGATGTCATGACACAGTGATGATTATGGGCAACCATATCATTCATTGTCATTAATAAATGTCACAGGTTTGGCATGTGGGGGTGACACCATTAGGCCCAGTTTAAGTTCTACAAAACAGGAATACCGTATATACTCGAGTATAAGCCGACCCGAGTATAAGCCGACCCCCCTAATTTTGCCACAAAAAACTGGGAAAACTTATTGACTCGAGTATAAGCCTAGGGTGGAAATGCAGCATTTACCGGTGAATTTCAAAAATAAAAATAGATCATTATTGCCCCATAGCTGTGCCATATAGTGCTCTGCACCGTTCATATTTCCCCATAGCTGTGCCATATAGTTCTCTGCACCGTTCATATTTCCCCATAGCTCTGCCATATAGTGCTCTGCACCGTTCATATTTCCCCATAGCTCTGCCATATAGTGCTCTGCACCGTTCATATTTCCCCATAGCTCTGCCATATACTGCTCTGCACCGTTCATATTTCCCCATAGCTCTGCCATATAGTGCTCTGCACCGTTCATATTGCCCCATATCTGCCCCATATAGTGCTCTGCACCGTCCATATTGCCCCATATCTGCCCCATATAGTGCTCTGCACCGTTCATATTGCCCCATATCTGCCCCATATAGTGCTCTGCACTGTTCATATTGCTCCATATCTGCCCCATATAGTGCTCTGCACCGTTCACATTGCTCCATATCTGCCCCATATAGTGCTCTGCACCGTTCATATTGCTCCATATCTGCCCCATATAGTGCTCTGCACCGTTCATATTGCCCCATAGCTCTGCCATATAGTGCTCTGCACCGTTCATATTTCCCCATAGCTGTGCCATATAGTTCTCTGCACCGTTCATATTTCCCCATAGCTCTGCCATATAGTGCTCTGCACCGTTCATATTTCCCCATAGCTCTGCCATATAGTGCTCTGCACCGTTCATATTTCCCCATAGCTCTGCCATATAGTGCTCTGCACCGTTCATATTTCCCCATAGCTCTGCCATATAGTGCTCTGCACCGTTCATATTGCCCCATATCTGCCCCATATAGTGCTCTGCACCGTCCATATTGCCCCATATCTGCCCCATATAGTGCTCTGCACCGTTCATATTGCCCCATATCTGCCCCATATAGTGCTCTGCACTGTTCATATTGCTCCATATCTGCCCCATATAGTGCTCTGCACCGTTCACATTGCTCCATATCTGCCCCATATAGTGCTCTGCACCGTTCATATTGCTCCATATCTGCCCCATATAGTGCTCTGCACCGTTCATATTGCCCCATAGCTCTGCCATATAGTGCTCTGCACCGTTCATATTGCCCCATAGCTCTGCCATATAGTGCTCTGCACCGTTCATATTGCTCCATATCTGCCCCATATAGTGCTCTGCACCGTTCATATTGCCCCATATCTGCCCCATATAGTGCTCTGCACTGTTCATATTGCCCCATATCTGCCCCATATAGTGCTCTGCACTGTTCATATTGCCCCATATCTGCCCCATATAGTGCTCTGCACCGTTCATACTGCTCCATAGATGCTCGGTATAAATCTGTGCCGCTGCTGCTGCAATAAAAAAAAAAAAAAGCCATACTCACCTCTTGATTGCAGCTCCCAGCGTCCGGTCCCGGCGACTCTCCGCTCTGACTGATCAGGCAGAAGGCGCCGCGCACACTATATGCGTCATCGCGCCCTCTGACCTGAACAGTCAGAGCGCAGATAGACGCCGGGAAGATGGAGCGGCGCCCGGCGGCTGGAACACGGATAGGTGAATATTACATACTTACCTGGTCCCGACGTCCGGCTCCCCCTGCCGTCCCACGGTCTTCGGTGCCGCAGCTTCTTCCCCTCTTCAGCGGTCACCGGCACCGCTGATTAGAGAAATGAATAGGCGGCTCCACCCCTATGGGAGGTGGAGCCGCCTATTAATTTCTCTAATGAGCGGTCCCACGTGACCGCTGAAGAGGGGAAGAAGCTGCAGCACAGAAGACCGTGGGACGGCAGGGGGAGCGCCAGGATCGCTGGGACGAGGTAAGTATACCTCAGCGCCCTCTCCCCCTCACCCGCCAACCCCACCGCTACCGTGACTCGAGTATAAGCTGAGAGGGGCACTTTCAGCCCAAAAATTTGGGCTGAAAATCTCGGCTTATACTCGAGTATATACGGTAAATCCCTGGAGAAAGGCAGTTTATAATGTTAATGCTTCTGTGGTAGACTCACACCATAATGGATAACAATGTAAAAAAAAAAATTATATATATATATATATATATATATATATATATATATATATATATATATATATATATATATATATATATATATATATATATATATATATATATATATATATATATATATATATATATATAATCTCTAATATATAAAGGTGTGTGTGTGTGTATGTATGTATGTATGTCCGGGATTGGCATCTGCACCGTCGCAGCTACAGCCACAAAATTTTGCACAGTCGCACGCCTGGATCCCGAGAGCGTCATAGGCTATGTTGTGAGGCGAAATTTTAACCCCGCGCGTTCCAATTCACCAAACAATTTTGCCCCTATCTACATAATGGGGAAAAAGTGAAAGGAAAAGTGTTGGAGGCGTCGCAGCTACAGCAACAAAATTTTGCACAGTCACACGTCTGGACCCCGAGAGCGTCATAGGCTATGTTGTGAGGCGAAATTTTAACCCCGCGCGTTCCAATTCACCAAACAATTTTGCCCCTATCTACATAATGGGGAAAAAGCGAAAGGAAAAGTGTTGGAGACGTCGCAGCTACAGCCACAAAATTTAAAAAAAAAAGTGTAGGAGGCAAATTGACAGCTGCCAGATGTGAACAAGGGGGACTTAAAGAATGAGTGCGATGGTGCAAAAGAGTATATACCGTACAGTTGCTAAGGTGGGGCCCCGACATGGGATACTCACCACACACGGGGATATGAACACACACACAAAATGCGCCACACACTACCACGTGCTTGAACACATATACCACCCTCAGCACACATTTCACCAACCGCTCCACATAAAAGTCGAAACATAAAAGTCGCCACTCAAAACTCGCCACGCGCAAAACTCGCCACATGCAAAACTAGGCTCACGCAAAACTTGCACACGCGGAAAAATTGCCACATGCACAAAAGTTGCAACACATGCAAAATTTGCCTCAAACAAAACTTGCACATACTCAAAAGGCACCACACATAAAACTCGCCACGCGCAAAACTCGCCATGCACAAAACTTGCTGCACACAACTTGCTACACTAACCTGTCACATGCAACTCGACACACAAAAAGTTGCTACACGCATGTCGCCACACAAAACTCAGCTCACAAAAGTCGCCACATGCATGTCGCCACACGCAACTCAACACACACAACTTGACAAACGAAACTCGCCCTAAAACACACACAAGTCTGGTATTATCCTTCAAAAATAAAAATCTGATTAATAAGCAGACAAACTACAAGAGCAACAAATGTACTGAGGTAAAATTACTGACCAAATAACGTGTGAACGAGGTCTAATACAGGAGGAGATGACATACAGATATATACTATGTACAGGGGAGATAACACACAGGTATATACTATATAGAGGAGGAGATGACATACAGGTATATACTATATACAAGAGGAGATGACACACAGGTATATACTATATACAGGAGCAGATGACCTACAGGTATATACAATATACAGGAGGAGATGACATACAGGTATATACTATATACAGGGGAGATGACACACAGCAGGTATATACTATATACAGGGGAGATGACATACAGGTATATACTATATACAGGGGAGACAACACACAGCAGGTATATACTATATACAGGGGAGATGACATACAGGTGTATACTATATATAAGGGAGATGACAAACATGTATATACTGAGGTGAAAATGAGGGGTGTGAGGTGAAAATGAAAAGGTGTGAGTGCAAAATGAGAGGACTGAGGGAAAATAGTGGAGTGATCGGAAAATGAAAGATGTGAGGTCGAAATGACAAGTGTTTAGGGGGAATGAGAGGTGTGAGGGAGAAAATGAGAGATGTAATGGGGATAATGAGAGGCGTGATGGGAAAATAAGAGAAGTGAGGTGCTATAACTAATCACAGATATTTACTATGCCCAGGCAACGCCAGGCTCTTCAGCTAGTATATATATATTTTTTTTTTTTGGTAACCTTTGTGTGTATTGAGCCGGGGGGGGCGCCAAACTCGGGAACAGCCCCGGGCGGCAAAAGCTCTAGCTACGCCTCTGAATGGAGGATAAGATGGACCAGCTCTTCTGGAGATAAGTGTAGGTCCCAGAGGTCTATTAGATGTTTAAGATACTGAATTGATTTTGTGGCCCACCCTGGATTCTGAATTGATTAGGTCTAGGTTTGGGCTTGGAATGTATCTTTGTTGTCAGAATGGAGTTTGAGGACCCATCGGTGTTTGGGATGTATTTTGGGCGCATTCTGGGCCAATACTATGTGAGCTTTCTATAGTTTCAAACTTTCTCCTCCCTCTAGATCCCATCTGGATCCATGAAATGTTCCATAATGAGACAGAAATGACCATATCCTTCACTTTGGGCAATGCTACAGATCTGGGGACAATCATCTGGAAGATAGATGGAGAAGAGCTGCTGGTCGAACACTGGCAGAGCCATGATAACCGGACCCTGACTATTCCGTACAATCATACTTGCGCCATCACAGTCAATGTCTCTAATCACGTCAGCGCAGACACTAAATTCATTACTCTACTAAAAGGTAAGGCCTAGGGATAAACTCCACACAATGCAATCGTGGCTAATACTTTATCCTTTAGAGTTGCAGCCATTTTTAATTGTTTAGCTTTTATTTTGTTTTTTCTTGTGCCTTTTCAAGATCCATTTGTTTTTCCGCTTGTTGTGAAATATGTATGGATGTATGACCAGCAGGAAATTTACATCTGTCCTAAGACTGCAGCTCTCACAAAGGTCATAGCCTATGTTATCCTGAGCAGGCAGTCTCCTAGTCTCTCTCCAGTCATCCCAGGGGAATGTCCTGAGAACACACACTGAATTGGAAACATTTCACATCTCCTGGTGCCTTTGAAGGGAAGACACCAAATTTCAGCCTGACACTGTATATTTACTCTGAGAAAGAAAGATCACACGAAGAGTGTTCAAATAAAAAATAAGGTATTCATTGGTAAAATAGCCAGGATCCAGTCACAAACCAAGGATTAGAATATTAACCTGAGAGGCTGGTCTAGAAATCTGACCCCCAGGTTGACTCTATAAATTAGGCCTTTACACATAGAAACATGTTCACAGATTGAGGGGCAGCCAAGCTGATGTGAGCCATTCCATTTAAATCCCCCCCCCCCAGGGAGCAGAATGCCGGACTGCAAAGTTATATATTTATATATGTTTTCTCCCTTTTGTTTTTATAACTGTTTTGCATATTTGTATGTCACTTTTTATTTCCATATTTTATATCTCTTATTGTAAGCACTGTACCTTTTCTATTAAAGGTTGAAACTTTAATAAGTCTGAATCTTGTATGCTCTAAAAGAATCCATAGCCTTAGAGTGTGTGATCCTGGTGATTGGCAGACAGTAGTAGTAATATTTCTGGCACTCATCGCCCGTGTGTTCCCTGAGTGGTGGCAGCGTGTATGAGCTGGGTGCATGGTCCGTGTCGTTGTGTGATTTATGTTCCCATTGCAGTATAGGACAGAGCCTGAATGCTGAACTGAGTGAGAGGAGATAGATTAACCCCTGTAGGCGCGACCCCATGTCACGTGCTGAGAAACGGGTACGTGACACCGCTCTCATACACATATGAAGGCTTTTTTTTTGTTTGTTTTTTTGCTTTTTTAGAGGAGGGAAACTGGAAAAAAAACTGCAATTCATCCTTTTCTATTTTTATTTTTTTAAGTTTCTTTTCTCACCATATGAGATGAAAATTGTATTAGTTTGGGCAATTACACATGCAGAAATAGTGAATGTTAATTTTTTCATCTTCAGATTTTGCTATTTTTATATATAATATTTATTTTAAAGGTTTGTTTTATTTTTTATTAGAATTTTATTAGTCCCCTTTGGGAACGTAAACTAGTGTTCGCTTGATTGCACAAAATATCCACTCACTGGTATCCTACCACCATCTGTTTTGGCTTCTTCTATTATTAAAGGACTTTCTAAAATATGTATTTCTTCTTCTTTCCTAGATCTAAATAGAAATTTCAGTCATTTGTGGCACATAATGTACCCAAATATGACGAAATTGATTTGGGATGATGGTGAAGGCCATATTGGTAGTTGGACGCTCATTATCCCGAGAAACATCACTAAGATATGTGTCCTGATCCAGTCAGGTAGGCATGTGATGCATTGGACACCTGGTCATCGGTGTCCACCTTTTTCGCTAGTAAAAACTTTAAAGGGTTATATAAAGTCTAGTCTGTGCCTCCTAGTAAGGTGAAATGAATGTACAGACACTGGAAGCCAGCAATAATTTGTTTTACGTTGACTAAAAGAACCGATTTGACCGACTGCATGCTTACAAAGGACGATAATTCAGAACCAGAGATCTTAACGCTTGACTGCTGAATTGGATCTGAAACTTGTACTTTGAGGCATTGTCACTCATTTACAGCCTGAAAGTGTGTTAAATTAGCTGTCTCTGCTGGTGTGGGGTTTTATGTATTAATCCTTTTGCTGCCCGGTCATGATACGAAACCAGATTTAACTTTTTTTTTGTCAGAAAATCAATAAGTGGCCTGATATGGGGTAGTTGCTTATCTTCCCAGCTCTTTAGTAGGGGAAAAAACTCAATGTAGTGATAACATAAGGAAATGTTCCTCAGTGGGGAGGGATGATTAGAGGAAAGGTTCCTCAGGGGGGGAGGGGAGGGATGATTAGAAGAAAAGTTCCTCAAAGGGGAGGGATGATTGGAGGAAAAGCTCCTCAGGCGGACGGAAGATTGGAGGAAAAGCTCCTCAGAGGAGGAGATCAGAACATGAGAAAAAGTCCATGGGGTTAGGGTTGGATTATAACATTAGGTAAAGTTTTTGAGGAGGGGGCATGATAACAAGAGGAAGAGTTCCTGTATTTTTCTGACCTCATGTTTCGTACAGCGAGAGAGAGATGACAGTGAGTCGCAAAGAAACAAAAAACTAGAAGGTAGAAGTTTTTATGCTTTTCCCCCAACATTGGGCTAGGGACTGGTTACCAAGAAACATGTATCACATTACACCAGTTATCAGACAACGCACACAACCATACACGTTTGTGCAACTCGTCTGTGACTTGCTGTCATTTTACTATTTTAGAGCTATGATTTTGCTGTTAAAAAAATGGCCAAAATGCATATGAGTCGTGCTCAAGTTGCAGTCATATGTGACTTCCATTGAGCTCTATGACTACTGAGTCGCGTGCGACCATCGATAGAAAATCCAGCACATCTGTTATATTATTATACTGCTTTGCTTTCCTTGTGTCACCAGTTTTCTCTTCCTTTTCTCTGTTTCCCCAGTGAGGATATAAGGTACCGTATTTTATATATATATTGTTACTTGTTGTGTTGTCCACTTTTTTCAGTTTTTTGTCTTTATAAAAACTAATCTCTCTGCAATACTCTTAAAGGACAGTGGAGGGAGCTGCTTTAGAAATGCACTTGAAACATGATTTTATTATACTTTCTATTATGCCATCAGCAAAGTTCTGTGCCGTTTTTGATCCTTCAGGAACCGCATCCCCTGGGTCTTGGCATCCGTTTTTTTATCTGGTCCGTTTCAGATCAGGAATGGCACTCGTCAGGGTTGCCCACTCTCTCCTATTATTTTCGCACTGTGCATGGAGCCGCTTGCTGAACGCATTAGAACCTCTATTAATATCACCGGCATCAAGGTTGGACAGATGGAGCACAGAATTGGCCTGTATGCTGATGATGTTATTCTATCCTGTGTCAACTTGGAGACATCCTTGACAGCTATTACCTTGGAACTCGGGGAATTCAGTAATGTGTCATACTACAGGTTGAATCCCACGAAGTCCTTGTTGTTTCCGGTGGCGGTTCCATGTGCGGCCAAGTCGAAAATGGAGGCTGAGTTTCCATTTAGATGGATGACAGAGGGTATCCCGTACTTGGGAGTTATATTGACGGGCTCTGAACAGATTGTCGAGAAGAATTTCTCTAAATTGATCATACAGGTTAGGGCACAACTTGACCACTTTCACATAGTTATGACATCCTGGATTGCCAGGATTAATGTTTTCAAAATGATGATCCTGCCTAAAATACTGTATCTCCTTAGGTGTATCCCATTAAAAATCCCCAAACGTTTGATTTTGAAATTACAAACTATGACATACGATTATATTTGGTCACACAAAAAATCTAGAATCTCTAGGACCTTGATGTACTATCCGTACAAACGGGGAGGGCTGGGAATGCCGAACCTCATGCTGTACCATAGAGCGGCCATACTAACTGGACTTAGAGACTGGTGGCAGGCGGACAAAGATCATAGATGGCTCCAAATAGAAAACTACTATGCCAAAACTAGATCTACCCGCACGATTCTTGAGGCTGAATCTATTGCAATCACTGATTATTCCCCTCCCTTACCAACCATGAAAATCGCGCTCCACTATTGGAGGACACTGGTCCCTTCCTTGATTAAATTATCTCACGATTCCCTATCCTTAAAAGCCCTTGAGACACACATCCCATTTATTGATGCTAGAATCGTAACATTACGGCAGATATTGGATGCCGCTGGCCTTGTCCCCTTCCCGAGTGTCCGGAGATATTTCTATCAATATTTGCAGATACGTCATCTACTTCATAATTCCCCAATCTCGCCCTTCTTCAACTCCCATTTAAATAACAGGGTTATTGGTTATTTCTTGTTGCCTGACTATGACCCGAAGGGAATTTCAATATTATATAAAGCCTTAAACGACCCAGCAGAAGATGTTAAACTGCCATATATGATCAAGTGGGAACAGGATCTGGACTTCCTATCGGACCCGATAGATTGGGAGGAGGGACTGGGTGAGGTATTACGGGTATCTGCCTGCGTCAATCATCTCGAACAATTGAAAAAAGTACTCCTTAGATGGTATCAATATCCGGTTCAGGTGGCTCACTATGACCCTACCGGGTCGGACAAATGCTGGAGGGGGTGTGGTCACGGGGGAACTCTGGAACACACCTGGTGGTCGTGTCCAATTCTTCATCCCTTGTGGAGAGATATGGACCTTTTAATTGCACAGGTCTTGGGGATACAGCTGACTCTATCACCTAAGCAGGTCATTCTTCACATTCCACACATACTTCGAGGTACACTATCACATATTCTAATAGCTGCCAGGTTATTAGTCGCCTCAAGATGGAAAGACACTAATCCTCCCAATATTAGTGAATTAATTAATAAACTTAATGTCCACTGCCAATATGAACTCACCTTGGCTCACTCCATGACTGCCAAAACCAAAAGACAAAATATTTGGCACCCTTGGTTACATAGTGGTCATTCCTCTATTGACCCGCACCACCTTGTTTGATCGTTTACTTGAGTGGAAATAAGTAAGCATAATTGACATGTCTGTTTTCGTGTTTGTAATATTCTTATTCTGCCATAGTTTGCCAGGACCCCTTGTCTATAACTGAATTGCTAGATAATGTCTTGTGAATGCCTATACTCCTTTCCTCCCCCCCATTCCCCCTACTGTACCTATCCCTCCCCCCCGCTTCTCTCCCCTACTTCTTCCTTTCTGATTGGTTTGGGTTTTCTCCTTACTTATTTCTGGTCATTTTTAGTTGACCTCTGTTACTGTTATTACTGTTTGACTGCAGTGTATGGTTTTGGAAATCTACAATAAACACTAATTGATAAAAAAAAAAGGAACCGCATCCCCCTTTATATGCGTGTTACCAGATGTCATTCCGCATCCTCTATTGTAACATTCAGCACGCATGCTAGTTTTCTGGATGCAAATGAATCAGTGGTCCATCAGTGCTATTTTGTGCATGAGAGCTGCATTCCTTCTTCAGCTTTTATGGTTACTGCTATAGACTGTAGTAAAGAGGTTCTGGTGTTATAATTTTGCATAAGCAACAGTGTTTCTCAAGGTCACCATTATCCTTAGAGGTGGTGTGGACACCTCTACATACAGCATCCACCTCCTCCTCCTGTACATTAACTGATAACACCTCTATATACAGTAGATAGCAGGATCCACCCTTCACAATAGATGATGTCACAGCTCACCTCCTCTACCTCTTGTACAATGACTAATAACACCTCTATATACAGTAGCTACCACAAGATCCACCATTCACAATAAGTGATGTCACAGCTCACCTCCTCCCCCTCCTGTACAATGACTGATAACACCTCTATATACAGTAGATAACACAGGATTCACCATTCACAATAGGCAATGTCCCAGCTCACCTCCTCCTCCTCCTGTACAATGACTGATAACACCTCTATATACAGTAGATAACACAGGATCCAACATTCACAATAGGTGGTCACAGCTCACCTCCTCCTCCTGTACAATGACTGATAACACCTCTATGTACAACACCTATAAATATCCCTAATGTACAGCCATGAAGGAAACGTATAATACACCAAAAAACCAACCTTCACACCAAGGCCATGAGATAAAAAATATATATAATCTTTATTAAGTACAATACATATTAAAATCAGATAATGGCGGATGAAATACCCAGAGCACAGAACAGAAGGTGGGCAACCCAGAGCAAAAGTTCCATAAATCACATCACCAATGTAAACAATATGACCCAGCAAAGTGCCGATGTGCAATTGATCATGTACAAACATACATATAATAGAAGTAAACAGTAATCTGTATATTTACCGAATGGAGCGCTCCTGGGGACCCACCACACCCGACGCGCGTTTCGCACCGAAATGCTTCGTCTATATACAGTAGATAACACCAGATCCACCATTCACAATAGGGGATGTCACAGCTCACCTCCTCCTCATGTACATTAACTGATAACACATCTATATACAATAGATAGCACAAGGTTCACCAATCACAATAAGTGATGTCACAGCTCACCTCCTTCCCCTCCTGTACATTGACTGATAACACCTCTATATACAGTAGATAACACAGGATCCACCATTCACAACAGGTGATGTCACAGCTCACCTCCTCCTCCTGTACAATGACTGATAACACCTCTATATACAGTAGATAACACAGGATCCACCATTTACAATAGATGATATCACAGCTCACCTCCTCCTCCTGTACAATGACTGATAACACCTCTATTTACAGTAGATAACACAGGATCCACCATTTACAATAGATGATATCACAGCTCACCTCCTCCTCCTGTACAATGACTGATAACACCTCTATATACAGTAGATAACACAGGATCCACCATTCACAATAGGTGATGTCACAGCTCACTTCCTCCTCCTGTACAATGACTGATAACACCTCTATATACAGTAGATAACACAGGATCCACCATTCACAATAGGTGATGTCACAGCTCACCTCCTCCTCCTGTGCAATGACTGATAACATCTCTATATACAGTAGATAACACAGGATCCACCATTTACAATAGATGATATCACAGCTCACCTCCTCCTCCTGTACAATGACTGATAACACCTCTATTTACAGTAGATAACACAAGGTTCATCAATCACGATAGGTGATGTCACAGCTCACCTCCTCCTGTGTTTGTAGCACTTACTGCATATTACGCTACGCATCAGATCTGACACGTTCGGCCCCTGTATGTGACTGGGTAGCTGGGTTGTACTACGTGCATGCAGCAGCTGGGGCACTATGTATACAGTTATTGCTCTGTACTGTGATTTCCTGTCCTGCAGATTTCATCCATACACTGGAGGGTAACGGCTTATCTTTATTTTACAGACCAGATGGGTGAACAACAGTCAAGAAGTTATAACCACTTTTGTTGGATTGCCATAACGTTGGCTATACTGAGTTCCATTATTCTTGTGGTTGTGCTGGTGAGTTATTATATTACTGTTATTATGGGCCTTATCACATCTAGCAGATTTGTCTCTTTTATCATGCTCTCCGTTTACAAGCAGGAGTGATCGTATGAGGGTAGATGAAATAGAGATCGACCATTTGTTGCCCGGAATTCCTCTTTACAGGGAAGATTATGAAACCTTTCTATGCAGCAGATTTTCAAATGTATATTTTAGCAGCACTGTAGTCCCTGCACTGTTATTCCACCCACTATGCAGGCAAAGACTGGGGTCCAGCACTGACATGACACGATGGTCATTTTATTTTGGGGCATAAAAGAAAAAAAAAACCATCAAAGTTGCCATTGTTTAATCACTGCACTTCCAACAAAAACATGCAATAAAGTACAATCACAATGTAGTATGTTCTCCAAAATGGTATGATTAACTCCTTAGTGACCCAGCCAATTTTTACAATTCTGCTCACTGTCACTTTATGAAGTTATAGCTCTGGAAATCTTCAACAGATTCCACTGATTCTGTTTATTCATGACATATTGTACTTCATGTTGGTGGTAAAAATTTCTTTGATATTACTTCCTGTCTATTTATGGAAAAAAATGGAAATTTGGCAAAAATATTGAAAATTTAGCAATTTTCAAACTTTAATTTTTATGCCCTTAAATCAGAGAGATATGTCACACAATATAGTTAATAAATAACGTTTCTCACATGTCTACTTTTCATCCGCACAATTTTGGAAACCAATTTTTTTTGTTAGGAAGTTATAAGGGTTAAAAGTTGACCAGCGATTTCTCATTTTTCCAACAAAATTGACAAAACCCATTTTTTTAGGGACCACCTCACATTTGAAGTCCCTTTGAGGGGTCTATATGGCTGAAAATACTCAAGTGACACCATTCTAAAAACTGCACCCCTCAGTGTGCTCAAAACCACATTCAAGAAGTTTATTAACCCTTCAGATACTTCACGAGAACTAAAGCAATGTGGAAGGAAAAAATGAACATTTAACCTTTTTTACAAAAAAATTACTTTAGAGGCAATCTTTTTATTTTCACAAGGGTATCAGGATAAAACGGACCACAAAATTTGTTGTGCAATTTCTCTTGAGTACGCCGATACCCCGTATGTGGGGGAAAGCCACTGTTTGGGAGCATAGCAGGACTAAGAAGGGAGGGAGCACCGTTTGACTTTTTGAATGCAAGATTGGCTGGAATCAATGGTGTCGCCATGTCGCGTTTGGAGACCAGGGATGAGTTTACCTCTATATCTGGGATTCACCTTGAACATACAGCTAAGTCTTCCTTTAAATTTGAGTTATGAACTGTTTTGAGCACATCTGCACTTTATCTAATGTAGTATTATCCTCCTTTTTGGTGCGTTGGAATTTTGATATCTATGCAATAGTGATTCCTCTTACATTGATTGCCACACTAGTACTGCTAGATTGTTAGTCTATATGACAGGCTGTTACTATATATCTATTAAAAATTATTAAGCAGGCTAAGATTTATCTTTCACCTATGCCACACTAGTGGAGACCCAGGCTGTCTGCAACTATCAGTAGAGAGCCATATGTTTAGTAGACTAGATGTGCTAAATCTGATACACATGCACTGGATCCACTTGGACCCAAGTGCACTTCTGTTTTTCTGTTTTGTGTCCTTTGCATAGAATAGGGATCGAAGGGAGAGCCCTCTTTGAGCGATGACGCCACATTGCAATATTAGGGTGCCAACCTCCTCTGTTAGGTAGGCCATCAGATTCTAGGGCCTGCTAGGGGGTGCTTTAGGTGTACTATTATCACCTTTCTTTTTTTCACCATTTTTATCCTCCACCCCTCATAAGACCACCTTGATTCTCAGTCAATATCTCTAATCGGGTGTTTTTAAACATATATTGGTGTGTAATTATCATTAATAAAAGTTTTATTTTTTAGGGGTGTTTTTCACTTTGGTTTAGTTTGCTATGCTTTTGGAGATCCCCTGATGTGCCTAAACAGTGGAAACTCTAACCCCAGCCCCAGCCATAACCCCAGCCACAAAGAATTTTACCTAACTAAGGGGGCGATAAAGGGGGGTTTGATTTACCATGTTGTTTTTTTTTTATTTTGATCACTGTTATAGGGTCTATCACAGTGATCAAAATGAACCAATAGGAAAAACCTCCTATTGTTGCCGGGTGTTAGCACCACACCGAATCCCTTCTCTGATGGGCAGGGTCTCCGGCATGTCACTTCACTCACCCATGCTGCAGACAGTTCTTTCCTTGCCCATGCTTGGCATGCTTCCAGATGGTCCTCTAGCCATGTCCTTAGGGCACGCACGCGTGCATTCCCGCCCTCTTAAAGGGCCAGCGCGTGCACTTGTTATTTCCTCCCCAGCCAATGGTTGAGAGGCATTATGTATATATTGCTTCCTCTCCACTGGGGAGGTGCCTGAGCAACCTTCCTGTTTGCAGTCTATGTTGTGTAAGGTTGCATACTAGTCCCTGCTGCAAATCCTGCCTGCTGCACTCTAATGCAGATCCTGCCTGCGGCACTTTGGTGCAGAATCTTGTCTGCTGAACTCTGGTGCAAAATCCTGCCTGCTGCACTCTGATGCAGATCCTGCCTGCTGCACTCTGATGCGAACTGCTGCATTCTAATACAAACTTTGCCAGCTACTCCCTCCAGTCTTTCCTCTGGCTCCAGCTGCTGTGCGTCCGATGATCTGCCCTGGACTGGCACCTGGCATTCATCGGGAGCCAAGTCGAACCTCACCATCAGAGGCTCTAGTGAAGTCAGGTGTTCGCTTAGTCACGCCACTCCAGGCTCTCCACGGTCCATGGGACAGTGGTTCCACAAACCACGTCCGTGACACCGGGTGCCAGCCGGCAGAGCTCGGCAGTCACACTGCGCATGCGCCTGTCAGGTTCTTCCAGAAAGATGACGCAGAGGGCCCGGGGACAGAGCAGGAGGGTTCTGGGATGGTGGAGGTACCAGGGGGCTCTGGAGACCCTATTTCTCTCTCCTCTGGTAGGCTAGATTATATCAGAGGAAAGAGAAATGAATGGAAAAGCTGACTTTTTTTTGTTGTGATCAGTTATTCACTTTATAACGGCATTCACAAGACTGGGGACAGTAAAAACCGACCTGAATCATGTTCTCTGGTGTCTCAGCTACCCCTGGTAGCCGAGATCCTGGAGACTTTCCGATACTGGTGGGCGCTATGCACTTTTTTTTTAGCTCCATTAAAAAGCGGTGCTGAGGAATAAGGCCTCTTAACTGCTGCTGTTAAAAGGCATATTGGCGGTCGTTAAGGGTTAAAAAAAAGTTGTAGTCTGGCACACACACAAGCGAGCTGTGATGGATAGTCCAGAGCCTCTCACCTAGCCAAATCAATTCTCATGCTTCGCACTGACGAGGACCAACAGACCGAAACACAGTGTCTGCGAATTGAGATACTAATTTGGCTTTTATCCTAAGTTATATTGCACGACTCGTTAAAGGGTTGATTGTGACTTGTAGGATCGCTACTTCCATCAGGTGGCGCTATAGAGTTTAAGTCCTCTTTTTCTCAGAAGAGGCAATTTGCATATAGATATTTCAATGAAGGCAAAAATAAACTCTTGTTTAAACTTGTGGCTCTTGGAAAATTGGTACAGTAGGAATGTAGTGACCCAGTCCAGAGTGTGTCCTTCCCTTTAAATAATCCAGCATTGTGAGTAGCTTCTGTACACTACAGCTCACTCTCTAACTGCCCCTCTACATTATTCGTGCATTTGTGAGCTGTAATTCTACATTTCTAGTCACCTCCATTTTAGATGCAATGCATTTCTCATTTGCTGTGTTCTGGCGCCATCTAATGGTGAAAGTGTACAATGACTCATAATTATTGTTTTGTAAGGATCTGAGATGTGAATTCGGTGTCCTATTGGCCAGCTACTAGTCACATAGTCAATAGGAGGAGCTGTTTTCAAGGCAAGTCTAGAATGTTCTTTATCCTGAGGGATGCCTTCAGGGAGAGCATAACACACATTGAGGCTGTTTTCACTACAAGATCTCCTGCAGGCCTAAGAGCCTGGGTTCCCTCTAAAACCTCTACAGACATCATTCTAAAGTCTTTCTGACTGGATGCACCACAGTTTTTACATTCACCTATAAGTACTTGTGCATGTGCTGTGACACACTGTGGAGTTAACCCCAAGTGCAGATCTGTAACCTCTCATTGCTGCATCTACCTCCTTCTGTAAACTACCAAAATATACTGTCCAGGGCTCTTAAAGCTCCAGACCCCAATCACATCTCAGCATCTAAGTGTGAAATGGATTACCCATGAGAGACTGTTCCTTATTTGTTCCAGGTTATAATTCATGTTCCTGCTGCAGTTAAAGCGACTGTTATCCCCGAGACCGGTGTGTGTCATGAATCCTTCGGCTGCGGGCACTGTGTGGGGGTGGATAGCAGGGAACGTTCGGCCTGGTCATTACAGGAAAAAATGAAAGCCCAAAAATGAAAATTGGTTGCATATTTAAAGGGTTATTACCTTTGACATTAATTTTGTTTTGTGTATATTTTTTTTCTATTCTCTCATCAGTTCAAGAAAAGCAACAAATGCAGGAAACGGACTGCACAAGATGGACATGTGGAAGAAAATCATAAAAACGAGACGATATCTATGTTCCACGGAGGGGGGCGGGTCAGCGGCTGTCATCCCATCTAAAGACCTGGAGAAGCTTTCTATTGATGAGACCGCTGGTGATGATGCTACAGCAAACAACGTTAATCACTTGTGGCAAACGACTCTGACCCAATTATGATCATCGACTCAGCTTTGTTTTCTGCACATAGAGCACTTTGAGGTTGTGTCAGGGGTCATCCACCAACTCCCCAAGTTCTTATCCTACTTGCAATCTTATACTTTATACTGTTAACTTAGAACGCTACATCTTGGTTGCTCAATTTTGTACAAATACTTTTTTCTATGTTGGTGCAAAATATCAGAGCTTACCAAGCTTTGTCAGTTGAAAGTCCATGGGAGGAAAACCGGTGGGTGCCATGTCTTCAGCTGTTGTGGCTCCGCAACAGCTGTGTTTATGGCCGCCGCAATCTCTTCTGCGCACGCGCGGCATCCCGCGGCCATTTTCCTGAAGCCCCGTGCAGCAGAGCACTCTATCTGCGCACGCGCGGCCCCAGGAAGATGGCCGCCCCCACCGATGCCAGCAATAGCGCAGATCCCGCGCTTGTTTCTTCACGTGCGCGCAGTGGATGCGGCACTTCGACATGCGCACACCACTACGCCACCAACGTAAAGCTGGGGAAGAAACAGCGCTGTGACCATGCCCACCCGACCAGCCTGATTGACAGGCGAAAACGGCGACTTTGGTAATGTATTTCTCAGCATACATGGGGAATCAGGGTACACTACATACACTATTGTAACGCACAGCGCAGGCCCTATTTAACAGTATTTTTATCTCAATCTGAAAAAACGGGGTGACAGGTTCCCTTTAAAGGGAACCTGTCACCTGAATTTGGCGGGACTGGTTTTGGCTCGTATGGGCAGAGTTTTCGGGTGTTTGATTCACCCTTTCCTTACCCGCTGGCTGCATGCTGGCAATCTTACCTTGCGCAGGCGTGTACTACGGAGGACAGAGAATGAACTTCAATCCAATATTGCGGCCAGCATGCAGCCAGCGGGTAAGGAAAGGGTGAATCAAACACCTGAAAACTCCGCCCATATGACCCAAAACCGGTCTCGCCAAATTCAGGTGACAGGTTCCCTTTAAAACAAGACTATTGACATTTCATTATTATGCTATGATCAATGGCATCTAGAAACGTGTCAGTTTTTTATCTTTGTATGTCGGGTTTTACACTTTTAAGAAATAGTGCTTTTATTTCACCTGTGGAAGTGTCGCTCTCTTCACTTTTCCTATTTTGCACCAATATGTTCCTACTGGTGCCAAGTTTTAGGATTCTTCGTTCGTTGACACACCCAAAAGACACAATACAATTACAGGGATTATCCTGCTAAAAAAAAAAACCTTCAAGCAATTTGTACCAAGTTTGGAAATGATCCTCTAGGTCAGAGGTGCCCAACTCCAGTCCTCAAGGCCCACCAACAGGTCATGTTTTCAGGATTTCCTTTGCATTGCACAGGTGATGCAATTATTACCTGGGCAAGACTAAGGAAATCCTGAAAACATGACATGTTGGTGGGCCTTGAGGACTGGAGTTGGGGACCCCTGCTCTAGGTGATCCCAGCACTCAGGAAGTTATCCCCCATCTTATAGATATAGTATAACTTCCAATCGTAGTATTGCTTGAAGTGTTTGAACCAGGTTTGGATCTTTTTCCCTTCCCACAGGTTTATATTATAGTGGAGAACAACAAGATAATAATACATTTTATTTGTATTGCGCCGCACTTTAATTAACTTCAAGATCTCTGGGTTCCCAACAGTTCAACAATGGAGACACTGGTCCTGTGTGTATATTGTATAATGACAAAACATTTGCACTTTTCTACATTTGCACTTTTCTATCCCTTAACAACCAGGGGTATTTCAGTTTTTGAATTTCCATTTTTTCTCCCCTTCTTCCCGAGTGATAACTTTTTTTTTATTTTTTTGGTCAATATGGCCGTGTGAGGGCTTGTTTTTTGCGGGACAAGTTGTACGTTTGAACAACACCATCAGTTTTAACATACTGTATGCTGGAAAACGGGAACAAATTCCAAGTGCAGTGATGCTGCCTCATCACTATCGAAGCTACCGCCTCGCCAACACCGGAGCTACCGCCTCGCCAACACCGGAGCTACCGCCTCACCAACACCGGAGCTACCGCCTCACCAACACCGGAGCTCCTGCAACCCTCAACCTACTGTCTCCTTCCCCATAATCCTGTAGAATGTAAGCCCGCAAGGGCAGGGTCCTCGCCCCTCTGTATCAGTCCGTCATTGTTAGTTTGTTTACTGTATGTGATATTTTTAACTTGTATGTAACCCCTTCTCATGTACAGCACCATGGAATCAATGGTGCTATAAAAAATAAATAATAATAATAATAACTGCAAAAAAAGTGCAATTCCACAGTTTTTTTTTATTCACCATGTTCACTAAATGCTAAAACTGACCTGTCATTATGATTCTCCAGGTCAATACGAGTTCACAGACACCAAACATGTATAGGTTTCTTATCAAGCGCCAATTTCCAAGACCCGTAACATCTCCATTTTTTCATGATCTGGTGCTGGGTAAGCATTTATTTTTTGTGTGCCGAGCTGACGTTTTTATTGATACAACTTTGGTGCAGATATGACCTTTTGATCACCCGTTATTGCATTTTATTGCAATGTAGAGGTGACCAAAAAAAGTAATTATGGGTTTTTGTTTTTTTTTCTCGTTACGCCGTTTACCGATCGGATTAATTATTTTTTTGTATTGATCAGGCAATTCTGAATGTGGCGATTCCAGATATGTGTATATATTTTTTTTTTTTTAACTTTTATATTTATTTTTAAAAACCTTTTTTTTTTAACTTTTTGCATGCTTCAATAATTTCCATGGGAGACTAGAAGCTAGTAGCTGCACTACTTTGATCGAATCTGCTACACACAGAACGCATGTGTGTAGCAGAAATGTTCACTTGCTATGAGTGCCAACCTAGAAGTGGTGCTCGTAGCAATCTGGTTATGACATTCATAGAGGTCTGCTGCAGACCTCTGGTTGTCATGCCTACCCATCGGTGACCCCTGATCATGTGACGGGGTCACCAATGGGCGGGATTAACTGTGCTGTTTCGGTAAGCATGAGTTAAATGTCGCTGTCAGAGATTGACAGCAGTATTTAACTAGTTAACAGCCGCGGGTTGATCGCGATTCCACCCACGGCTGTTGCAGGCACATATCAGCTGTGTAGATCAGCTGACATATGCCCGGAAAGGTGTGGGTTCAGCGTTGGAGCTCGCACCAAAGAGGGGAGTCCGACGTGGGTGTATTATTACACCCAATGTTGAAAAGGGGTTAAACTAAATTATAAATAATAATTGATTGACTACTAATGAAGTGATGGCATCAACTGTACACTGAAAGGCAGATTAATTGTTGTATGGTAGTGAGAAAAAGCCAAAAACTAAAAATTCCACATAGAGGAAGTGAGATCTGCATTCTCTACTGGTACAATTGTATGCCTTTGTTTGTTTTTACTGTTGGTGATTACAGTGGAACAAAATGATTTGCGGGACCTTGGCCGGTCGTCCATATCGGTACTCTGTGACTGCCTGACAAAGAGCACAAATTTCTCCATTTGCACTCTTTAGGCTATGTGCACAGGTTGCGAATTTTGGCTGCGGATCCACAGCGGATGTGACACTACAGATTTGCAGCAGTTTTCCATGCGGTGTACAGTACCATGTAAACCTATGGAAAACAAAATTCGCAGTGCACATGCTGCGGAAAATACCGCACGGAAACACTGCGTTGCATTTTCCGCAGCATGTCAATTCTTTGTGCGGATTCTGCAGCGTTTTACACCTGCTCCTCAATAGGAATCCGCAGGCATAAAACTGCAGGTGAAATCCGCACAATAAATGCGGTAAATCTACAGGTTTTTCCCCGGCTATGGCCAGTCTCACACGTCCAGATAATTCCGGTACCGGAAAAAATAGGTACCGGAATTATCCGTGTCCGTGTGCCCCTACGTTTCTGTGGTACATCAGTGTGGCACACGTGCGGCGCCTGGGTGCCACACGTACCAGCATCTGGTGCTGAAGCCGCGATTCATATCTTCCCTGCAGCAGCGTTTGCTGCAAAGAAGATATGAATAATAGTGTTTAAAATAAAGATCTATGTGCCGTTTGGCACACGGAGACACGGTCCGCAAAAAATCAATGACATCTGCACAGATGCATTGATTTTAATGTGTCTACGTGTGTCAGTGGCTCCGGTACGTGAGGAAACTGTCACCTCACGTACCGGAGACACTGACGTGTGAAACCGGCCTAAAACGGATTAATAAACTGAATGGAAAAGTCCGCACACGAATCAGCAACGTGTGCTTATAGCCGAATACTGGAATTGTGGGTGTGTCTTCTGTTTACACTGCCTTGATCCTGCTGCCACTTACCATGGACATCGGACCGAGGTTCTGCAGATTTTTTTGTCAATAGGTCCGCTCTAATTTTGATACACATACAAGGCGTCCCTAAAAATGATCCAATTTTTAGAGACGTTCTACAGTGCAGCTGAAAAGATTGCAGTTGAAAAGATTTTTTTCGTCTAGATTCACACACATACTCCCCTCGTTACTAGAGATGAGCAGCGTCTGACTGAAGCACCTTGGGCCCACCAGAGAAAATCATTCTTGGGGCCCACTATGTAGCTACATAGAAATAAATACAAGACCAACAATTGTGTGGTAAAACACACTAATATCAGGGTATAATATAAGGTAGTACACGTCTTAATTATGTAGCAGGGGTTGGGGTAGCCCCCTCAAACAAAATAAAGTAGCCCCCTCATAGGGTGCAATGTATCCCCCTCACAGAATATAATGCAGCCCCTATAGAATATAATGTACCCCCCCCATAGAATATAATGCAACCAGTCTCAGAGTATAATGCAGCCCCCATAGGGTATAATGTAGCCCCCTTAGAGTATAGTGCAACCCCCCTCATAAGGTATAATGCAGCCCCTTCATGGAATATAATGTAGCCCCCTCATAGGGTATCACGCTGCCCCCTCTCATAGGGCATCATACAGCTCCCCCATAGGGCATCATGCAGCTCACTCCCCCATAGGGCATCATGCAGCTCACCCTCCCCATAGGGTATCATGCAGCTCACCCTCCGCATAGGGTATCAGGCAGCTCACCCTCCCCATAGGGCATCATGCAGCTCACTCCCCCCATAAGGCATCATGCAGCTCACCCCCCCCATAGGGCATCATGCAGCTCACCCCCCCCCCATAGGGCATCATGCAGCTCACCCTCCCCATAGGGTATCAGGCAGCTCACCCTCCCCATAGGGCATCATGCAGCTCACTCCCCCCATAGGGCATCATGCAGCTCACCCTCCCCATAGGGTATCATGCAGCTCACCCTCCCCATAGGGTATCAGGCAGCTCACCCTCCCCATAGGGCATCATGCAGCTCACTCCCCCCATAAGGCATCATGCAGCTCACCCTCCCCATAGGGTATCAGGCAGCTCACCCTCCCCATAGGGCATCATGCAGCTCACTCCCCCCATAGGGCATCATGCAGCTCACCCTCCCCATAGGGTATCAGGCAGCTCACCCTCCCCATAGGGCATCATGCAGCTCACTCCCCCCATAAGGCATCATGCAGCTCACCCCCCCCCCATAGGGCATCATGCAGCTCACCCCCCCCCCATAGGGCATCATGCAGCTCACCCTCCCCATAGGGTATCAGGCAGCTCACCCTCCCCATAGGGCATCATGCAGCTCACTCCCCCCATAGGGCATCATGCAGCTCACCCTCCCCATAGGGTATCAGGCAGCTCACCCTCCCCATAGGGCATCATGCAGCTCACTCCCCCCATAGGGTATCATGCAGCTCACTCCCCTCATAGGGCATCATGCAGCTCACTCCCCCCATAGGGTATCATGCAGCTCACTCCCCCCATAGGGCATCATGCAGCTCACTCCCCCCATAGGGCATCATGCAGCTCATTCCCCCCATGGGGTATCAGGCAGCTCACCCTCCCCATAGGGCATCATGCAGCTCACCCCCTTGCCCCATAGGGCATCATGCAGCTCACCCCCCTTGACCCATAGGGCATCATGCAGCTCACCCCCCTTGACCCATAGGGCATCATGCAGCTCACCCCCCTTGACCCATAGGGCATCATGCAGCTCACCCCCCTTGACCCATAGGGCATCATGCAGCTCACCCCCCTTGACCCATAGGGCATCATGCAGCTCACCCCCCACCCCTTGCCCCATAGGGCATCATGCAGCTCACCCCCCCACCCCTTGCCCCATAGGGCATCATGCAGCTCACCCCCCTTGACCCATAGGGCATCATGCAGCTCACCCCCCCACCCCTTGCCCCAGAGGGCATCATGCAGCTCACCCCCCCCTCTTGCCCCATAGGGCATCATGCAGCTCACCCCCCCCCTTGCCCCATAGGGCATCATGCAGCTCACACTCCCTCCTTGCCCCATAGGGCATCATGCAGCTCACACCCCCCATACAACCAGCCAGGACTCAATAATAAAAAAACACAAAAAAAGCACAATACTCACCTCTCCTCCTCGCTCCCACGCTGATTCCAGCAGCGGCTCTGCTCCGATGTCATGAGCTGCGCTGCTGTCGGCCTCACACACAGCAGGTGCGCGATGAAGTGATGTCATCGTGCACCTGCTGTGTGTCAGCAGCGAGGGGAATCATGGGAGAGGGAGCATCATCCGATGCCCTCTCCCCATTAATGAGCACTGGGGGGCGGCATTGGTGCTGGGACCCCTGGCTTATGGCCCCATAGCAGCCGTTTGAGCTGGGGGCCCCTGAGGGAGCGGCGAGGGGGGCCCCTGAGGGAGCGGCGGGGGGGCCCTGGTCTGCGGGCTCTGATAGCGGGCAGTGTTTAGCCGCAATTAGTGAAATGACCATGGGGGCGTGGGGAAGCGTGAATATTCATTTCACTTTAGCAGCTGGGACAGGCTTAGGCTTCCTGCCACCCGCTGCTTCTCCGCTGGTACTGGGGGCCCCATAGCAGCTGCATGGTGTGCCGCTATTAGCGACACCCCACTTGCTGGGGGGCCCTAGGCACTGCTGGCACTGTATGCCAGCAGGTGTCAGGGCCTGGACCCACCGGAGAATTCTCCGACCCTGGAGATGAGCAATTCATTCACAGGACCATGGTCCATGGACAGGTCAGTACTCTGTGACCACTGGACAGGAGTCCTGGGAACCGTTTCCTATTTGTCAGCATTCTTGGCTCTTCTCCCGATTAGTTGGCCAGATGTGACATCATCATTGTGGTCACATGAACAAGACACCAGGCCAGCTGATAAAAAGAGGAGCCTGGGATGATGTCTGGTAAGAAGCAGTTGGCGAGGCCAACTGCCACAGAGTATTGACCTGGACCCGGGTCTTGTGAATTTATTAACTTCTCTCTGCTTGTTACTCCCTCATAAATCCAGGGAGGAACCAAGTGGAAGTAGGTGTGGACCAGTTTACGGAAGAGGAATGGGAGGGAGTTGTTTCCTCGTCCAAGTCGGTTTCTAGAAATCATACTCAGTCAGCTTTACATTTTACTGGCCATACGACTCCGCTTCCAGATTGGCCACATTGCGTCCTAACTACCCTACCGAGTGACCTACAAGCCACATTGCCTCCGTTACATTCTTTTGGATTTTAGCTGAAACCACACTTTATAGTAATTTATTGCCTGTTCTGAATCATGCTATCTTCTATACAGCACGGACCCATATTTGTTGCTTTTTCTTTGATATTGTATTGTTTTTTTCTTTAACTTTTAATTAAAAAAAAAAGAAAAATGCCTGTGATTTATTTCTTAATGAATTTGCAATAATATTAACACCTCGTTGCCATATGCTGCCAGCTGGATACATGTCACCAGAATTGGGGCACTTATCCATTAGTATTTAATTATGCATCTCGAAATTGGCTTTTCAAGGTGTGTACAGTGAAACTAAGGTCCTGGTGTATTCATCGTAATGTGCGTGCGCCAGACTCATCGCTCTGCCTTATGCTGAAACCGCGAGGTTAGCCATGGACCTGTTAAGAACAGAACTATATTCACTAATTTTTTTTAATACGTTTTCATATAGATACCACTTTTTTTAGAGGGAGAAGTTTTTCAATTCCTAAGGGCAAGTTCACACTAGGCGTTTTTTCAGCTTTTTATTTTTTTTGCAGCAACCTTGGCAAGAATGAAGCTGCAGAAAAAAGCATGTTTTCCTTGGTTTTTATTTTTTTGCTGCGTTTTTCGCATGCTAGATCTGTCTCTTGTGCATGCTGATAAAGTTTATTGTTGAAAAAAAAGGCCTATTCTATAGAATCAGGTTTTGGCACAACAAGCGCAGCAAAACCTGATACCTGCGTTTTTGGTTAATTTTATTTTCAGCGTTTTTTTCTCCCGCCATTCATTTCAATGGGTGAAAAATGCTGAAAGAAAGGACATGCTCCATTGTGAAAAAACAAATGCAAATCACAACATCCTGATGACAAAAAAACAACAACGTGTGTGCATGAGATATCTGAAGTGTCATAGTCATAGACCTTGCTAGTACTGTAAAATGCACCTGAAAATTAGCACAAAAAATGCCTAAAAAAACGCCTAGTGTGAACTTGGTCTAAAACTTTTCTTTATTGCTGAGTTTTCAGGGACAGAAATGCTCCCAAATCTCTAGTCAAAACTCATATATTTTATCTTTGTAGCTCATGGAGCGTTTCTGTTCCGAAAACAGAAAAAAACAAACAATTTTTTTCATAGTTTTTTTTTTTTGTGCTGTTTTTGTCTTTTACAAATGGGGGAACCTGCCCAGATTTCCATGAGAAAAAAACTTTAGGACAATTCAGCTTTTTTTGTCGTTTCCTGGGTGCTAATTTGAACGCCATTCTTTTGGAGTTTTTTTGGCATATTTTCATTTACTGCCATTTCAAGGTTATTTTTTAACTTAATTCCATAATGAAAAAAACTGTTTTTCTAGTCAAAATGCTCATAAAGATGCCCAGGCGTGAATGTCCACTTAACTGCAGATCAAACAAAAGATCACAGCGCTCTGACATGTTTCACTGCACCAGGGACTAAGGCTGCCGTCACACTATCAGTATTTGGTCAGTATTTTACATCAGTATTTGTAAGCCAAAACCAGGAGTGGAACAATTAGAGGAAAAGCATATTAGAAACATATGCACCACTTCTGTATTTATCACCCACTCATGGTTTTGGCTTACAAATACTGATGTAAAATACTGACCAAATACTGCTAGTGTGACGGCAGCCTAAAGGTACCGTCACACATAACGATATCGTTAACGATATCATTGCTACATCACAAAATGCAACGATATCGTTAACGAAATCGTTCTGTGTGACAGCGACCAACGATCAGGCCCCTGCTGGGAGATCGTTGGTCGCTGGGGAAAGTCCAGGACTTTATTTCGTCGCTGGATCTCCCGCTGACATCACTGAATCGGCGTGTGTGACACCGATTCAGCGATGTCTTCACTGGTAACCAGGGTAAACATCGGGTTACTAAGCACAGGGCCGTGCTTGGTAACCCGATGTTTACCCTGGTTACCATTGTAAAAGTTAAAAAAAAAAACACTACATACTCATATTCCGGTGCCTGGTCACGTCCCTCGCCTTCAGCTTCCCTGCACTGACTGTGAGCGCCGGCCGGCCGTAAAGCAAAGCACAGCGGTGACGTCACTGCTGTGCTTTACGGCCAGCGCTCAGTCAGTGCGGGAAGCTGAAGGCGAGGGACGTGACCAGACACCGGAATGTAAGCATGTAGTGTTTTTTTTTTTTTTTTTTACTTTTACAATGGTAACCAGGGTAAACATCGGGTATAAGGTCGGGCAACTAATATGGAACTAGCTGTCCTGCCGGTCTCTGGAGCCAGGCTTGGAGACGATGACTCCCTCGGTGTTCTGGCTACCGGCTTCTGCGCCTCAGAAAGGAGGCAGCCTTTTACAGGGCAGAACTCCTTCTGGTTTCCTCTCCTTTTGCTATGACTTAGTTTCTCACTCTCAGCAACGCAATTCCTTTCAATGTCTCTTTCTTTGGATGCTGCTGCATTGGTAAGCAGGCGCAGCTCTGTGTCTTTCTGTCTAGGCCTCTGACAGGATCCCACCCCTGTCAGGGACCCACTACCTGAGTGGAGCTCAGATAGCAGCCTACTGAGTGTAGCCCAGCCAGCCGCCGCCAGATTGGTGCTGCCTGGGTGAAACCCAGCTCGCTTCTGCCTAACTTCCTATCCAGACCACAAGTTTTACCTAATTGTGAGGAGTGCCCTAATAGATAGGAGCATGGCTCCCCCTGGCAGCCTGGAGTGTGAAGTGTGTTGTGTGGTTTGTGATACCTGGTAAAGTGATCTCCTTTATTGCCTTCAGACGTAACATCACCCTCCCTGGTGGAAGAATGACATTACTGCAGTGACCAGGACCCTGGGGCGCTGGACATGCGTCCTGCGTTTCCCTGTGTACCCATGTTTAACATTGGGCATGCAGGGACATGCGTTGTATGCAGATGTGTTCCCATGCGGCGATTTAAGGTGTGCGGCGACCGCACTGAAATGCAAATTTTAAGTAAGTATTCAGTTTCCCTCCACAGGGGAAAATAGGTATTACAGGGCGTCCATTCATATCAAACAAATGTCGATACTGAGAGAAATTCTTTGTGCTCAATCTTCCCTCTGGCCAAAGATCCCAGATTTGTGTCCCTTATGGGAAATACAAAATATGGTGTATAATAAACAAAAAGATAAAAATAAAAACTTTGTTTCACACACACAAAAAAAGAAAACAATAGTTTGGTCTATTAAAATCTAGAATGAAAAAAATATATATTTATTACACTGTTTCATTTTTTGATTAGTTAAAAATAAAGATATATATAAAAAAATTGGTATCAATGTAAATGTCCAAACAGTCGAAATGTAAAAGTTAATCACCACATTGCAAAAAAAAAAAAGAAAGTCCAAGATGCCAGAATTGCTCTTTTTTGGTCATGGCTTCTGCTAAAAAAAAAAAAATACAATAAAATAATGACAAACTTTTGTATAAAGCTCAAAATGGTATAAATAAAAACAATGGCTTTCCAAGCAAAAAAAAAAAAAAGACAGCTCCATCAAAGGGGTATCAGTTTTTAATTTCTACATTAAGAAAAGGTGAATAGCGTCATAGAAAAACAGAAAGGTGCTGTTAGATAGCAGGTACGGGGGACGCAGTAACAGACTTTACACAGACCAAGGGTGGTAGGGATTTATTAAACAACAGAAACTCCACGCAGGGAGAAAACGGAAGGACAATAATCCCTAATATAGTAAATGGCTAATGGGGTTAAATTAAAGAAACAAGGACAAATAAAACAGACAATTCAAATTTAATAATAACTTATCACTCAGACGCCAGTCATGGTCGAACTCCTATCTGTGACTGGGGCTGCTTAGATTGCGTCACAGTGGGAGTTTGTCACAGTCCTGAGGAGGATGGGGTAATATCTCCTGACGTTGGTGGTGTCCTCTCATGGTCCTGACGTGGGTCTTGGGTCTAGTAGATGAGGCGATGATGGGAGAAACATCCTTATCCTCAGCGGGTAGTGTCCCAACACTACGGAGACCTGCAGCACTGCCTAAACACAGTTTACAACAGGCAGCCCGGTTTTCTATGTCGTTTCATTGCGTTCCTATGTCCCATTCACAGACCTTGTCTCTCATGGTCAGTGTTGTCAGCGGGGGCAGCTGTGGCAGCGGTCTCAGCAGGGGCAGCGAAGTCAGTGGGGACAACGGCGTCTGAGCGGTACTCCGGCGGTAGTCTCTTGTCCTATCGCTTTGCCAGGCTCTGCTCTACTCTGCCCAGTCGTATCACAGCTGTTTTTACCCCACAGGCATCTCGTGTGCTCGACGTTCCCGCCAAAACTGTTTGAATCCTCGCGGGTGAACGTTCTCTCAGCTTGACCATGCCCCCTTTCCTCGAGTACAGGGAGTGGTCCCGCACTTTAAGCTTTCCCCCTGTGCCTCCACCAGCACAAGTAGCAGACCACATGGCCCTCATGAAACGGAGGCCAGGTGGGTAGTCGTGGATAACAGTGGCTGCTCTGTTGTACCCTGGCCCTCCGTCTCATAAACACAGTCCCTTCTGTCGTGGTGGTGGCTTCTCGCTCACTGTGCATCTCTGATGTCCAGAAGAAAAGTGCATGCTCAAAAGTGTTGGTGGTATCCAGATAATGGAAAAGTACTTTCTGTGCCAAACAAGGATAGAAAAATAGTTTGTTCCATGTTTTCCAGAAGCCAATTAATCACATATTTGTAGGCAAGATTCAAAGATCCAACTTTGTGGATTGTGTATGGATCGCAAGAAGGTCTCCTGACCCGAACACAACAGCTTATCGCGTTTAGGTCAGGAGACCAGTGGCTGCTCCAGACATCCCGGACATACACAAACTGTGAAATTGGATGTGTGATACTGCCCTTTGTTCTTTAGGTCCTCTCTGGCAATATTTTGTTGTATGCAGTGTACCTGCTAGAATCAGGGTGTTACGTGTTGCAAGAACTTGTCCTGGAGAGAGGTCCCTTTTAAGAAGATGTACCCTTGTAACTAGATAATGGCAGCACGTTTAATTTGAAGGGTTGAACAAAAATATCTGATAGAAAATGTAGGAATTGTACAATTTCTTTACAAACACTCCACATTTTAGGAGGTCAAAAGTAATTGGACAAATAAACATAACCCAAACAAAATATTTTTATTTTCAATATTTTGTTGCAAATCCTTTGGAGGCAACCACTGCCTTAAGTCTGGAACCCATGGACATCACCAAACGCTGGGTTTCCTCCTTCTTAATGCTTTGCCAGGCCTTTACAGCCGCAGCCTTCAGGTCTTGCTTGTTTGTGGGTCTTTCCGTCTAAAGTCTGGATTTGAGCAAGTGAAATGCATGCTCAATTGGGTTTAGATTTGGAGATTGACTTGGCCATTGCAGAATGTTCCACTTTTTGGCACTCATGAACTCCTGGGTAGCTTTGGCTGTATGCTTGGGGTCATTGTGCATCTGTACTATGAAGCGCCGTCCAATCAACTTTGCAGCATTTGGCTGAATCTGGGCTGAAAGTATATCCCGGTACACTTCAGAATTCATCCGGCTACTCTTGTCTGCTCTTATGTCATCAATAAACACAAGTGACCCAGTGCCATTGAAAGCCATGCATGCCCATGCCATCACGTTGCCTCCACCATGTTTTACAGAGGATGTGGTGTGCCTTGGATCATGTGCCGTTCCCTTTCTTCTCCAAACTTTTTTCTTCCCATCATTCTGGTACAGGTTGATCTTTGTCTCATCTGTCCATAGAATACTTTTCCAGAACTGAGCTGGCTTCTTGAGGTGTTTTTCTGCAAATTTAACTCTGGCCTGTCTATTTTTGGTATTGATGAATGGTTTGCATCTAGATGTGAACCCTTTGTATTTACTGTCATGGAGTCTTCTCTTTACTGTTGACTTAGAGACAGATACACCTACTTCACTGAGAGTGTTCTGGACTTCAGTTGATGTTGTGAACGGGTTCTTCTTCACCAAATTAAGTATGCGGCGATCATCCACCACTGTTGTCATCCGTGGACGCCCAGGCCTTTTTGAGTTCCCAAGCTCACCAGTCAATTCCTTTTTTCTCAGAATGTACCCAACTGTTGATTTTGCTACTCCAAGCATGTCTGCTATCTCTCTGATGGATTTTTTCTTTTTTTTCAGCCTCAGGATGTTCTGCTTCACCTCAATTGAGAGTTCCTTTGACCGCATGTTGTCTGCTCACAGCAACAGCTTCCAAATGCAAAACCACACACCTGGAATCCACCCCTGTCCTTTTAACTACTTCATTGATTACAGGTTAACGAGGGAGACGCCTTCAGAGTTAATTGCAGCCCTTAGAGTCCATTGTCCAATTACTTTTGGTCCCTTGAAAAAGAGGACGCTATGCATTACAGAGCTATGATTCCTAAACCCTTTCTCCGATTTGGATGTGGAAACTATCATATTGCAGCTGGGAGTGTGCACTTTCAGCCCATATTATATATATAATTGTATTTCTGAACATGTTTTTGTAAACAGCTAAAATAACAAAACTTGTGTCACTGTCCAAATATTTCTGGCCCTAACTGTATGTATGTACACTGCTCAAAAAATAAAGGGAACACTTAAACAACACAATATAACTCCAAGTAAGATGTGGAAACTATCATATTGCAGCTGGGAGTGTGCACTTTCAGCCTATATATATATATATATATATATATATATATTTGTATTTCTGAACATGTTTTTGTAAACAGCTAAAATAACAAAACTTGTGTCACTGTCCAAATATTTCTGGCCCTAATATATATATATATACATACATACATACATACAATACACAGTGGGGCAAAAAAGTATTTAGTCAGTCAGCAATAGTGCAAGTTCCACCACTTAAAAAGATGAGAGGCGTCTGTAATTTACATCATAGGTAGACCTCAACTATGGGAGACAAACTGAGAAAAAAAATCCAGAAAATCATTGTCTATTTTTTTAACATTTTATTTGCATATTATGGTGGAAAATAAGTATTTGGTCAGAAACAAAATTTCATCTCAATACTTTGTAATATATCCTTTGTTGGCAATGACAAAGGTCAAACGTTTTCTGTAAGTCTTCACAAGGTTGCCACACACTGTTGTTGGTATGTTGGCCCATTCCTCCATGCAGATCTCCTCTAGAGCAGTGATGTTTTTGGCTTTTCACTTGGCAACACGGACTTTCAACTCCCTCCAAAGGTTTTCTATAGGGTTGAGATCTGGAGACTGGCTAGGCCAC